>NC_041393.1:189247805-189249238 GCF_002162155.2 Triticum dicoccoides | reverse complement strand
CGAGCTTTTTCTCCAGCGATCCCCACCTCACCGCCCAATGAACGCCCCCCAACCCCTGGTGACTGCCAACCAGAGGTCTCACGACTTCGAATACCCACTGACCACTAATTTATTACCATTTCCGTCCTTCATATACGCGCTGACGGGTGGGCCCTATGGTAATGTGCGCTGCTGAATGTGGACCGTTTGACTAGTCAATTAATCGTGTTATCAACAAATTATAGAGCTGTATGGTGAGCCAGTAATCGTATGATCACCCTAAAATGTACTCCTATTTTATTAACACAGTACAAACTCAAACTACCATTTCTTTATTTCATATACGGGCTGACAGGTGAGCCCCTTGGTTACGCGCCCCGATGGTGCAACACTAGTTGCACCGCGTGGAACGTTTGACTGGGCAATTGATTGTGTCATCAACAAAATACGGAGTTGTATGGGTGAGCCAGTGACCGTATAATCATGACATGTATTTGTTTAACACGGTACAGACGCAAGGGCTCATATATACGCGCAAGCACTCACTGCTATAAGCGCACACACGCGAACCCTACCCCTATGAGCACCTTCGAGAGAGTGGGCCAGCTTATATGATCTTGAGATTTTACGAAGTCACCATAGGTGCCTCGTAGTCGAGTGGAACGTCTCCTCCCACTGAACGTACATCACCGGAAAATACTGAAATTAACACAAGATAAATGCGAGCACCGGGACTTTAACCTTGGTGGGCTCGAGAAACCACTGTCCTCCTAACCATCCAACCACATGTTGGTTAGCACGATAAAATGTATGTGGTGACCGCGATGAGCTTATTCTGAAGTCCAATGACCATATCATGCTTTCGCTTCAAATACAATGACCGGAAGTGTCGTCAACAAAATATGGAGCACGCATCAAATGCAAAGTCCGTCAGTGTCATCAACAAAATATGGAGACGTATCGTAAGCTAGATACCGTTGTACTATTGTATATGCTTATTTTCTTAGTGGCCGATTACGTGTGTGGTGTGGTGGGCACATCATTTCTAGTTGTGGTGGGTCAACATGAAGACTCATGGGTCGGTTCCATCCTGCGCCACATATAGGTTGGACCAAGACGTGTTATACGAAGACCCATGTGGAGGACTCGGCGTACAACACGAAGCTACCAGAGTCGCGGAGGACTCTATCCCCACTAGTGATAAGCCGACTATATATGATTTGTAACCCTAGGCCCTTAGTATGTTATACAAGCTTGGGGGCTAGTTCGTTGATAGTATACACACATGCACAATGCCTGGTATTCACGTATACTTTGTACACACCCCTATCACTAATATACAGTACCAGGAGTAGGCTCTTTCTTCAACTGCAAGGGTTCGATCCGAACTAGGGTAAAACTTTGCCTCGTATTACCATCCAGCCTAGCAGCCAGGGATATCCTACCAAATGATA
>NC_041393.1:189156656-189247795 GCF_002162155.2 Triticum dicoccoides | reverse complement strand
GTGCGAGAGAGGCCTAAAGATAATGTGCGTGCAGGAGACACGTAGGCACATATATGTGCGTATAGAGGGCTAGTAGAGACCGTGCGTGTGTATATATGCATGTGAGAGAAATAATGTTTTCCAACTAAGATTAGTGAAAAGAGTGGTACATAGTAGTCAGAAAGAGAGAGAGAGAAACAGAGAGAGCATGTGCGTGAGACACCCCGACACCCTGAGAGAGATTGTGCGCATGTGTGAAGGAGAAATGCCGATGCATATAAAGTATGTGCACTTATGCGTTAGATAGAGAGATATATAACGCGTTTGTGAGAACGGGGCGAGACATAGTGCATCTACGTGTAAAAGGCGGTTCTACACATTAAATTAAAATATAAATGGCATTATTATTTTTGGATGAGATCATGAATTTTGCAAATTGCGTATGGACGAAAATCAGTCTATCAGACACCATACTCTATTGAATTCTAGCATGTGCATGTGTTTATTTCATATTATCTATCCATAGAGTGAGAGCGGTTTGAAATACAGGCAATGGATGCTTTTGCAATTCATATATAAACATTAATTAGTGCACTCCATGTTGTTAGTGTGAAGCACTTTATACATTTGTCACTTGAATGGATACATTCCAAATTGCTAGCTACGAAATAGAATACATGTCGAATTCAACATAAAGGGGGTTTCGAAGGTTCGAATTCATAGGAAGTGCATTCATCTATTTGAACCCGAGATAATGGCATTTGTAAATCAGATTAAAAGGGGGCATCAATCTTTGTTGTGAGTTTGAACATGCTATATATATTCATACACATATCTAATTTTTTTTGCAACCAAGGAGATTATATCTGGAACCATGCATGAACTGAGGTAAGTTGCATATTTTTTAATATATACTCATGTACAATGTATATTCAAATGTACCCCCTCCATTCCAAAATAATCGTAGCTTTAGGATTTTCAAGAGTAAAGATTTGTGAAGTTTGACAAATCCTGAAAGTTCAATTCAAGAGAACCTAAAACGTTAATGCTTCTGCTCCCAAATATTGAACAAAATGCCAAATAGGCCTCTGGTAACCCGAAACCACGCGAGACTAATGTTTTGGTGGTAGGAAATTACTGTCCCGACTCTGGCCCGTGTAGCCTATTGGCCCGATGTCCAAAGGTCTAAACCGGGGTAGGTTTGTAACTTCACCAAGACGCCAGTCTCAACCGCCTCCGAGAAGCATTCATACGCCGTGGGCGCCTAAACACCCATGCGCTCGGCCGAAATCTATCCCGCCCACATTTGGGACACCTAACATGACTGTCCTACCCCAACCCGCAATATGTCCGAAATTTTAGATGGGTGCAAAGTTTGTAACTTTCCCCAAATTTCAAACAAGCACGTCTCAAACCGAAACATTGTTCCCCCTTAGTTCTCCGCGTCCCTCCGTTTCCCCATTCATACTCCGTGGGCGCGAAAACACCCTCTCCACCAGCCGCGAAACCCCAGCCTCCTCCATCCTCCACCCCATAGCGGCCAATCCACCGCCGCCCTCCTCCATCATGCCGGAGCCGGTACCCCGACGTCTTCGTCCAACGCAACCGCAACTACAACGCCCTCAAGGACTTAGCAACTGAAGCCGAGGCAGAGCTGCCTCCACGACGCCGACGCTGACGTGCGCCGTACCAGAACCACTCCGACCATGCCGTCCTGCGCCTCACTACTGCGGCTCCACTATCGCAACCGTCGAGCGCATCGGAGCTGTTCCCACTACGCCGTTGTTCGCCGCCTCGGATCTGCTTCCCCGCCGCCGACAGACGGCCACCGCAGCACACTCAACAACTTGGCCATGGGTTCGTCCAAGGCTGCACCGTCCTCCACAACTTCTGGTTTCCAGCGAACAACAAGAAGATCGTTGAAAAAACAGAAGGAGGACACAACACTGCCAGTAGAAAGAGGTACTTCTCTTCCCTTATTCGTACAAATCTTACGTCTCCGCTCACACCGTATTCATCCCACGAAAGAAACTAGTTGAGCGCTTCTTACTACATCTTCTTCATGATACTAAATGCACAAGGTTTCCTCCCTTTTACTATTTCAGCTTTGCTAGAGGTCAGTAGCCCACCTGGATTTCAGTTCAGGGTCAGTCGAACCGCAACTAAAAGAAGCAGCACCCGCTTAGGCGCGCGGAGCACCTAGTCCGCCTGTTCCCCGGGGAAGCGGCGCATCGGTGTCTATCATAGGGGTGTGGGGTGCAGGAGCTGCTTGCGCCCGATCTGGAGGTCGGCGGGGCTTGAATGGATGGTCGGGGGGCGGTGCCAAGCACGGCGGTGCGGTGACGTCGAGGGGAGGGCGCGGGCAGGGGAGTAATACTAGGCCGGTGGTCGCTGGCGTTTCGAGGAAGATCGTCAACACTGACTGGATGGAGGTAGATGAAGGCGATCTGCCCGTTCTTTGTACATTGGACGATGCAGAAAAAATGGACTGACCTATTTGCTTTCAGTCGACTGTTATTTTCATAGAATCCTATAGTAATTTAGTGTTCCATGCATGTTGTAGCGCTATCATATGTCTCCCGTCATTTATTTCTCACCGACCTGCTATCTTCTACCTTTACACTGTACTAATTGTGCACACACTTCACCCATACTCACACTATTGTTTTTTATGCATGGGTATTTCAGACTCTGGCGCAGTGTTGATGAATGCAGAAAAGAAAAGACAGAAGTCGCTGTAGTGTAATTCGAAGATAAGCACAAAGCGTTTCAGCGCTCTAATGGGTGCAGTGCCAGCAGTTGGAGACAGTAAACGTAGCTCTGCAGTTGATGATCTCAATTGCCACACACAACCATCCCAGGTGCTTGCTTTAACTTCGCGCTGTCAAATGTGGTTGCATGTTGCATATGGTGTCTAGCTTGTATTGCTTCCAATTTGGTGAAATTGCATCTGCTTACTTTACACATTATACCTTTGATAATGACATGCCTTCCCGTTTTTGATACATACTACATATGTCTATTAACCATGTTCGTACATCAAACTAATGCTCTTTTGTATCCCTCGTCAATCACTTATGATGAGACAGTCACCCGAGTGGGTTACTGTGAGACGCCCTACTCATTTAAAGAGTGCAGTGTCATCCTCCCCACATGATTCTCAAGAAACAGCAAGGCTAAATGAAGATAGTCAACGTAGCTCTCTAGTTGATCACCGCAATTCCCCCACACCACCATCGCAAGTGCTTGCTCTTACTTGGCGGTGTGATATGTGGTTGCATGTTGCATATGGTGTCTACCTTGTAATGCTTCTAATTAGGGTAAATTGCATCTGCTTAGTTAACACATTATACCTGTGAATATGACATGCCTTCTTGTTTTTGGTACATACTACGTCTTTCTATTAACCATGTTCTTACATCAAACTACTTTTCTTGTGTATCCCTCATCAATGCTTCCAATTTGTTAAATTGCATCTCCTTAGCTTACACATTATACATGTGAATATGACACGCCTTCCTGTTTTTGATACATACTACATCTGCCTATCACACCATGTTCTTACATCAAACTACTGTTCTTGTGTATCCTGCATCTATCGCTTATGATGAGACAGTCACGTGCGTGGGTTAATTTGAGACGCAATACTCTTATAAAGAATGCAATTTCATCCTCTCCACATGATTCTCAAGAAACAACAAGCCTAAATGAAGATATTGAACGTAGCTCTGTACCTGAAGACCGCACTTCCCCTACACCACCATCACAGGTGCTTGCTCTAACTTCACAGTGTGATATGTGGTTGCATGTTGCATACAGTGTCTAGCTTGTAGTGCTTCTAATTAGGGTAAATTGCATCTGCTTAGTTTACAAACTATACCTGTGAATATGACATGCCTTCCTATTTTTGGTACACACTACATCTATGTGTTAACCTTGTTCTTACATGAAACTACCTCTCTTTTGTATCCTGCATCAATCACTTACGATGAGTCACCTTTATTCGTTGCATATTGCATATTATTTCTAGCTTGTTGCCATGTATTGCTTCTAATTTGGTCAAATAAATTTGTTAGGGCACCCTTTTAATTTGGCAGAGTGATATTGGTTTCATCTTTCATATGGTTTCTAGCTTGCATTGATTCTAATAAGTTCAAGCACCTTGTGCTTAGTTTACACTTTATACATCATACATGTCAACATGTCACGCCGTCCTATTTTTCATACGTATTCCATCCTCCTATCATGCAACTGCCTTACATGAAAGTAGTGTTCGTCAGTATCATGCATCAATGAGTTCTGAAGAGCAAATTTTATTCCTTTTTCTTGTGGGTTTGACTTGACAAGGCAAAATCAAGAAAGAGGTAGGAAAAGAGTAAGGAAGGAGATGATGGTGGTCCTCTGTAGCAACATAAACAGAGCATCTGTACCAATTCTCCTTGTACTGATAGTGCATTACAAGGTCCAAGTCTCTGCTCCCCTACTCCACCATCCAAGGTGCTTGCTCTAACTTGGCAGTGTGATATCTGGTTGCATGTTGCATATGGTGTCTAGCTCGTATTGCTCCTAATTAGTGTAAACTGCATCTGCTTAGCTTACACATGATACATGTGAATATGACACGCTTTCCTGCTTTTGGTACATACTATATCTGTCTATCACACCATGTTCTTACATGAAACTACTCTTCTTGTGTATCCTGCATCAGTCACTTATGATGGGACACCTTTAAGTTGGCAGTGTGATATTGGTTTGTGTCTTGAATATGATTTCTAGCATGTATTGCTTCTAGTTTGATGAACGCCACCTATGACGAGACAATTTTAACTTGGCAGAGTGATATTGATTGCACCTTCCATATGGTGTCTTGCAGTGTTTCTAATTTGTTGAAGTGCCTTCTGCTTAGTTACCACATCATAGGTGTGAATATGTCAAGTCATCATTTTTTCGTATATATTCCATCCTCGTATCATGACTTTGCCTTTCATCAGAGTAGTGTTCGTCAGTATCATGCATGAATGAGTTCTGAAGAGCGAATGATATTCCTTTTTCTTGTCGGTATGACCTCACAATGTAAAATCAATAAAGCTGAAGGAAATTGGCACGACATTGGATGATGGTGGTCCTTCCGAGCAACTGAAACGGAGGTCCTCTATAGATTCTACTCCGCCATCCTCCCAACAAGATTCGCAAGACAACGCAAGGCTAGACAGTCAACGTAGCTGTGTAGATGATGAGCACATCTCCCCTACTCCGCCATCACAGGTGCTTGCTCTAACTTGGCATTATTATATGTGGTTGCATGTTGCGTATGATGTCTAGCTTGTATTGCTTCTAACTTTGTTGAATTGCATCTGCTTACTTTACACATAATGCCTGTGAATATGACATGTGTTCCTATTTCTACATCAGACTACTATTCTTGCATATCCCGCATTAGTCACTTATGATAAGGCACCTTTAAGTCGCCACTGTGTTGTGTCTTGCATATGATTTCTAGCATGTACGGCTTCTAATTTGTTGAAACGCCATATAGTTTGAACTTGGCAGAGTGATATTGGTTGCATCTTTCATATGGTGTCTAGCTTGCAGTGCTTCTAATTTGTTGAAATGCCTTCTGCTTAGTTACCACATCATAGGTGTGAATATGTCACACCATCCTGTTTTTCATACATATTCCATCCTTGCATCATGTGTTTGCCTTTCATCCGAGTAGTGTTCGTCAGTGTCATGCATGAATGAGTTCTGAAGAGCGAATTTTATTCCTTTTTCTTATCGGTTTGACTTCACAATGCAAAATCATTACAGCTGAAGGAAATTAGTCCGGCAATGGATGATGGTGGTCCTTCGGAGCAACTCAAATAGGGGTCTCTACAGATTCTACTCCGCCATCCTCCCAACAAGATTCGCAAGACAACACAAGGCTGGACAGTCAACGTAGCTATGTAGATGATGAGCACATCTCCCCTACTCCACCATCACAGGTGCTTGCTCTAACTTGGCACTATTATATGTGGTTGCATGTTGCGTATGATGTCTAGCTTGTATTGCTTCTAACTTGAATTGCATCTTCTTACTTTATACATAATGCCTGTGAATATGACACGTGTTCCTGTTTCTAGAACATACGTGTACATGATGAGCACATCTCCCCTACTCCACCATCACAGGTGCTTGCTCTTACATGGAACTGTTATATGTGGTTGCGTTTTTCGTATGATGTCTAGTTTGTATTGCTTCTGATTATGTTGAATTGCATCTGCGTAGCTTACAACTTATACCTGCAACGATCACTTACCCATAAGTCACATTTAACTTGGGACTATGATGTAGGTTGCATCTTGCATTGTCTTATGCTTTTACTGCTTCTAATTTCTTGAAATGGCACTTACGATGAGACACTTTTTTACCTGATAGAGTGATATTGGTTGCATGTTCATATGGTGCCTAGCTTTCATTTCTTCTAGTTTTGTTGAAATGCCTTCCGCTTACTGTTTTTTCATACATATTCCATCCTCCTATCGTATGTGTGAATATGAAACCCTGTCTTTTTTTGTATATATTCCATCCTCCTATCCTGCGCTTGCCTTACATCAAAGTAGTGTTCGTCTGTATCATGCATCAACCAGTTATGTAGAGCTAATTTTATTCATCTTCTTGTGGTTTTGACTTGATAAGGCAATATCAGAAAATAGGAAGGAAAAGAGTAAGTTAGGGGATGTTGGTGGTCCTCCACACCGACGCAAACAGAGACTCTCTAGATTTGCCACTGCTACTGCTAATGAAGTTGAAGTCCCAAGTCTACATGATGAGTTCATCTTTCGTACTCCACCATCGCAGGTGCTTGCTCTAAGTTGACAATGTGATAATTGATTTCATGTTACATATGTTGTCTAGCCTGTATTTCTTCTATTTTGATTAAATTGCACCTGCTGAGTTTATACGTTATACATGTGCATATGACATGGCTTTCTGTGTCTAGGATACACTGCATCTATCTATCATACCATGTTCTTACATCAAAGTACTGCTGTTGTGTATCCCGCATCAGTCACTCATGATTGGACGCTTTTAACATGGCAGTTTGATAGTGGTTGCATCTTGCATTGATTTCTACGTTGTACTGCTTCTAATTTTTCGAATTGCCACTTATGACAAGACACTTTTAACTTGGCAGAGTAATATTGGTTGCATCTTTCATATGGTGTCTAGCTTGCATTACTTCTATTTTCTTGAAAATCCTTCTGCTTAGTTTGCACATCGTAGTTGTGAATATGTCATGCCGTCCTGTTTTTCTTACATATTCCATCCTCATACGGTTGTCTTACATCAAAGTATTGCTTGTCTGTATCATGCATCAATGAGTTCTGAAGAGTGATTTTATTCTTTTGTGTCGTGGGTATAGCTTCACATGGGAAAGTCAAAAAAGAGCAAGGAAAATAATATAGTAGGGAGTGATGTTACTCGTGGGGTGAAACGGAAAAGGATCTGTTGTCGAGATTCTGCTGGTACTTATAGTGCAGTAGAAGGTCCAAGTCCACCGGCTAAATCTACAAACACAGTATCACCTGCTCCACCAGCTGCAGCATCCGCTTCAACTGTACCAGCATCTCAACCAGTTACTCGTTCGTTTGCTCCGGAACTGGCCAGTTCCCAAGCTGCCTTCACACCTAACACTACTTCCGAAGCACTGCTGACACAACAGGGCTTGGCAAGATCAGATGAACCTCATGAGAATCAACACCAAGACGGTACCTGACCGAGTCAAGTTGCAGTTGCATGCTCCTTTATATGTACTCTCGCAGTTTGATGTACACTAACACTTTCCATATTCGTTTTTTTTGAACTAGCACCACGGCGCAAGCGGAAACAGACACCAGGGATAATGCTTGACAGATTAACAAAATCTAAAGGAGGAAGAATGGAGATCCATTTTGAGGCAGGTTTAAAAAGGCCACGTGATGCTATAGAGTCAGCCAAGTTAGTATCAGAGGCAGCCATTGCCGTTAGGTGTCATGCACGTATCCTCCCAACGTGGATCCAGTACAGGAATGAGAAAGACAATACCCAGTTTAACACCTTCCTTGACCATTTATCCGTAAGTAATGTTATTCATCGCAATTAGTAATATTGTCTTGCTCTGTCCCATACTTTCTAGCTTCCTCCTAATAAGACTCACATTCTTTTTTCAACAGACGAGGTTCAAGTTGGATCCGAAAGATGATGCAACTAAACAAGCATGCACTCATGTTTTTCAGTCTGCTCTGCGACAGTATCAGTACCACCTTAGAAAATCTCACTTTGAAGGCAAGGCTAACAATGAAATCGCCCAAACATCTCCAGTGGAATATATATTACAGATGAAGACTGGACAGCCCTCGTTAAACACTCGTCTGATCCAAAGTTTCAGGTAGGCTATATGTATTTGATCAGACCACATATTGAACTTGTATTTATGTATGTGCCTTACAAGTGTATCTTCTTCTAGGCTAACCGTTTGAAGAACAAAACCAACCGTTCTAAAGTGAAATTCCAACAGACAACATGATCTCGTAGCTATATTGAACACTACGAGGCTATTGACTTGTTCCAAATACAAAGGAAAGCATGTGCGGACCAAAAAGAACCTGAACCGAATGCAGTGCAAATCTTCAAGGATTGCCACACTAGCAAGATGAAGGGCATGAGCACAACAGTTCAAGCTGCTGTTGTAAGTCCTTACTCCTCCTGCCTTGAACTGATTGGTACTATGATGTGTTCATTTAACTACTTGGTTTGCAACCAATGTCATTTACTCTGTTCACTTTATACACAGTTGTCTTAACGTATCATTTCACCTACATCGTTTAAAAGAGATGAAGGATATTCTTTTGGTCTTGATCTGTAATCTAGTTGTTATGTTCACATGCACACACAATGATAAAATAACCTGTTTGTTTTATATCTGTTTGCCCATGATATGAATAATGTCATACTATGTTCATCCTACTTTAAACCATGTCTCTTTATCCTTAGATGTCAACGAATGTGAGGAAATAGACAATACAGTAGGCATGCTAGATGGACATATGTTCCGAAAGTGATTTTATTATGTAGTTGGCACTACAATACATGCTAATGTATTACAGTAGTTCACAAAAATAAGTTATGTATAAACGTTTAACCTACTCTGTTTGTTTTTGTCTCATTAGTAACTTATCTGGTACACTAATCTACAAGTTCAAACTTTCAGGGAGCTATGGAACAAATGATTGAACATCCACAACCACCTGAAGGTGATGAGGCTACTATAGGCACAATGCCACCTCTTGCTGCAGTGCGTCAGTATCTCTCCACTAACAGTGCAAAAAGCACTTTCCTGCGTAATTCTGGGTTGATTGTCAAGGTAACCTTGTCCAAATCACCTACTGAACAAAATCTTCCTGCTAGACAGAGTGATATATCTGTGCTCCAGACACAAGTCCAATCCCTAATGGACATTGTTTCGGAAACAAGAATAGTGGTTGAGAAATGTCATCAAGATATGAATGGTTTTGAAAGCAGACTATCAGACATTCGCTTCGTTGTTCAAGAGCAACGGCGGAAAAAGGTGGATATCGTGCTGCTCCATCAGATTCTACAGCCGGAAACATTAGCACTCAGGTCAAATGATCTGTGCTTCTATACATCTGATGGTGCTTTTATCTGGAAGGACTATAAACTTTATGCCAACAGGCCTTTTGTTGTATGGTTGGAATTTATTTTGTTGTGATACAACATTTATGATGCTGCCACAGGCTGCAATAATTATGACACTATTTTTGTATAGTGTAGGTTTATCTTTGTAATGTATTCGGCTGAAAGCTTCGTAGGAGCCCAATATGCCAACATTCGTCGAGCCCATTCCAATTGGGCTAAAAACGATTATGGGACGAAATTGGCATGTAGCCCACTAAAAATATCAGGGCCTAAATCAGCATAAGCTTTCATATTTTTCTGGTAGGCCTGTGCCCATAGTGGGCCTTTAACAGGCCTAAACATAATTTGGGCCCTCAGTAAAAATAGGCCATTTACAGGTGTAAATATCTCGAGCCCATAAAAAACATGGGCCTTTAATAGACCGAAAGTGAGATTGGGCCCTGATTGTGCCAAATAACCCATTGGACTTAGCAGGCCGAAATGGTGGCCCATTTACGATGCAGATCTTTGACAGGCCGAAATTCGGACGGGCCGTAAATGCGCCGACCTAATACACGGGCCTTTAACAGGCCAGAAATTCGGTCGGGCTAGATTATCATCATTTTTATATGGGCCATTAATGGGCCCGATATGACATTGGGCCACATATGGCCCATGGTTTACGTCCGGCGTTAACAGGACGAAAATGACAACAGGCCGAAAGTGGCCCAAATCTATAGTGGGCCTCTAACAGGCCGAATGTCAGACATGGCCGAATATGACCCAAATCCTTCAAGGTCGTTTATGGGCAAAAGTTTTGATGGCCTGTAAATGGTCCCAAATGAAGTCGGACCTTTAACAGGCCGGAAATACACCGGGCCGTAATTCGGCCCAATTACTTAGTGGACTATTAACAGGCCAGAAGTGACCATGGGCCGCATTGATGACAAGTTTAGGATAGGCCGTTGACGGGCCGATTTGATAGAGAATGTTGGGCCTTTAGCTGGGCCAGCCCATTATGGTCTGTAGAATCTTGTGGGCCTTTAGCTGGGCCGACCCATTGTGGTCCGCAAAATCTTGTGGGCCTTTAGCTGGGGCGGCCTATTATGGTCTGCAAAATCGTGTGGGCCTTTAGCTAGGCCGGCCCATTATGGTCCGCTAAATTTGTGGGCCTTTAGCTTGGCGGGCCCATTATGGTCCGCGAAATCTTATGGGCCTTCGGTTGGGCCGACCCATTTAAACTTTGTGGGCCACTTTTGGGCCGGTCCACGTGTCAACATATCATAGGCCCATCTCGACTGTTGGATGAGTGACACCTGTACCAACGCGGAGCTGACACGTGGATCCGTCAGCCAATGAGAATTTTACACGTGGAAAATCGACATTGGTCGTGGCTGTTAATGGGTTATCGGATCCAAAATCCGACCCGATAGCTTAACGGCGTTCCGTTACGGTGGATGCCACGTGTCGGTCACCCTTGACGAAAGCACTTCTGTGACGCGCGATTTATCATCATGGAAGTGGACACTTCCATGATGATAATTTTGGTAATGTCATGGAACGCTTCTACGACAGCATAGGTATGACTATCTTGATTCTGTCATCAAATCGTCATGGATGTACATGCATGACAGAAAACGCGACCTACTGTGACAAACACGTATCATCACGGAAGTGTATTTTTTTGTAGTGTAGTGATCAAGTCCAAAGGATATTCATGTAAATCTTGAAGATGAGCGGGTTCACCTTAAGTCCGGTAGGTTCACTTGGGGCTTGAGGTGCTATGATGGTGTACATGGAGATAGCTGTAGGATGCTCCGCATCACCTCTTTTATTGTAAATCTAAACTCATGTGCTAGAAAGATGGTAGCCGCTCGCTTAACAGAAGAATGCTCGATATTAGAAAAATCGAGTATTTAACAAAAAACTACCACAATTCGTGGAACCATGTCTAGAAACCACCACTTTACAAATTTGTGCCGAAAACTACCATTTTCTCACTAATCCTTGACTAAAAATTACCAAGGCTGAAAAGAGCCCGATTCGGCTCTTTTAAACGCATTTCTGACTAGTTGGGCCCACATGTCAGTGTCTATCGTCTTGCTCCTCCTATATCTCTCTTGGGCATTTCAAAAAACACCTCATCTTTGTGCCCTGCGGCGGGGAGCTCACCGGCGAGGTAGTTGTTGGCGAGGCCCAGCATGGCGGTGCACCCCTCGGTGCATGCGTTTCCCTTCGGGCTCGAGTCACCGGAGCGAAAGATGGGGGAGCTGTACTTGACGGATTCATCGCGCCGCGTGCGGGCGGACGCGTCCCACGGCTCCAGCCTCCGTGCCACCAGAGCGACGTGTACGGCCATGACTGGCCCCACCACACGCTCCTGCGCCTCCTCGTCCACCACGACGAGACGACCCGCGGCGGCGCCTCGTCTTTGAGACGAGCAGCCATGACCGATCCCGCCGCCGCACCCGCAGTTTGTGCCGCAACAGAGGTACGCGGTGCAGACCTGGCCGCAGCTGCCACACTAGCCGCAGTTTTTGCCGCAGCCGGCACGTTGCTATGCGGGGGGCGAGGCCTCGAGCTCTCGCTCGGAAGAGCCAAAGCCACCGATTCATGAAGACCCGAGGCTGGAGGAGTTCAAATCGGAGTTAGCTCTGTTCCCCGACGAAGCTAGAGTAGCTGGTGATGTCCCGCTCGGGGCCCTCGGCGCCTGCCGGCAAGGCAAGGAATAGAAGGGATCAGCCAGCGCGGGCGGCAAGGAGTAGCAAGCGCGGCCGGGCGCGACTATGGCTGAGCTCGAGCCCGGGCGCGACGGTGGCCATGACTAGCTCCTAGCCGGAGCATCTCCGCCACTGGATCTGTGTGCCACATCAATGCTTACGTGTGGGCCCAACCAGTCAGAAACGCATTTAAAAGAGGCAAATCAGGCTCTTTTCAGACATGGTAGTTTTTAGTCAAGGATTTGTGAGAAAATGGTAGTTTTCGGCACAAATTTGTAAAGTGGTAGTTTGTAGGAACGTTTCCATGAAAAGTGGTAGTTTTTTGTTAAATACTTAGAAAAATCCTTTGTATGCAAGGAAGCATGTGAATAAATTGTCTTTCAAGTTCAACTACGAGCAAAGATATAGCGTCCGCAAGACTACTAGTTTTATGGAGAATAGACCCACCCTTAGTGGGTAAAGCACCAACACAAGTAGAGAAATCTTGAATAATCCCTTTTCCAATAATATTACCACTACCAATGCGGAACCTTTTAGTGTGCAAAATAGTAGGTTCTTCATGAGGATTATCAAAAGCATCAAAGTTCCCCCCATCGTTACTACTATCCTTTTCAATGATAACCTCCCCAATTTCAGACATAGTGGCAACAAACCAATCTAACAAACGAGCACACAAGAAGCAAGCAAAAAGAGACGAATGGAAGAGGGGCGAAGAAAATGCAAAGGTTTTCGAAAATCGTTTAGAAGTGGGGGAGAGGAAAACGATAGGCGAATGGCAAATAATTTAATGCAAGGGAGAAGAGTTTATGATGGGTACTTGGTATGGCTTGACTTGACGTAGATCTCCTCGGCAATGGCGCCAGAAATCCTTCTTGCGACCTCTTGAGCTTGCGTTGGTTTTTCCTTGAAGAGGAAAGGGTGATGCAGCAAAGTAGTGCAAGTATTTCCCTCAGTTTTGAGAACCAAGGTATCAATCCAGTAGGAGACAACGCACAAGTCACCGAATACCTGCACAAACAATCAACAACTTGCACCCAACGCGATAAAAGGGGTTGTAAATCCCTTCACGGTCACTTGCAAGAGTGAGATCTGATAGAGATAGATAAACGGTAAAGTAAATATTCTTTTGGTAATTTTGGTTTATAGATCGGAAAGTAAAGATTGCAAAATAGTAGATCAGAAACTAGCAAGATGTAAACGAGATTCAATATAATGGAAAAGAGATTCAATATAATGGAAAAGTGACCCGGGGGGCATAGGTTTCACTAGTGGCTTCTCTCGAGATAGCAAATATTATGGTGGGTGAACAAATTACTTTCGAGCAATTGATAGAAAAGCGCATAGTTATGATGATATCTAAGGCAATGATCATGAACATAGGCATCACATCCGTTTCAAGTAGACCGACTCCTGCCTGCATCTACTACTATTACTCCACACATCGACCGCCATCCAACATGCATCTAGAGTATTAAGTTCATAAAGAACGGAGTAACACATTAAGCAAGATGACATGATGTAGAGGAATTAACTCAAGCAATATGATGAAAACCCCATCTTTTTATCCATGATGGCAACAATACATACATGCCTTGCTGCCCCTACTGTCACTGGGAAAGGACACCACAAGATTGAACCCAGAGCTAAGCACTTCTCCCATTGCAAGAAAGATCAATCTAGTAGGACAAACTAAACCAATAATTTGAAGAGACTGGCAAAGATATCAAATCATGCATATAAGAATTCAGAGAAGAACCAAATAATATTTATAGATAATCTTGATCATAAATCCACAATTCATCGGATCTCAGCAAACACACCGCAAAAGATTATTACATCGAATAGATCTCCAAGAACATCGAGGAGAACATGGTATTGAGAATCAAAGAGAGAGAAGAAGCCATCTAGCTAATAACTATGGACCCAAAGGTCTGTGGTAAACCACTCATGCTTCATCGGAGAGGTAATGGTGTTGATGTAGAAGCCCTCCGTGATCGAATCCCCCTCTGGCAGGACGCCGGAAAAGGTCCCTAGATGGGATCTCACGGGTACAGAAGGTTGCGGCAGTGGAAAACTATTTTCGTGGCTCCCTTGGATGTTTCAGGGTATAAGAGTATATATAGCGAAGTAACTAGGTCAAGCGAGCCACGAGGGGCCCACGAGGATGGGGGGCACGCCCTACCCCACTGGGTGTGCCCTCCTGCCTCGTGGCTTTCTCGTTGTGTCTCCGACTTCATCTCCAAGTCTTCTGGTTTGCTTTCGGTCCAAGAAAGATCATTGCAAAGGTTTCATTCCGTTTGGACTCCGTTTGGTATTCCTTTTGTGCGAAACTCAAAAATAGGCAAAAAAAGGGAACTGGCACTGGGCCCTCGGTTAATAGGTTAGTCCCAAAAATAATAAAAAATAGCATACAAATGCTTATTAAACATCCAAAACAGATAATATAATAGCATGGAACAATCAAAAATTATAGATACATTGGAGACGTATCAGTGATGCACCACAGTCACGTCAAAGGAGACCCGTCTGAAAGCGCGGTACGCAAGCAATCCGGCGGGTGCTTTTGAGAACCCGACATCCCACGCACCCAGGAGGGACCCCGTTGGATGCACGTCAACTATGGGCTGCCCTAGGTTGATTCACTCGCCCCTAGAGCCTCGAGGATCGCTTCCCTTCAACACGAAGAATGAATGAAGAACGAGAGAGAAAACAAGGGAGAGATAAAAACTAGGGTAAAAGTAGTATATTGATTTCTCGATTTTGTGTTGTTCAATCGGCCGTCACCTCTCATCTATTAATGAGGCGGATGGACTTCCCGTACAAGAAAAGGACTAAAAAATCCGTCCAAAACACCAAAAACCCTAACCAAACTTGGACAAGAATCTTTGGCAATTTTCTAGATCAACTCGGAGCCACGAGTGGTTCGTTTCGGTCCCATCGAGTGAACATTGTTAACTCTCTGTATCCTTCTGTAATTTTCTGGATCAACTCAGTCTCACTGATTGGTTTGCTTTGGTCCCACTGAGTGAACGTTGCCAACTCTCTGTATCTTTCTGTAATTTCCTGGATCAACTCGGTCCCACCGAGTCAAATCGACTCGGTCGGCCCGAAATTACTCTGCAACTTCTGTTGCTGACCTTGTTTTCCCTCTACAGGTTGCAGACGACCTCAGATTAAGACGTTTTTTATATCAAAGTCAACCATTTCGACGATACGCACAACTTTTGTGTTGAAACGTTTTCCATCAGAGGCCGTGTTGATTGAGTTTTATGACATTATTTAATCTCGTGTCAACATGAGCATCTCTGAACTTGTCATAACTATTTCTTCCGAGCTCAGTTTTCAACCACCTTCATATCCATCTCGATCATCTTAAAGGGAGCCATTTGGAGGGGACTTACAAACAAAAGTTTCAATTAGTATTTATATATCCTAAGCTAATTTTATGACTGTGCCACTTTTGAGCATCAACACATGCCCCTCTGTTTTTGGCAAAGCTAGCGTGCCGAAAAATAACTTTTACCGTGTTTTTTCTAGGGACGATGTCAACACTCCATCGGCCATTTATATGGGCTTAGGACTATAAGTATATATCAGCCATTTAGATTAGCAACAAAAGTGAAGCTAATCGAACATATGATGATTTGGTAATACCCTTTCATGATGTAAGAATTTATATTGCATCCATGGATTAAAATAAACTCATTGAGGGTAACAAATCATACCTGATGATGAATTCCATGGCACGGGCATCAACGACATAGTTGAAGAATATGGATAATGTGTGGACCGAAGATGTTGAAACCTTTGGCTTGGTCCTTCATAGTTTTCACTCTTTTCCTTCTTCACCTTTGCCACACTTCTTGTAATGGAAGCTTGCACATAATTCTTATTTTTAGTACTTCCTTAGGGAACCCATGCCATGTTTCTTTCTTCAAGTTCTTGTGCACTAAGTTTTTGTAATTTCTTCTTTTGCCAATATGATAAGCCGACTGAGCACCCCGACTGTGATTTTGTTTGAAGCAATGGCAATTCATGTTTTACCTTGTGCACTCTCAACTTCTTCTCTTCAAATTTGTCACTTGATTGACTTGTCTCATTTCCTTTAGTAGCCAATGTCAACACTTTAATTGGCTCTTTTTGATTTGAGATCGAATCTGAAGTACCACTCTTACGACCGTCTTTTTAAACACGGTAAACTTGCTTAACCACCTCTTTCTTATTCCTTGAGCTCCAGACCGTTTCCTTATGATTGAAATGGTCTTGACATGTGCTTGTTCAAATGTTGATCTTTTTGGAGCCGCATAATGTTTGTGAGATGGTCTAAAATAAGATGAAGAATGCGCCCTTGTAGCATACATGTCCCATGATGAATATAGATTTACATGATCACAGGAAGGTACCCATGGCATTGGCATTGGCGGCACAAAATATGGATATGAATATACTGCATTAGAATTCTCATATTTCCAATATCGGTCCTCGGGTTTACGCCTACGGGATGGTCTGATATTTTTTCCAATAGTTGCACGAAAGTGACTTTCGGCTTTTTACCTTTGTGCTTACCTCGGCCTTTGCTTTCTTTGGTTGTGCTTCCAGGAAATATGCCCTAGAGGCAATAATAAAGTTGTAATTTTATATTTCCTTATTTCATGATAAATGTTTATTATTCATGCTAGAATTGTATTAACCAGAAACTTGATACATGTGTGGATACATAGACAAAATATTGTGTCCCTAGTAAGCCTCTGCTAGACTAGCTCATTGATCAAAGATGGTTAAGTTTCCTAACCATAGACATGTGTTGTCATTTGATAAACGGGATCACATCATTAGGAGAATTATGTGATGGACAAGACCCATTCATTAGCTTAGCATTATGATCGTTCAGTTTTATTGCTATTGCTTTCTTCATGTCAAATACATATTCCTTTGACTATGAGATTAAGCAACTCCCGGATACTAGGAGAATGCCTTGTGTGCTATCAAACGTCACATCTTAACTGGGTGATTATAAAGATGCTCTACAGGTATCTCCGAAGGTGTTTGTTGGGTTGGCATAGATCGAGATTAGGATTTGTCACTCTGAGTATCGGAGAGGTATCTCTGGGCCCTCTCGGTAATGCACATCATAAGAAGCCTTGCAAGCAAAGTGACTAATGAGTTAGTTGCAGGATGATGCATTACGGAACGAGTAAAGACACTTGCCGCTAATGAGATTGAACTAGGTATGAAGATTCCACGAAAGAATCTCGGGCAAGTAACATACTGATGGACAAAGGGAATAACGCATGTTGTCATAACGGTTCGATTGATAAAGATCTTTGTAGAATATGTAGGAGCCAATATGAGCATCCAGGTTCCTCTATTGGTTATTGACCGGAGAGGTGTCTCAGTCATGTCTACATAGTTCTCGAACCCATAGGGTCCGCACGCTTAACGCTCGATGACAATATTGTGTTATATGAGTTATGTGATTTGGTGACTGAATGATGTTAGGAGTCCCAGGTGAGATCACAGACATGATGAGGAGTCTCTAAATGGTCGAGAGGTAAAGATTGATATATAGGATGATAATATTCGGACACCGGAAGTGTTCCAGAGTGTACCAGGTACATATTGGAGTAACGGAGGGGTTATTGGAACCCCCGAGGGAAAGACATGGGCCATATGGGCCATAAGAGGGGAGCACACCAGCCCACAAGGGGTGGTGGCCCCCCAGGAAGAAGGCCGAGTGGGAGAAGGGAAAGAGGGGATTCGGGGCCCCCTTTCCTTCTCTCCTTCCTCTTTCCTTTCCCCCTCTGACAAATATGGAGGGTGAGAGGCCGAATTGGGGAGGACCCCAAGTAGGATTCCTCCTACTTCGGGCGCACCATTGCTGCTCCCCTCCCCCTCCCACCTATATATACATGGGGAAGGGGCGCCTAGAACACAGAACATCAACTGTTAGCCATGTGTGGTGCCCCCCTCCACAGTTTACACCCCCGGTCATATTCTCACGGTGCTTAGGCGAAGCCCTGCGCGGATCACATCACCATCACCGTCACCACGCTGTCGTGCTAACGGAACTCATATACTTCTGCGACACCTTTGGTGGATCAAAAGGATGAGGGACGCCATTGAGCTGAACATGTACAGAACTCAAAGGTGTCGTACGTTCGGTACTTGATCGTTCGGAGCTAGAAGAAGTTCGACTATATCAACCGCGTTGTCAAACACTTCTGCTTTCGGTCCAGGAGGGTATGTAGACACACTCGCCCCCTTTCGTTGCTATGCATCTCCTAGATAGATCTTACGGGAGCGTAGGATTTTTTTGAAATTGCATGCTACATTCCCCAACAGTGGCATCCGAGCCAGGTCTATTTGTAGATGATATGCAGGAGTATAACACAAAGAGTTGTCGGCGGTGATCGTCATACTGCGTACCACCAATGTCTTATTTTGATTTGGCGGTATTGTTGGATGAAGCGGCCCGGACCAACCTTACATGACCACGTTCATGAGACCGGTTCCACCGACAGACATGCAACTAGTTTTGCATAAAGGTGGCTGGCGGGTGTCTGTTTCTCCTACTTTAGTTGAATCGAATTTGACTGCCGCCGGTCGCTGTTGAACGTTAAAACAAAAAACTTGATAAATCACCATTGTGGTTTTTGTGCCATAGGTAAGAATGGTTCTTGCTAGAACGGTATGTCCGAACATTGTAACCGCACTTTATTAGATATGGTGCGATATATGATGTCTCTTATGATGTCTCTTACCGATTTACCACTATTGTTTTGGGGTTATGCATTAGAGAGAGCCGCATTCACGTTAAATTAGGCACCATCTAAATCCATTGAGATGACACCATATGAACTGTGGTTTAGCAAGAAACCTAAGCTGTCATTTCTTAAAATTTGCGGTTGCGACACTTATATCAAAAGGTTTCAGCCTGATAAGCTCGAACCTAAATCGGAGAAGTGCGTCTTCATAGGATACCCTAAGGAAACAATTGGGTACACCTTCCATCACAGATCTGAAGGCAAGATCTTTGTTGCTGAGAATGGGTCCTTTCTAGAGAAGGAGTTTCTCTCGAAAGAAGTGAGTGGTAGGAAAGTAGAACTTGATGAGGTAAATGTACCTTCTCTCGAATTGGAAAGTAGTATATCCGAAAAAATTGTTCCCATGATGCCTACACCAACTAGAGAGGAAGCTAAAGATGTTGATCATGAAACTTCAGATCAAGTTACTACTGAATTTCATAGGTCAACCAGAGCACGATCCGCACCAGAGTGGTATGGTAATCCTATCCTGGAAGTCATGTTACTAGACCAAGGCAAACCTACGAACTATGAAGAAGTGATGATGAGCCCAGATTCCAACAGATGGCCTGAGGCCATGAAATCTGAGATAGGATCCATATATGAGAACAAAATGTGGACTTTGGTCGACTTCCCGATGATCAGCAAAGCATTAAGAATAAATGGATCTTCAAGAAGAAGATTGACACTGATAGTAATGTCACTATTTACAAAGCTCGACTTGTTGCAAAAGGTTTTCTACAAAGTTCAAGGAGTTGACTACGATGAGACTTTTTCACCCGTAGCGATGCTTAAGTCTGTCTGAATCATGTTAGAAATTGCCACATTTTATGATTATGAAATCTAACAAATGGACGTCAAAAACTGCATTCCTTAATGGATATTAAAGAAGAGTTGTATATGATGCAACCAAAAGGTTTTGTCGATCCTAAAGGTGCTAACAAAGTTTGCAAGCTCCAGCGATCCATCTATGGATTGGTGCAAGCATCTCGGAGTTGGAATATATGCTTTAATGAGGTGATCAAAGCATATGGTTTTATACAGACTTACGGTGAAGCCTGCATTTACAAGAAAGTGAGTGGGAGCTCTGTAGCATTTATGATATTATATGTAGATGACATATTGTTGATTGGAAATGGTATAGAATTTCTGGATAGCATAAAAGGATACTTGAATAAGAGTTTTTCAATGAAAGAACTCGGTGAAGTTGCTTATATATTGGGCATCAAAATCTATAGAGATAGACGCTTAATAGGACTTTCACAAAGCACATACCTTGATAAAGTTTTGAAGAAGTTCAAAAGTGATCAGTAAAGAAAGAGTTCTTGCCTGTGTTACAAGAAGTAAAGTTGAGTAAGATTCAAAGCACGACCACGACAAAAGATAGAGAGAGAATGAAAGCCATTCCCTATACCTCAGCCATAGGTTCTATAAAGTATGCCATGCTGTGTATCAGACCATTTGTGTACCTTGCTATGAGTTTGGCAAGGGGGTACAATAGTAATCCAGGAGTGGATCACTCGACAGCGGTCAAAATTATCCTTAGGTACCTAGAGAGGACTAATGAAATGTTTCTCGGTTATGGAGGTTATAAAGAGTTCGTCATAAAGAGTTACATCGATGCAAGTTTTGACACTGATCTAGATGACTCTAAGTCTCAATCTAGATACATATTGAACGTGGGAGCAATTAGCTAGAGGATCTCCATGCAGAGCATTGTAGGCATAGAAATTTTGCAAAATACATACGGATCTGAATGTGGCAGACCTATTGACTAAACTTCTCTCACAAGCAAAACATGATCACACCTTAGTACTCTTTGGGTGCTAATCACATAGCGATCTGAACTAGATTATTGACTCTAGTAAACCCTTTGGGTGTTGGTCACATGGCGATGTGAACTATGGGTGTTAATCACCTAAAGATGTGAACCATTAGTGTTAAATCACATGGCGATGTGAACTAGATTATTGACTCTCGTGCAAGTGGGAGACTGAAGGAAATATGCCCTAGAGGCAATAATAGAGTTGTTATTTTAAATATCCTTATTTCATGATAAATGTTTATTATTCATGCTAGAATTGTATTAACCGGAAACTTTATACATGTGTGGATACATAGACAAAATATTGTGTCCCTAGTAAACCTCTACTAGACTAGCTCGTTGATCAAAGATGGTTCAGTTTACTAACCATAGACATGTGTTGTCATTTGATAAATGGGACACATCATTAGGGGAATGATGTGATGGACAAGACCCATTCGTTAGCTTAGCATTATGATCGTTCAGTTTTATTGCTATTACTTTCTTCATGTCAAATACATATTCCTTCGACTATGAGATTATGCAACTCCTGGATACCGGAGGAATGCCTTGTGTGCTATCAAACGTCACAACTTAACTAGGTGATTATAAAGATGCTCTATAGGTATCTCCGAAGGTGTTTGTTGGGTTGGCATAGATCGAGATTAGGATTTGTCACTCCGAGTATCCAAGAGGTATCTCTGGGCCCTCTCGGTAATGCACATCATAAGAAGCCTTGCAAGCAAAGTGACTAATGACTTAGTTGCACGATGATGCATTATGAACGAGTAAAGAGACTTTCCGGTAATGAGATTGAACTAGGTATGAAGATACTGACGATCGAATCTCGGGCAAGTAACATACCGATGGACAAAGGGAATAACGTATGTTGTCATAACGGTTCATGACTGAAGAACTTTGTAGAATATGTAGGATCCAATATGATCATCCATATTCCACTATTGGTTATTGACCGGAGAGGTGTCTCGGTCATGTCTACATAGTTCTCGAACCCATAGGGTCCGCACGCTTGACGCTCGATGACGATATTGTATTATATGAGTTATGTGATTTGGTGACCGAATGTTGTTCGGAGTCCTGGATGAGATCATGGACATGATGAGGAGTCTCGAAATGGTCGATAGGTAAATATTGATATATAGGATGATAGTATTCGGACACCAGAAGTGTTCCGGAGTGTACCAGGTACATATCGGAGTACCGGAGGGGTTACCGGAACCCCCGGGGGAAAGATATGGGCCATATGGGCCATAAGAGGGTAGCACACCAGCCCACAAGGGGTGGCGCCCCCCCCAGGAAGAAGACCGAGTGGGAGAAGGGATAGAGGGGATTCGACTCCCCCTTTCCTTGTCTCCTTCCTCTCCCCTTTCCCCCCTCCGGCAAATATGGAAGGGGGGAGGCTGAATTGGGGAGGACCCCAAGTAGGATTCCTCCTACTTGGGGCGCACCCTTGCTGCTCCCCTCCCCCTCCCACCTATATATACGTGGGGAGGGGGTGCCTAGAACATAGAACATCAACTGTTAGACGTGGGCGGCGCCCCCCTCCATAGTTTACACCCCCGGTCATATTCTCGAGGTGCTTAGGCGAAGCCCTGTGCAGATCACATCACCATTACCGTCACCACGCCGTCGTGCTGATGGAACTCATCTACTTCATCGACATCTTTGCTGGATCAAAAGGACAAGGGACGTCAACGAGTTGAATGTGGGCAGAACTCGGAGGTGTCGTACGTTCAGTACTTGATCGGTCGGAGCTAGAAGAAGTTCGACTACATCAACTGCGTTGTCAAACGCTTCCGCTTTCGGTCTACGAGGGTACGTAGACACACTCTCCCCCTCTTGTTGTTGTGCCTCTCATAGATAGATCTTGCGTGAGCGTAGGAATTTTTTTGAAATTGCATGCTACATTCCCCAACAGTGCTTGCACCAATCTTTGAATTTTCTTGTTGCCCCCAGTACTTGCGTCTTTTGTGCAACCTCGATGGAATTTTCGCCCTCAAGAATATTATCATTGTGCTCTTGAACAACTTCCGTACTTGAAAGTTTGATCCCATTGTCCATAGTTTTTACCTTCTCATGTTGAAATAGATCGGGTTGAAGGAGCCGATGCAAAAGTCATTTGCCATCAGGACCAATCGGAATAGACTGCTCATCTCTTGGTGTCTCATCAAATTTCAATCGTCCTCTATCAATGGCCGATTTGACTATTTGATGAAACATGTTGCAATCCTCAAAATTATGCTTTGACGAATCATGCAACTTACAATACATTCGTCCTTTGATTGATGACTTGACATGGTGATCAAGAATTCTAATGTAATTATTTTTCAGCAACAAATCAAAGATTTGATCACACATGCTTGAATTGAAGGTATACTTCTTGTTTCTAGCTGATCTTGGTGTGCGAACGGCTTTGGAGTTAATCAAATGAATGGTTCAAATTTGGAATATCCCCATTCGGCTATGCATTGTGTTTTGCACCCTATCTCCGATGTATTTGAATAAGATATTATATTAGCATTGGATTTCTCAAAAGAATTTGACCTTGACTTTAAATTTCTGAAACAAAAATAGTTAGAATACACATGTCTCAATTGAGACCAAGTGCAAGCAAAGTATGAAACAAGCAAAGCTACCCAATTAGATATGATATTTTGATAAAGCAATGGGGAAAACGTTGGCTGCAATAACATGTCACTATCAGTCTTTATAAATGGCACAATAGGTTGACTAATATGTTCTATAACAATGTTATTGCTAGCAAGTAAATTTCCCTTCTTCATTAGACTTCCAAAATTACTTATGAGAATTTTTCTTATAGAAGCATCAACAATAAAATTGCGACCAAATCGGAAGATAGGTAAATCACTTGCTAGACATACCTTTTCAAACACGTTGGGAGAGCATGATGGTTGTGTTACATGAACGATGTGTTGTTCCTCTTTCAAATAGCTCCCCAATACCTTGTCGTCCTATTTTTCTAGAACAGATTCGACATATGTAATATTTGTTTCGGTCTTTTCAATAGCCAAATTAACTTTGTTATCCAAATCACCACCTTTTTTGATAATTCTATCCAGACCCAATGCTTTCTATTTTTGACATAATCTAGCTTCGATTGCAGCAGAATTAATAGGCTTTCCCTCTTTTATTAATTCATGTAGAACAACATTGCATTCGTCCCAAAAATATGAAAGATTTTTCTTAATGACCCAATTTGGATAGAATTGCCCCACGACACTTTTAGACTCTTTCAGTAATGAGATGTCACCGAAATTCTATAACTGTGTGGGGAAAGCATTGTATGCTATGATACTAGGTGAAGACACATGTGATCCTATACAATTTTCACTTATCCGGCCATTAGCGTGAAGGTGCGAAGCCAAATTATGAATACCTATAGTTGCATATGGTGCCAAAAAAATTGTAGCATGAGGTGTAGCATATGATGATTGAGGGTAATTGGCCGGATAACTAGTAGTAGCATGTCCAATTCCCCTATCCATCGGCATGTTTTGATTAACATATTGCAAGCTAGTTGCCGATGAATAAAAATGTGAAACACTTTGTTGCATACTATTGAAAGTTCCTATGTGAGGTGTTTCAACTTGATCGACAAAACTCATCATGTTATTCATCGACACATGGATTTGTGGGGCTGCAGATGCATGGGAGTTAGTATACATATGTTCCATGTTGCTAAAATTATATGAGGTAGAAGCATGGAGATTTTGTTGCATCGGCTCTTGCACATAATTAGATGTATGATTGATAAAGCTAGGGCTAGACGATACATTATGCTCATTAAACGATCTTGCAACAACATATGCATTATTTGCATCTTCATAAGTGAATTGGGTATTCATGTTACCTTTGTAGATTGCAAATCCTAGATGACGATCTCTTCATAGCAAGAATGGGCCGGAGACCGTTCAAAGTTCCGTCCCCAACGGAGTTGCCAAAAAGTGTGTTCACACACAAACATGTCACCGTATACCTCCAACACCGAGGGTGATGCACCGCAGCTCACGTCAAAGGAGACCCGTCCGGAAGAGTGGTATGCAAGCAATCCGGCGGGTGCTTTTGAGAACCCAAAACCCCATGCGCCTGGGAGGGACCCCGTCTGGACGCGCGGTGGCTATGGGCTATCTAGGTTGATTCGCTCGCCCCTAGAGCCTCAAGGATCGCTACCCTTCAACACGAAGAACGAACGAAGAACGAGAGAGAAAGAACAAGGGAGAGATAAAAACTAGGGTAAAAAGTAATATATTGATTTATCCATTGTGTGTTGTTCAATTGGCCGTCACCTCTCATCTATTTTATGAGGCAGCTGGACTT
Source organism: Triticum dicoccoides (assembly GCF_002162155.2). Taxonomy (NCBI): domain Eukaryota; kingdom Viridiplantae; phylum Streptophyta; class Magnoliopsida; order Poales; family Poaceae; genus Triticum; species Triticum dicoccoides. Next base: position 189,222,473 of record NC_041393.1, on the reverse strand, counting down.
CCCGTACAAGAAAAGGACTAAACATTCCGTCCAAAACACCAAAAACTCTAACCTAACTCGGACATGAATCTTTGGCAATTTTCTAGATCAACTCGGAGCCACTGAGTGCTTCGTTTCAATCCCACCGATTGAAAGTTGCCAACTCTCTGTATCCTTCTGTAATTTCCCGGATCAACTGGGTCTCACTAATTGGTTTGCATCGGTCCCACCGAGTAAACGTTTCCAACTCTCTGTATCCTTCTATAATTTTCTGGATCAACTCGGTCCCACCGAGTGAAATCAACTCGGTCGGTCTGAAATTACTCTGCACCTTCTGTTTCTGACCTTGTTTTGCCTCTACAGGTTGCATACAAACACGGATTAAGACAATTTTTATATCGAAGTCAACCATTTCGACGGGACGCACAACTTTTGTGTTGAAAAGTTTTCCATCAAAAGCCATCTTGATTGAGTTTAATGACATTCTTTAATCTGGTGTCAACATGAGCATCCCTGAACTTGTCATAACCATTGCTTCCGAGCTCAGTTTTGAACCACCTTCATATCCATCTCAATCTTCTTAAAGGGATCCATTCGGAGGGGACTTCCAAATAAAAGTTTGTATTAGTCTTGATATAGCCTAAGCTAATTTTATGATTGTGCCACTTTTGAGCGTCAACAGTATGGAGATACCAATGATCGAATCTCGGGCAAGTAATATATTACCATACAAGGGGAATTATATACGGGATTAACTGACTCCTTGATATTGTGATTCAACCTACAAAGATCTTCGTGGAATATTTGGGAACCAATATGGCATCCAGGTCCCGCTATTGGTTATTGACCGGAGAGGAGTCTCGGTCATGTCCACATTATTCTCGAACCCCTAGGGTCGCACGCTTAACATTTAGTTGCGCTAAGGTAGTATTGAGATATTAATAGTGGAGAGTACGAAGGTTGTTTGGAGTCTCGGATAGGGCCCGGGATGTCACGAGGAGCTCCAGAATGGTCCAGAGGTAAAGATTTATATATGGAAAATTGCTGTCGGGGTTCCGAGAAAAAGTCTGATTTTTTGGTATTGTACCGGGAAGTCATCGGAAGGTTCAACAAGGTTCCGGAGGGGTCCATGATACGTGTTTAACATATCTATAATTTTTTTATTGTTCCATGCTATTATATATCTGTTTTGGATGTTTTATATGCATTAATATGCTATTTTGTATTATTTTTGGGACTAACTTATTAACCTAGTGCCCAGTGCCAGTTTCTATTTTTTCCTTGTGTTTGACTTATACAGAAAAAGGAATATCAAACAGAGTCCAAGCGGAATAAAATTTATGATGATTTTTCTTGGACCAGAAGAAATCCAGTAGACTTGGAGAGGAGGTCAGAAGACCTACGAGGCGGCCACAAGCCCTAAGGGTGCGCCCCCAGGCTTGTGGGCCCCTCGTAGACCTTCGAACCCTAATTCCACCATTATGTATTCTCAAATATTCCCCCCTATACTAGAGGGCACACCAAAAATACTTTTCGCCGCCACAAGCCTCTGTTCCCGTGAGATCCCATCTTTGGGCCTTTTCCAGCACTCTGCCGGAGGGGGATTCGATCATGAAGGACCTCTACACCAACCTTTCTTCCCTTTCGATGATGTGTGAGTAGTTTACCACAGATCTATGAGTCCATAGCTAGTAGCTAGATGGCTTCTTCTCTCTCTTTGATCTTCAATACAATGTTCTCCTTGATGTTCTTGGAGATCTATTCAATGTAATCTTCTTTTGCAGTGCGCTTGTTGAGATCTGATAAATTGTGGATTTATGATCAAATTATCTATGAATATTGTTTGAGTCTTCTCTGAACTCTTTTATGCATGATTAAGATATCTTTGTATTTCTCTTCGAACTATCTGTTTGGTTTGGCCAACTAGATTGGTTTTCTTGCAATGGGAGAGGTGCTTAGTTTTGGGTTCAATCTTGCGGTGTCCTCACCCGATGATAGAAAGGGTAGCAAGGCACGTATTGTATTGTTGCCATCACGGATAAAAAGATGGGGTTTATATGATATTGCTTGAGTTATCCCTCTATATCATTTCATCTTATTTAAAGTGTTGCTCTGTTCTTATGAACTTAATACTCTAGATGCAAGCATGAGTCGATCGATGTGTGGAGTAATAGTAGTAGATGCAGAATCATTCTGGTCTACTTGTCACGGACGTGATGCCTATATTCATGATCATTGGCTTAGATGTCTTCATAATTATGCGATTTTCTATCAATTGCTCAACAGTAATTTGTTTATCCACCATATTTTTTCTTCAAGAGAGAAGCCTCCAGTGAAACCTATGGTCCCCGGGTCTATTTTCCATCATATATTTTCAGATCTATAAACCAAAAAACCCCAAAATACCTTTCTGCACTTTATTAATATTTACTTTATTTTTCTATTTTATTTATCTTTTATACATATTTCTATTAGATCTCACTCTTGTTCATGACTGTGGAGGGATTGACAACCCCTTTTTCGTATTGTGTGCAAGTGTTTGTTAGTTTGTGCAGGTGCATATATTGGAGACTTGCTTGTGCCTCCTACTGGATTGATACCTTGGTTCTTAACTAATGGAAATACTTATCTCTACTTTGTTGCATCAACCTTTCCTCTTCAAGGGAAAAATCAACGCAAGCTCAAGAAGTAGCAGGAGGAATTTCTAGAGCCGTTGTCGGGGAAGTTCTACATCAAGCCTACCAAGTACCTATCATAAACTCTCATCTCTTGCACTTACATTATTTGCCATTTGCCTCTCATTTTCCTCTCCCCCACTTCTAAAACGTTTTCAAAAAAACACAAAAATATTTGCCTTTTTATTTGCCTTTCTTCGTTTGCCTTTATGTCTTACTTGGTTTGTTTGCGTGTTCGCTTGGTATAATTGTTTGTTTATTGAAAATCAGAAAGCAAAAAGTTTATGGATCCTCAGTTACTTGCTAATATTTTTAAAAGTTGAGTGCACTAGATTATCTTTATGAAGTTTTGCTTGAAATTCGTGAATTTGAAAATTGTGATGATGTGCTAAAAGAAGAAATTTATGAAGTGATTCACGATAGCTCCTTGAAAGAAAAGCATGATTGCAATGATGTTATTATAAATTCTATTAATGTCAGTTGTGCTAATAATATGCAAAACCCTAAGCTTGGGGATGCTAGTTTTTCTATGTCCACTACTTATTGCAATGATCATGGTTGGGGTGATAATGCTTCTTATGATCTTGCAAATTTATTTAAGACTCATGATGAATATGTTTGCAATAATATTAAAAGTAGGTTCAGAAGAGTGTAAACTCTAGGTAAAAATAGTCCCACATATTTGGGAAGTGTTCAATCTTATGAATTTTTGGATAAAAGTGGGCTCGGAGAGGTCATGACTTTATTTGACAACCCCACTATTTTGGAAGAGTGTCAACTTTGCATGCATGTGGATCATGTACAGAATATGTTATGTGATAGCTATATTGTTGAATTTGAATATGATCCCACATGTAATTATTATTAGAGAGGGAAATATGGTTGTAGAAATTTTCATGTTACTAAATTACCTCTCGTTATGTTGAGATTGCTATCATTTCTTTCTTCTTCCTTGCATATGCTAGTTTTTGCTTGTCTTGATAATTTGTTTGATTATAAAATGCCAATGTATAGGAAGTATGTTAGACTTAAACTTGTTTTTCAAATTCTACATGATGCTCTCTCCGTGTTTCAATTGCTATCTTTCATGTGAGCGTCATTAAAATTATCAATGCCTAGCTAAAAGTCTTTAAAGAAAAGTGCTTGTTGGGAGACAACCCAATAGTTTTTTATGTTTTTATGAGAATACACATTATTGCCTCTATAGTAATTGTGTTTTGGTGCTTTAATTAGTGTTTGACCCAAGTAAGACCTTTGGGATGGTCTATGGTGATAGTTGATTTGATGTTGTTGAAAAACAGAAACTTTTGTGCTTGTTGCCAGAATTTTAAGAAATCAAATAAGTGTTCTTTTGATCTAATTTTTTTACACAAGACTTATATACAAATTTCGTAGGTTGTCATAATTTTTCAGAATTTTTGGAGTTATAGAAGTATACGAAGTTTCCAGATTACTACAGACTGTTTTGTTTTTGTCAGATTCTATTTTATATGTGTTGTTTGCTTATTTTGATGAATCTATGGGTAGTATCGGGGGGGGGGATATGAACCATGGAGAAGTTGGAATACAGTAGATATAACACCAATATAAATTTGGAATGATTTCACAACAGTAACTAAAGTGGTGATTTATTTTATTATGCTAACGGATTTTACGAGTTTTCTGTTGAGTTTCGTGTTGTGAAGTTTTCAAGTTTTGGGTGAAGTTTTGATGGACCACATAATAAGGAGTGGCAAGAGCCTAAGCTTGGGATGCCCAAGGCACCCCAAGGTAATATACAAGTACAACTAAGCCTCTAAGCTTGGGGATGCCCATCCATCGGTAAATTTACTTGAGGTTATATTTTTATTCACCACATGATATGTGTTTTGCTTGGAGCGTCTTGTATGATATGAGTCTTTGCTTTTTAGTTTGACACAATCATCCTTGCTGTACACACCTTTTGAGAGGTACACACATTAATCATGAATTTATTAGAATACTCTATGTGCTTCACTTACATCTTTTGAGCTAGGTAGTTGCTCTAGTACTTCTCTTATATCTTTTTAGAGAACGGAGGTTGTTTTATTTTATAGAAATTGATGAACTCTCATGCTTCACTTATATTATTTTGCGAGTCTTAAAACAACATGTTAATTTGCTTAGGTTATGAATTTAGTCCTGATATGATGGCATCCAAGAGGGATATAATAAGAACTTTCATATAAGAGCATTGAATATATGAGAAGTTTGATTCCTTGCATTTGTTTTGAGATATAAAGAAGGTGATATTAGAGTCAAGCTAGTGAGTAATTATGGATTGGTAGAAATACTTGTGTTAAAGTTTGTAATTCCCGAAGCATGCACGTATGGTGAACCGTTATGTGATGAAGTTGGAACATGATTTATTTTTTGATTATCTTCCTTTGTGTGGAGGTTGGGAGCGCGCGATGGTTAACTCCTACCAACCTCACCCCCAGGAGCATGCGTATTAGTACTTTGCTTCGATGGCGAGTAATTTTTTGCAATAAGTATGTGAGTTCTTTATGACTAATGTTGAGTCTATGGATTATACACACTCTCACCATTCCACCATTGCTAGCCTCTCTAGTACCGTGCAACTTTCGTCGGTGCATTAAACCCACCATATACCCTTCCTCAAAACAGCCACCATACCTACCTATTATGTCATTTCCATAGCCATTCTGACATATATTTCCATGCAACTTCCACCGTTTTGCTTTATTATGACACGCACCATCATTGCCATATTGCTTTGCATGATCATGTAGTTGGCATAGTATTTGTGGCTTGGCCATCGTTCATATTTTTTATACATGTCACTCTTGATCATTGCACATCCCGGTACACCGCCGGAGGCATTCATATAGAGTCATATTTTGTTCTAATATCAAGTTGTAATTCTTGAGTTGTAAGTAAATAAAAGTGTGATGATCATTATTAGAGCATTGTCCCGTGTGAAGAAAGGATGATGAAAGCTATGATTCCCTTACAAGTTGGGATGAGACTCCGGACTTAAAAAATAAAAGAGGCCAAAGATCCCAAACTAAAAAAGAGGCTAAAGAGCCCAAAAAATGAGAGAAAAGAGAGAAGGAACAATGTTACTATCCTTTTCCACACTTTGCTTCAAAGTAGCACCATTTTCTTCATGATAGAGAGTCTCCTATTTTGTCACTTTCATATACTAGTGGGTATTTTTAATTATTGAACTTGGCCTGTATATCCCAATGATGGCTTCCTCAAAATTGCCCTAGGTCTTCGTGAGCAAGCAAGTTGGATGCACACCCACTTAGTTTCTTTTTGAGCTTTCATACACTTATAGCTCTAGTGCATACGTTGCATGGCAATCCCTACTCACTTGCATTGATATCAATTGATGGGCATATCCATAGCCCATTAATTTTCCTAGTTGATGTGAGACTTTCTCCTTTTTGTCTTCTCCTCAAACCTCTACCATATTCTATTCCACATATAGTGCTATATCCATGGCTCATGATCATGTATTGCATGAAAGTTGAAAAAACTTGAGAACATTAAAAGTATGAAAAAATTTCTTGGATAACACCGAGGTTGTGCATTATGAAATATTTTGTGTGATGAAGATAGAGCATAGCCAGACTATATGATTTTGTAGGGATAACTTTCTTCGGCCATGTTACTTTGATAAGACATGATTGATTTATTAGTATGCTTGAAGTATTATTGTTTTTATGTCAATATTAAACTTTTGTTTTGAATCTTATGGATCTGAATATTCATGCCACAATAAAGAAAATTGCATTTATAAATATGTTAGGTAGCATTTCACATAAAAAATTCTCTTTTTATCATTTACCTACTTGAGGACGACCAGGAATTAAGCTTGGGGATGCTTGATACGTCTCCAACGTATTTATCAATTTTTATTGTTCCATGCTATTATATTATCTGTTTTGAATGTTTTATATGCATTAATATGCAATTTTATATTATTTTTGGGACTAACTTATTAACCTAGTGCCAGTGCCAATTTTTGTTTTTTTCCTTGTTTTTGACTTTTACAGAAAAGGAATATCAAATGGAGTCCAAACGGAATAAAACTTTATGATGATTTTTCTTGGACCAGATGAAACCCAGTGACTTGGAGAGGAGGCCAGGAGACCGAGGGGGCGCCTCCAGGCTTGTGGGCCCCTCGTAGACCTTCCAACCCTAATTCCACCACTATATATTCTCAAATATTCACCCTATACCAGAGGGCACACCAAAAATACCTTTCCGCCACCGCAAGCCTCTGTTCCCGTTAGATCCCATCTTGGGGCCTTATTCGGCACTCCACCGGAGGGGATTCGATCATGGAGGACCTCTACACCAACCTTGTTGCCCTTCCAATGATGTGTAAGTAGTGTACCATAGACCTACGGGTCCATAGCTAGTAGCTAGATGTCTTCTTATCTCTCTTTGATCTTCAGTACAATGTTCTCCTTGATGTCCTTGGAGATATATTTGATGTAATCTTCTTTTGCGGTGTGCTTGTTGAGATCTAATGAATTGTGGATTTATGATCAAATTATCTACAAATATTATTTGAGTCTTCTCTGAACTCTTTTATGCATGATTAATATATCTTTGTATTTCTCTTTGAACTATCGGTTTGGTTTGGCCAACTAGATTGGTTTTTCTTGCAATGGGAGAGGTGCTTAGTTTTGGGTTCAATCTTGCGCTGTCCTCACCCAGTGACAGAAGGGTAGCGTGGCACGTATTGTATTGTTGCAATCAAGGATAAAAACATGGGGTTTATATCATATTACATGAGTTTATCCCTCTACATTATGTCATCTTACTTAAAGCGTTGCTCTATTTTTATGAACTTAATACTCTAGATGCAGGCAGGAGTCGGTCGATGTGTGGAGTAATATTAGTAGATGCAAAATCGTTTCGGTCTACTTGTCATGGACATGATGCCTATATTCATGCTTGCCTCAGATGTTTTCATAATTATGCGATTTCTATCAATTGCCCAACAATAATTTGTTTACCCACGTATGATTTCTTCAAGTTAGAAGCCTCTAGTGAAACCTATGGCCCCCGGGTCTATTTTCCACCATATATTTTCAGATCTATAAACCAAAAAACCCAAAAAATACCTTGCTACACTTTATTTATATTTACTTTTTTGCTCTTTTATTTATCTTTTATACCTATCTCTCTTAGATCTCACTGTTGTTCCTGACCGTGAAGGGATTGACAACCCCTTTTTCGCGTTGTGTGCAAGCGTTTGTTAGTTTGTGCAGGTGCATATATTGGAGACTTGAATGTGCCTTCTACTGGATTGATACCTTGGTTCTTAAGTGAGGGAAATACTTATCTCTACTTTGCTGCATCAACCTTTCCTCTTCAAGGGGAAAATCAACGCAAGCTCAAGAAGTAGCAGTCCAGAAGTCCTCGGAGGGTTCCACCACGCCCCATATAGTAGAATGGGCTATAGTGGGGGTGCCCTAGCCTTAATGGGCCAAGGGAACTAGCCCCTACAAAGTCCTTGCGCCTAGGAAGGAGAAACCCAAAGTGGGAGGGAGTTCACTTGCCTTGGGAGGCAAGTTTCCTCCCTTGGACGCCTCCACTCCTTGGAGGAGGGGCTAGGGCTGCACCCCTAGCCCTCCCACACCCCTATATAGTGTGGGGAGGGGGTGCCAGGGTTGGACACACCAAACCCAAGCCTCCTCTCTCTCCCGATAAGCCTCCACCTTGATCCGTCAGCGCTTGGCGAAGTTCTGTCTGTGTTCTGCTGCCATTACCACTACCACGCCATCATGTTGGTTCAGATCTCATCTACCTCCCCTCCCTCGCTTGCTAGATCAAGAAGGAGGGGACGCCACCGAGCCATACATGTGTGATGTCTACTACACAACCTTCTTCTTGTAGACGTTGTTGGGCCTCCAAGTGCAGAGGTTTTTAGGACAGTAGCAAATTTCCCTGAAGTGGATGACCTAAGGTTTATCAATCTGTGGGAGGCATAGGATGAAGATGGTCTCTCCCAAACAACCCTGCAACCAAATAACAAAGAGTCTCTTGTGTCCCGAACACACCCAATATAATGGTAAATTGTATAGGTGCACGAGTTCGGCAAAGAGATGGTGATACAAGTGTAATATGGATGGTAGATATAGGTTTTTGTAATCTGAAAATATAAAAACAAGGTAACTAATGATAAAAGTGAGCGTAAACGGTATTGCAATGCTTCGAAACAAGGCCTACGGTTCATACTTTCACTAGTGCAAGTTCTCTCAACAATAATAACATAATTAGATCATATAACTATCCCTCAACATGCAACAAAGAGTCACTCCAAAGTCACTAATAGAGGAGAACAAAAGAAGAGATTATTGTAGGGTACGAAACCACCTCAAAGTTATTCTTTCCAATCAATCCATTGGGCTATTCTAATAAGTGTCACAAACAACCCTAGAGTTCGTAGTAAAATAACACCTTAAGACACAAATCAACCAAAACCCTAATGTCACCTAGATACTCCAATATCACCTCAAGTATCCGTGGGTATGATTATACGATATGCATCACACAATCTTAAATTCATCTATTCAACCAACAAAAAGAACTTCGAAGAGTGCCCCAAAGTAGTTTCTACCAAAGAGTCAAGACAAAAACGTGTGCCAACCCCTATGCATAGATTCCCAAGGTCATGGAACCCGCAAGTTGATCACCAAAACATACATCAAGTGAATCACGTGATATCCCATTGTCACCACAGATAAGCACATGCAAGACATACATCAAGTGTTCTCAAATCCTTAAAGACTCAATCCGATAAGATAACTTCAAAGGGAAAACTAAATCCATTACAAGAGAGTAGAGGGGGAGAAACATCATAAGATCCAACTATAGTAGCAAAGCTCGTGATACATCAAGATTGTGCCGAATCGAGAACAAGAGAGAGAGAGAGAGAGATCAAACACATAGCTACTGGTACATACCCTCAGCCCCGAGGGTGAACTACTCCCTCCTCGTCATGGAGAGCGCCGGGATGATGAAGATGGCCACCGGTGATGGATCCCCCCCTCCGGCAGGGTGCCAGAACAGGGTCCCGAGGGGCTTTTGGTGGCTACAGAGGCTTGCGGCGGCGGAACTCCCGATCTAGGTTTCTTTCTGGAATTTGGGTATTTATAGGAGGGTTTGGCGTCGAGAACAAGTTAGGGGGACCCACGAGGAGTTCACGAGGCACAGGGGTGCACCCCCACCCTTGTGGGCCCCATGGTACTCCTCTCCGATAACTTTTTGTTCCAGTATTTTTTATATTTTCTAGAAAAAATCTTCATTGATTTTCAGCGCATTCCGAGAGCTTTTATTTCTGCACAAAAACAACACCACAGTAGTTCTGCTGAAAACAAAATCAGTCTGGGTTAGTTCTAACCAAATCATACCAAAATCATGTAGAAATATTATAAACATGGCATGAATACATCAAAAATTATAGATACGTTGGAGACGTATCAGTGTGCTAAACTCGAGGGTGCCATCCGTTCGGCACAAGATCGGATTAGATCGTGATTGGATCGCGACGAGTACGACTACATCAACCGCGTTATGACGCTTACGCTTTCGGTCTACAAGGGTATGTAGACACACTCCCCTGTCATTGCTATACACCTCCTAGATTAGATCTTGAGTGTTTTGTAGGAATTGTTTGATTTTCATGCAACATTCCCCATCAGTGGTATCAGAGCTATGTCTATGCATAGATTTATATGCATGAGTAGAACACAAAGAAGTTGTGGATGTTGATGTTCAGATTGCTTACCTCTGTTGTATTATTTGGATTTGGTGGTATTGTGGGATGAAGCGGCTCGGACCAACCTTACATGTCCTCGCACATGAGACCGGTTCCACCGACTAACATGCAGCTTGTATTGCATAAGGTGGCTGGCGGGTGTCTCTCTCTCCTACTTTCGTTGAATCTGATTTGACAAAGGCGGTCCTTGTAGAAGGTTCAAAGCCAACTTGATTATCATCATTGTGGCTTTGTGTAGGTAAGAACGGTGCTTCCTAGTTACCCATAACAACCACGTAAAAATTGCAACAAGAAAGTAGAGGACGTCTAACTTGTTTTTGCACGACATGTTGTGATGTGGTATGCCCAAAACATGATGTGATATATGTTGATGTATGAGATGATCATGTTTTTTAATAGGTTCACGACTTGCATGTCCATGAGTATGGCAACGGGCATGAGCCATATCATTGTTTTTAATTTATTTTATGACATGTGTGTCAACTAATAACACCATGTAATTGCTTTACTTTATCGCTATGTGTTAGCAATATTTGTAGAAGCGATAGTTGGCGAGACAACCACGTGACAACATGATGATGGAGGTCATGATGTCATGCCGGTGAAGATTGAGATCATGCCGGTGCTTTGGAGATGGAGATCAAAAGCAGGAGATGATAATGGCCATATCATGTCATATATATTGATTGCACGTGATGTTTATCTTTTTATGCATCTTATTTTTCTTGGGACGAGGTAGCATTATAAGATGATCCCTGCACTAAATTTCAAGATAAAAGTGTTCTCCCTAAGTGTGCACCATTGCGAAAGTTCATCATTTCGAAGCACCTCATGATGATCGGGTGTGATAGACTCTACATTCACATACAACGGGTGTAAGCTAGTTTTACACATGCGAAATACTTCGGTTAAACTTGACGAGCCTAGCATGTACACACATGGCCTCAAAACACGGAGGATCAAAAGGTCGAACATGAGTCATATAGTAGATATGATCAACATGGAGATGTTCAGCATTGATGACGACCCCATCTCACGTGATGATCGGACATGGGTAGTTGATTTGGATCATGTAACACTTAGACAACTCTAGGTATGTTGATTTAAGCGGGAGTTCACTAGTAATTTGATTAACTGAACCAATTATCATGAACACATTCTAAAGTCTTTGCAAATTTATGTTGTAGATCAATTGCTTGCATTGTAGCTCCCCTGGATTTTAATGCATTCCTAGAGAAAGCTCAGTTGAAAGATGATGAAAGCATATGTGTGGACTGGGTCCGTAATTTGAGGATTATCCTCACTGCTGCATAGAAGGCTTATGTCCTCGAAGCACCGCTAGGTGTGCCACCCGCTCTCGCAAATCTGCATGCTATGAATGTCTGGCAGACTAGAAGCGATGACTACATGATAGTTCAGTGCACCATGCTTTACCTCTTAGAACCAGGGCTCCAAAGATGTTTTGAGCACCACACAACATATGAAATGTTCCAGGAGCTAAAATTGGTATTTCAGGATCACTCCCGGGTTGAGAGGTATGACACCTCCGACAAGTTCTTTAGCTGCAAGATGGAGGAGAATTGCTCTGTTAGTGAGCATGTACTCAAAATGTCTGGGGTACTACAATCGCTTGAATCAGTTTGGAGTTAATCTTCTAGATGAAGTAGCAATTGCCAGAGTTCTTCAGTCACTGCCACCAAGCTACAAGGGCTTTGTGATGAACTATAATATGTAATGGATGGAGAAGATGATCCTTGAGCCCTTCGTGATGCTTAAGGCCATGGAGGTAGAAATCAAGAAAGAGTATCAAGTGTTGATGGTCAATAAAACCACTAGTTTCAAGAAAGGCAAGGGAAAGAAAGGGAACTTCAAGAAGAATGGAAAGGCAGTTGACGCTCCCCTGAAGAAACCCAAGGCTAGACCCAAACCTGAGACTGAGTGCTTCTATTGCAAGGGGAATGGTCACTAGAAGCGGGACTGCCCTAAGTACTTGGCAGATAAGAAGGCTAGCAACGTCAACAAAGGTATATTTGATATACATGTTATTGATGTGTAACTTACTAGTGCTCGTAGTAGCGCTTGGGTATTCGATACTGGTTCGGTTGCTCTTGTTTGTAACTTGAAACAGAAGCTACGGAGTAAATGGAGACTAGCTAAGGATGAGGTGACGATGCGCGTTGGAAGTGTATCCAAGGTTGATATGATCGCCATCGGCATGCTCCCTCTATCTTTGGGATTAGTTTTAGTAAACCTAAATAAATGTTATTTGGTGCCTACGTTAAGCATGAACAATATATCCGGATCTTGTTTATTGCAAGACGATTATTCATTTAAGTCAGAGAATAATGGTTGTTCTATTTATATGGATAATATATTTTATGGTCATGCACCCAATATGAATGGTTTATTCTTGTTGAATCTCAATTATAGTAATACACATGTTCATATTACTGATGCCAAAAGATGTAAAGTTAATGATGATAGTATCACATACTTGTGGCAGTGCCGCTTAGGTCATATTGGTGTAAGGCGCATGACAAACTCCATGTTGATGGAATTTTGGAATCACCTGATTATGAATCATTTGAAACATGTGAACCATGCTGTCGGTGTCAAAACCGGCGGATCTTGGGTAGGGTGTCCCGATCTATGCATCTAAGGCTAATGGTAACAGGAGGCAAGGGACACAATGTTTACCCAGGTTCGGGCCCTCTTGATGGAGGTAAAACCCTACTTCCTGCTTCATTGATATTGATGATATGAGTGTTACAAGAGTTGATTTACCACAAGATCGTAGAGGCTAAACCCTAGAAGCTAGCCTATGATGATTATGATCCTCCTCATACGGACTAACCTCTCTGGTTTATATAGACACCGGAGGGGGCCAGAGTTTACATGGAGTTGGTTACAAAGAAGGAAATATAATATCCGAATCGCCAAGCTTGTCTTCCACGCAAAGGAGAGTCCCATCCCGGACACGTGACGAAGTCTTGAGTCTTGTATCTTCATTGTCCAACAGTCCGGCCAAAGTATATAGTCCGGCTGTCCGGATACCCCGTAATCCAGGACTCCCTCAGTAGCCCCTGAACCAGGCTTCAATGACGATGAGTCCGGCATGCAGTTTGTCTTCGGCATTGCAAGGCGGGTTCCATCTCCGAATACTCCAAAGTACTTGTTGTAACGAGCGGTGTCTGGCTTCCCATCAATGATGTACTCCTCGGCTTATGTGCTTCAATAATGACCATCTCCACGTGTCGAGCGAATAAGAGGAGCCGGGGCATTTTTGCATTTGCCTCCCCGGTCCTGCAAGCAAAAACCGTCTATTTGAAGGGACGGGAATTCTCAGATCAAAACTCCATCTTCTTCCCTTGAGCGAGCACCCGACGGAGCGCGCCCCAGAAAGAATCATTCCAGCATGGCCAGTCGTCGTAGCTCCTCCTCTCGCTCCCGTAGCTCTAGGCTAGGTGACTGGGAAGAATGTTCTGTTCCTGAAAATTGCTTAATAGAGCTGCAGACCCTGGGGTTTCTTCCACCGGCGTTCATGGTCCCCGTCCAAGCCAGACTAGCCACCTATAATGGCGGGGAGAAAGCGGAGAGATCTCCTAATCCATCCCCGGGGGAGCGAATATGCTTCATCCCGCATCTGCTAAGAGGCATCGGGTTTCCAATCCACCCATTCCTTCGCGGGCTCCTGTAGTTCTATGGCCTCCAGTTGCACAACTTCACCCCTGCCTCCGTGCTGCACATAGCAGGATACGTCGCTCTTTGTGAACTATTTCTGGGCTGCGAGGCTCATTTCGGGTTATGGAAGAAGTTGTTCTGCATCGTCCCTCGCAACCAGGGGGAATCCATATACCAAGTGGGCGGAGCCGAAGTATGGCGCGTCGCCGAGACCGGATACCTATCCGGTACTCCCAAGAAGGCACCGGAGAACTGGCCCTCAGAGTGGTTTTATGTCAATGATCTTCCCCTTCCGGATCCAGTCCGGACAGGTCTCCCTGAGTTCAGTAATGCTCCGCTGAAGGCACGCCGAAGTTGGCGCCCTCGGGGCCCCCAGGAGGAGGATACCAGGGAAGTATACTTCCTGATGAACACGGTAAAGTTACTGGCCAAATTAGGGCTGACAATAGTCGAGGTTATGGCAATATGCATAATGCGGGGAGTGCAGCCGCTTCAGTATCGGGGGAAGCCCATGTGACATTACAACGGGGAAGATGATGCCACCCGCTGTGGTCGTAAGGGTCCGGACTCCGCCACAGCTCTGGTGAGAATATTGTCCGATTTGTATAAAGGAGAAGAAGAAGAATTCCTTCATATTAAACCGCGGGATGGGTTTTCCATGTACAACCCCCCAAGTTGGCTAAGTCGTCACTCTTCCCCCCGCTTCATTCATTCTGGCGTCCTTCGTCAAGATTATTTACCTCGATATTTCTGAGCAGGAACTAAGGAGGGTCGTAGAAGGATTCTCCAGCCCCTCCCCGCAGCCAGAGGACCCCAGAAGGGCCTGCGATCCAGGACTCAAAGAAGACCCGGATATTACTGTGGAGCTCGTCAACGGGACATTTTATCAGGCGAGCTGCGATGGTGCCTCAGTGGCTATTATTGCCGACTATCCCAGACTGCTATCTGCATCGCATGTAAGCAAAGCTAAAAAAACCTATCCTCTGAAGAGAAATCCTTTCTGATGTCATGCCTAATGCCTGGAATATCATATTTTTGTAGAGACGACAGTCGGAACGCGGCGCCGAGCCCCTAGGGGCTCATCGGCAAAGGGCGTCCAAATCAGGCAGGTTTAAGAGGAAGGCGGTTAGGGCCGAAACACCGCTATAGAGGTATGGTAAAAACCTGCTCTGTGATTATTGTGTTTGAAATGTGACAGCGTCCTTTGTGTCCTGGCAGAAAGAGGAGTAGCCGGACTATATCCGGAGATCCTTCCAATCACACCTCCACCAGCCGGATTCCAGGACCGGCTTCAAGGGAGGAAGCGGACACGGGGCCGATGCCGAATTGTCCTCCGACAGAGGATGCGGATATGCTCTCCGCCAAGAATTCCGAAGTAGAGAGTGCTATGAATCACCGGCGTCGACGGGCCGTACTTTGCAACAACATCTTTTCCGAAGAGGCATTTAATGCCGTTAATTCGGGAGACGCATATATCTGAGCTGCTCAAGGAGGGCTTGCCTGTGCGACGGATCAGTATGCCAAAGACATACGGGTAAGAAAATTTGATAGGCATGTATAGCAGTAGGCCCCGAGACTTGAAACGGTTGGAACAACTATTTTAAGGATCAATTTATGCACAGGTCCTTGTAGATTGAACAATTGTCTCGAGAGCTGGAGGAGTGCAAGACCCAGCTGAGGGCCACGGTTGCCAAGCTAGGGGAATCCCAGAAGGCCTCATTTGGTAACATTTGTCTCAATTATTTGGAAGTGTACCTGTTAGTAAGTGGCTTGTATGATAAGTCTAACAGAAAATTCTGCAGATAATCCCGGGGTGAATCCGGAGGTCGTAGGAGGCGACGAGTCACATCTCCAAAGGTAGCTAAAAGCCAGCTAGCGTATTCTTACGCAAGTTAGGCAGGAGAAGAACAATCTTCAAGATGCCAATGTCCGGCTGGGCGTCGAATTAGGAGATGTTCGCGGTCAGCTGGCGGACTCCGTGAAGGAGAATAGAAGGCTCCGTCGCGGCATTTATGGTAAGTGCCTAGACGAACTGTAGGACAGCTCGGCGAGGAAGCATATTGAAAGAGTTTATATCTGTAGGTATGCTGACGGGCCGTCCTGAAGAGGAGATGCCCGCATCCGCAGGTGATCTACTGCAAGACCTCTCACAACTGCACGAGCGAGCTCGGCAGGTGATGCAGGGTATTGCCCAGGCCTTGTGGCCATCCACTTCCCTGCCATAAGGCATGGGTGGGCTCGTGGATATGCTCCAAGGAGCACGGCGACACTTCCGATTGTGGAAGAAGTCAGCCTGCCGACAAGGTGCAAGAGAAGCCTGGGCCATGGTGAAGACGCGCTACACCAAGCTTGACCCGAACCATATGGCCGAAGTCGGACCGGCCGAGCCAGATGGGCAAGAAATTCCCGTGAGTCTGGTGTATGACCAGGTAGCATTAGCCGCAAAATATTCCCAACAGGATTGTAAGCTAGATAGCATGTTGGATGGTATAGAGGAAGAATATAGTCAGTCCAAGTGACTATGTAATGCAATGGACATATGTAGTCCCTAGCCAGATTAAAATCATTTGTCATGGCGGACCTTTTCGCTTCAGCCCCCGGATCCGACAGTCCGGGGTGTATCCGAATACCCGCTCAGTTATGCAGAACCGGGGTATGCGTGGAAACCAGGCATAGGGGTCATAAGTGCTTGAATAGACAAGTACCCAACTAGTTATGTTATATTACATGGATAGTAAGAAACATCTTCCAGGGAGAATAGTTCCGTTAGGGGTTCCTTTCCCTGGGTGCGCATGCATCAATGTACATGTCCGGACTGCGAACAAAGACGCATGATAAAAACTTCTGGGGGTTCATGTTGTGATAAATGAAAACGAACATCTTTTGTTCACCGACCGAATATTCCCTTAAGAATGCTAGCTTTCGGCTTCACCTAGTCTGAGGTACACATCCGGCTCAACCGGCAGTAACAACCGCAGAGGTGCTCCCCTTATGCCCTAGCCGAATTAACGGGAATGTAGGGCATAAATACAAGAGCCAGGCAACCCAGCATGGCCACATCTTAAGTCATATCGATGCATATAATGGTGAAGAAAAAGGCACATATGGAAAAAGAACGCATATGTGATAAGCAAGAAGCCATGAAAGCAATTATATTTAGCTTCCGTATAGGAAGCACCCAGGTATGACTTACACACATAGTGCGGTCGGAGCAATCCGAGCATTGCTACCTCTTGAGCACTGCGTTGGATTTCCCCGAAGAGGAGAGGATAATGCAGTAAAGTAGTGTAAGTATTTCCCTCAGTTTTTGAGAACCAAGGTATCAATCCAGTAGAAGATCACGCACGAGTCCTTCGTGCCTACACAAAACGATAGCTACTCGCAACCAACGCGATTAGGGGTTGTCAATCCCTTCACAGTCACTTACGAGGGTGAGATCTGATAGAGATTATAAATAATATTTTTGGTATTTTTGATATAGAGATGCAAAGCAAAAAGTAAAAGGCAAAGTAAAAACAAAGCAAGTAATAAAGTAATGGAGATTGATATGATGAGAATAGACCCGGGGGCCATAGGTTTCACTAGTGGCTTCTCTCAAGAGCATAAGTATCTACGGTGGGTGACCAAATTACTTTTGAGCAATTGATAGAAAAGCGAATAATTATGAGATTATCTAGGTATGATCATGTATATAGGCATCACATCCAAAACAAGTAGATCGAAACGATTCTGCATCTACTACTATTACTCCACTCATCGACCGCTATCCATCATGCATCTAGAGTATTAAGTTAAAAACAGAGTAACGCCTTAAGCAAGATGACATGATGTAGAGGGATAAATTCATGCAATATGATAAAAACCCCATTTTGTTATCCTCGATGGCAACAACACAATACGTGCCTTGCAACCCTTTCTGTCACTAGGTAAGGACACCGCAAGATTGAACCCAAAGCTAAACACTTCTCCCATTGCAAGAACTACCAATCTAGTTGGCCAAACCAAACGGATAATTCGAAGAGACTTGCAAAGATAACTCAATCATACATAAAAGAATTCAGAGAAGAATCAAATATTGTTCATAGATAAGCTTGATCATAAACGCACAATTCATCGGTCTCAACAAACACACCGCAAAAAAGAAGATTACATCGAATAGATCTCCACAAGAGAGGGGGAAGACATTGTATTGAGATCCAAAAAGAGAGAAGTAGCCATCTAGCTACTAGCTATGGACCCGAAGGTCTGAAGTAAACTACTCACTTTCATCGGAGAGGCTATGGTGTGGATGTAGAAGCCCTCCGTGGTAGATGCCCTCTCTGGCGGAGCTCCAGAACAGGCCCCAAGATGGGATCTCATGGATACAGAAAGTTGCGACGGTGTAATTAGGTTTTTGGCTCCGTGTTTGATCTGACGAAGGTACGTAGGTATATATAGGAGGAAGGAATACGTCGGTGGAGCAACAGGGGGCCCACGAGGCAGGGGGCGCGCCCGGGGGGGAGGGGGCGCCCTCCACCCTCATGACCTCCATGACTGTTCCTTGGAGCAGAGTCCAAGTCTCCTGGATCACGTTCGGTGAGAAAATTACGTTCCCGAAGGTTTTATTCCGTTTGGACTCCGTTTGATTGTCAGGACCCCGATTCTATGCCACACCGATCTAGCATGTAACACCTCATATCACTTTGCGGCCTCACGCACGGTAGTCCCACGGGTGTCGCCTTACCATGCCCGGGACCGTTTGCGCCTTTTGGCACATGTATATGATGGTGTCGCTAGCATCCATATGACAATGAACCCGGGCTAACATGGCTAGTCGTGAACCCGAAGTGGCACTAACTTACAGGGACAGGCATACATGACCCAGCATCGAACGTGTCGGTCATCAGCGAGTGAATCCGGGCTGTAGCAACTGGGCTAGCAGGACTC
This sequence comes from Triticum dicoccoides, assembly GCF_002162155.2. Classification (NCBI taxonomy): domain Eukaryota; kingdom Viridiplantae; phylum Streptophyta; class Magnoliopsida; order Poales; family Poaceae; genus Triticum; species Triticum dicoccoides. Next base: position 189,203,429 of record NC_041393.1, on the reverse strand, counting down.
CGGTAAACCGGGCTGTAGCAGGCTAACAGGACTCCGGTAGACACCGCGTGACATTTCCCTAAAGGGACAGACACAGGAACGAAGAAGGACACATGCCGGCCAGCCTAAGTGTTCTGGAGCAATAGCAAGCTACCAGGGCTCAGTGGAAGCACTAGGAGACATTTCCCGGTAAGAGAGGCTACTAAGGATAAACAACTAGATAGTCAGATCCCACACATAGCAATACACATTACACGTACGCATAACATGCAAGTATGTGCTGTACAACATGGCATCACAGCATAACTCAACAACTCATATAGATAAAGACTCAGAAGAGCCATCATAACATTTATTGCAAATAGGGGTCACAGGACCCATCATACAGAGCATACAAGCAACAAGCAGAAGCATTACATGTCTGAGTACAGACATCTACAAATGAAAAAGGCTGAAGAGCCTGACTATCTACAACATCCGATCAAGATCATAGCTGAGGTACAAGCTACTTGTCGAAGTCCATGTAAACTCGTAAGACCGAAATCTCCGCTGCAAAAACATAAATAAAGCAACATGAGTACGAAGGTACTCAGCAAGACTTACATCAGATCCTATCAAGAGGGTAATGTGGGGTTTAGTTACAGCAAGCCAGCTTTGACTCAGTGGCTATCCTGTTCTACGACTACGAGAAACTTCTTTGAGGTGATATGACGCACACGAGTCCACTAATCACCACACAATACACTACTATGGATTCGTCCCTGTCTCCCTACGAGAAGGCCATCCATAGCACTCACACTTTGTCTTGAGCATTTTAGAGTATCCACTTCAAGTTGTCTATGTACCATGTAAGCATCCAAGAAGTCCATAATCGCGGACCCGGCTATTCGAATAGATCATGTTAACCCTGCAGGGGTGTACTTCTTCACACACGCTCTCGCCACTTACCACCATGTACACGTCGTGTATCTCGGAAACCTTCAAGCGGAAGCCTGGCGAGGGAGTCGGCCACGACCTGACTAACCACACAAGACTCTAGCCCAGGTTTATCGCCTATTCGGGTTCCATCCGCAAGGAGATCCGGCCGGGGTGTCACTCACGGCCCCAAACGATGTGAGCAGGGTTCCCAAGCCCACCATCCGGGTGCCACTTGGTACACCGTGCCACCTGTGCCTAGTCTATCCCAAGCCCACCCTGCCGGGTGCCACTCGGTAGAAAAATAGCACTACCTACAAACACCAGAAACTAGTTGCGACTCCTGGACAAAGATCGAGTTGGTTAATAAGTCAAGAGGGCTTGGAGCGCCCGGAGCCCAATGTGTGGTAGTATCGAGTCATTGGACAACATACATAGAACTCAGTGCTTAAGGACGGTTCCAGTGAGACAACCCACCATGTACTCCTACATGGCCTCTCACCACTACCTTTACCAAATCGGGTTCACACACTTACTCTCAGCATCAGAACATAGCACTGTACTCCAATTCATTCCCAATGAATCAGACCTGACACACTCTAAGCAATAGCAGGCATGGCATGGTAGGAACACAACAATGGCTTCAATCAACTCCTACACATGCTAGTGGGTTTCAACTATTTACTGTGGCAATGACAGGTCATGCAGAGGAATGGGTTCAACTACCGCATCACAAAGTAGCAGATGAATCGATGTTGTCCTGATGCAATAACTAAGAGCAGGAGCAAGAGAGTAGGATTGTATCGGAATGAACAAGGGGGTTTGCTTGCCTAGTAGATCAACAGAGGGGGCACTGCTCCTCAGACAGGTACTCTGGAACACTCTCCGGAGCAGGACCTATCGAGAGGTAACGGTGCCAACAATCAATACACAAGCATATGCAACAATATGATGCATGAACATGGCATGAAGATGTGATGCTGTTTGAGCTAATGCAACTAGCATTCTGTTTGAATGTAGTCCATTTGAACCAAGGGTTCAAATGCAACTCCAGACTTAACATTTATAAATGCCATTCATATGTTTTCACCTATACAGCAGGTTTAGGTTGGTTTTTCATGCATGAAACTGGTACGGATGGAAAGATTGCATTTTTCTAATAATTTTTCATATATGAATTATTTCAATCTGAGTTACGGTTGAATTTCTATGATTTTTTTGAAGTTTAAATCATTTTCTGGAATTTCCTGATTTAATTTAAATCCAGAAAATGGATAACTGCGTCAGCCTAACGTCAGCGTGACGTCAGCGAGTCAATGGCCAGGTCTAGGTCAAACTTGACCAGTGGGACCCATGTGTCAGTGACTGTGGCTAAACTTAAATTAAATTAAACCTAAACTTGTTTAATTAACGGGTCTGGCCCCACACGTCAGTGACACAGGGTGGTCAAACCCTGGTCAAACGGGGTCAAACCCGGTCAACCGGGGCTAACCCCACCGGCGACTCGATGCCGGCGAGGCCAGACGCGGCGGCGGCCTAAGGAAATCGTCCTCCAGCGACCAAATGCGTGGCGGAGACCACCTACGCGTTGCCCAGGCTCGCGCGCATCCAATGGTTCACGCTGGAGGCCGTGGGGTGGCGAAGGCGACGGCGGCATCGACCTCGGCGGCGGCCGGAGTTCGGACGAGGAGGAGGTCGACTCTACGGGCTGCAGAACGCATGGCTCTTGCCTCCTAAGGCCTCTACGCGAGCTCACAAGGCCGTTGGGCATGGTGGGGTGGCCATGGGGTCGCCGAAATGTCGCCGGCGACGAGCTCAAGCGGAGGTGAGCTTCGGCTCGTGCAGCCAGGGGGACTAGAGGGCGCAGAAGGCCAGGGGAGAAGGGGGAGAAGATGGCGGGGCTCACAGCAGGCTCGCAGGGTTGCTCGGTGTGGCCGGGGACGCGCTGGAGATGGCGGAGCGGCGAAGACGATCTCCGGCGGCCGGAGGTGAAGAAGGCGATGATGGTGGCTCTCCAGGGCTTCCCGCGTCTCGCAGCTTGGCGGAGAGGACGAGGGCGATGTGGCGGAGCTGTTGGACTTGTCGGAGAGGCGAGGCCGCGGCTGTGGCTACGGCAACAGCGAGCGGTGGCAACGGGCGCGTTCGGGTGGTTGGGAGAGAGAGCGGCAGAGAGGGAGAGGGAGTGAAAGAAGGGGAGGGCTCGATCCAGACGGCACCCGCGCATCTATCTGTGGCGTCGACGTGGCGGGGGAAGCAGGCAGGCGACCAGGAGGTGGCCGGACCCGTGCGTGCGCGCCGCAGGCACACGTTCCTGTCCTCCTGGCGCGGTGGAGACGATGACTAGCGTCGGCCAGTCAGCTGGGCTGGTGTCACATCCCTAGCCTTGCTATGCACTTGGACTAGTTGGTTGTTGCATCATGTTTAAATTTCTCTTAAACTTGAAATGGGGATTGTCCAAACCCTAGCATTAAAGGAATTCACTAGGTTCAAATAAAAATATTATCAATGAACCCAAAATGCTCTTCAGAAAAGTTCATTTTTTTTGATTGGTCTAGAACCTCTCCCAAAAATGGTGCACATTTTTCTAGGCCATTCTGGATTTTTGAATTAAATCTTATTGTATTTGACTTTGGGCATTTAAATACTATAAATAATTTAAATGTTCAAATAATGTTGGAACTACTTTTGGGCCACTGAAATAATTCAGCAAGTGTCCATGAATATTTTCAGGATTTTAGGAAATGCCTTGGTATTTTTCGTAAGCTCAAAACAGAGGCAAATAATTAGAAAACAAAAACAAATTAGAAAACAGAAGAGAGGGAGAGCTTACCTGGCGCTCACCTGGCAGCCCAGCCAGCCCACCTGGCAGCCCACTGGCCGACCCAGCACTATGCTGGCCCATGCCAGCCACCTGCTTCCTCTCGCCAGGCAGGCAGAGAGGAGCGCGCCGGCGCGCGTGCGGGCGCCACGCCACCAGGCTGTCTTCCTGCGTCGCCTGGCCACCGCGACGCCTCGCGTCTTCTCCTCAGCGCCACCCTGCAGCCCCCTTGGCCCCTCTCACTCTCTCTCGTGCTCTCCCCCCTCCTCTGCTCTCTCTTCCTCTCTGCCTGAGCGGAGCTCGCTGCCGTCGTACGCCGTAGACGCAGCCTCCGTGCTCCCCTCGCCTCCCCGACGTGTCCACGAGCATCGCCACGCCTCCCTCGTCCTCCCCGTCCAGCCACGCCTCGCCGGAGGCCCTGCATCGACGCCATCATCGTCATCTTCGTCCTCGGATCGCCGGAGATCCCCGTCGTCGATGCGCCACCCCTAGAGCTTCCCCGACCTTGCCGTCACCTCTGCTGCCCCGTCATGAGCTTCTCTCTCTATCCCCCCTGCTACCTCACTCCCGTGCATCCTCTAGCCGCATCTTTTGTCAAGGCCAAAACCCACCGCCGCACGAGCTCGTAGCCGGTGATGCTCCGGTGACCATTTGGTCCCGGGCATGCGCCCATCATACTCACAGCACCACGTAGACACCGTAGGTGCTAATCGCACATCGCCACGGCCACCGCAACCGCGTCCCCGCACGCCCCCGAGCTCCGGCCGCCACAAAGCTCGTCGCCGGTGCCTCTGTAGGCCACCCCAGCTCTAGCCGCCTCCACCACTGGATGCGCCACTCCGCCAGCTCCCCGTAGATGCTCCCCGCACGCCAAACCGGACCCCATAGCGAAATCCCGATGCCCTCCGCCGCGTTTTGGTCGCCGCCAGCAGAACTCCGGCGAAGCCGACGTGGCGCTGTCATTAGCCACTAATTACGCCCTAACAAACCCCCCTAGCTCACTGACACCTGGGCCCCACGCCCTAACTAATCTAGGTTTAATTTCTGTTTAGATTAGGTTAATAAGGTGGGACCCACTAGTCAGAGTTAACTATGCTGACATGTCCGTTGACCCGACCCACCTGTCAGTGTCATTAACAACACTGGGTCACTGACCAGTGGACCCCACTGGTCAGATTTGACCTGGTCAACCGCAGTTGACCCACTGACGTCATAGTGATGCAATGCTGACACAGTTAACCATTTTCTGGATTTACTTTAATTCTGAAAATTCCAGAAAATGCCCAAAACTTCTAAAATTCATAGAAATTCAACCGTAACTCCAAATGAAATAATTTATATATGAAAAATTATTAGAAAAATCCAATCTATCCATTTGTGCCATTTCCATGCATGTTAGAACAACTTATGACTACTGTTTAGGACAATTCAATTAAATGGCATTTAAATAACCACATGTGGAGTTTGAATTTGAATCTTGGATTCAAACCAACTTCATTTAATCTGGTTTTAGTTGCATTAGCTCAAACCACATCATATTGCCATGTCACATTCATGCATCATATTGTTGCATTGCATTGATTGTGTTTCTTCTTTGTTTGTCGGTGCTTGTCCCCTCTCAGTAGACGTGTACCGACGATGTGATCGATGACACCGATGAAGAGCTATACTATCTTCAGAAGTGCCAGGCAAGCAAAACCCCCTTGTTCATTCCGATACAATCCCACTCTCTCGCTCCTGCTCTATTTTATTGCATTAGGACAACAACGATACAACTGTTACTTGCTGCGGTAGCTGAACCCCTTTTCCTCTGCATGACCTGTCATTGCCACAGTAAATAGATGAAACCAACTAGCATGAGTAGGAGTTGTTTGAGCCCTGATGTGCCTACTCATTCATGCTTGTTTGTCATGCCTGCTACTGCTTAGAGTTGAGCCAGGTCTGATTCATCGGGGATGAATTGGAGGTGTGTAAACATGTCCTACCGTGTGTGAACTAAGTGTGTGAACACGTTTTGGTAAAGGTAGCGGTGAGAGGCCATGTAGGAGTACATGGTGGGTTGTCTAATTGCAGCCGTCCTCAGGAACTGAGTTCTGTGTTTGTGATCCATGAACAGTTACTACCACACATTGGGCTCCGGGCGCTCCAAGCTCTCTCGACTTATTAATCAACTTGATCTCTGTCCAGGAGTTGCAACTAGTTTCTAGTGTTTGTAGGTAGTGTTAGTAGTCTACCAAGTGGCACCCGGTACAGGTGGGCTTGGGACAGACTAGGCACGGTGGCCCGGTGTACCAAGTAGCACCCGGATGGTGGGCTTGGGAACCCTGCACACATCGTTTGGGGCCGTGAGAGACACCCCGGCCGGATCTCCTTGCGGATGGAACCCGAATAGGCGATAAACCTGGACGAGAGACTTGTGTGGTTAGTCAGGTCGTGACCGACACCCTCGCTGGGCTTCCGCTTGAAGGTTGCCGAGTACATGTCGTGTAAACGGCGGTAAGTGGTGAGAGCGTGTGTGAAGAAGTACACCCCTGCAGGGTTAACATCATCTATTCAAATAGCCATGTCCGCAGTAAAGGACTTCTGGGTTGCCTGTACAGTTCATAGACAAGTGAAAGTGGATACTCTAAAATACGCAAGATAAGCGTGAGTGTTATGGATGGCGTTCTCGTAGGGAGATGGGAGCGGATCCATAGTGGCGTATTGATATGGTGAATATGTGGACTCGTGTGCGCCACCTCAAAAGAGTTACTTGTAGTCGTAGTTCAGGTTAGCCACTGAGTCAAAGCTGGCTTGCTGCAGTTAAACGCCACCATCCCCTTTGTTGATAATGATGCATATGTAGTTAGTTCTGATGTAAGTCTTGCTGGGTACATTTGTACTCACGTTTGCCTATTTTATGTTTTTGTAGAGAGACTTCAGTCTCACTAGGAGTACCGCATGGACTTCGACGTTTAGCTTGTTACCTCAGCTACGATCTTGTGCCCTCGGCAGGATCTGGTAGTTAATCAGGCTTCTCGGCCTTTTTCATTTCTAGATGTCTGTACTCAGACATGTTAAGCTTCCGCTTGTGCTTTGACTTGTATGCTCTGAATGCTGGGTCATGAGACTCATGTTTGTAATATCTCGCTCCCCGGAGCCTATTGAATAAAATACTTGAGTTGTAGAGTCATGTTGTGATGCCATGTTGTATTTGCACATATCGAGCATATTGTGTGTATGTTATTGAAATGCTTGGTATGTGTGGGATCTGACTATCTAGTTGTTTATCCTTAGTAGCCTCTCTTACTGGGAAATGTCTCCTAGTGCTTCCACTGAGCCATGGTAGCCTGCTACTGCTCCGGAACACTTAGGCTGGCCGGCATGTGTCCTTCTTCGATCCTGTGTCTGTCCCTTCGGGGAAATTTCACGCGATGAATACCGGAGTCCTGTTAGCCCGCTACAGCCTGGTTCACCGGAGTCCTGCTAGCCCAGTGCTACAGCCTGGATTCACTCGCTGATGACCGACATGTTCGATGCTGGGTCATGGATGCCTGTCCCTGTAAGTTTGTGCCACTTTGTGTTTACGACTAGCCATGTTAGCCCGGGCTCCTTATCATATGGATGCTAGCGACACTATCATATACATGTGCCAAAAGGAGCAAACGGTCCCGGGCAAAGGTAAGGCGACACCCGTGGGGATACCGTGCGTGAGGCCGCAAAGTGATATGATGTGTTACATGCTAGATCGATGTGGCATTGAGTCGGGGTCCTGACAGCTTTGGTATCAGAGCTTGACTACCTATAGGATTACCAAGCCAACTGGTCGAAGTTGAGTCTAGAAATTCTTTAGTTATGTAAGGGAATTGATTGTGGGTTGGAACGTAAGGCTCTTTTTATTCCTTTACCTTATGCCCTTCTGATCTGAGTCATCTTATCCTTCCTACGGGGTTAAGGAACTAGGCTTTCTCTTCTTTCTATCAGGATCACGTGTTACTAATCCGTAGACTTATAAGATTGTTGGATTCAAGCCTCAGTTCAGTTCCTACTATCTCTGTGTATTCATAGTTAATCTCAGAACCTTGATATTATGTTGATCGAGTGGTTATGCCACCATTTTTGCAGTATGTCTCAAATCTTTTCGAGCATTTACAGCCGTTATGTTGTCCGAGTTGACCCAGGTTTCTAAACAATCTGATGCAATTGCAAAATCCTTCCCTCTGTTTCGATGTCCTTTCTGGCCAGGTTAACCACACTAAACGGTGAGTTGAGGTACTCTATTGCCTCAATGTATATGTTGGAGATATTATTATGACCCTAGATGTCTTAGAGTACCACCTAGTAATCTAGCCATGTTTGAGTTCCCAGTGTGATGATTCTGGCCATCATTCTTGAGAGCATCTCGTGATGCCACTTAGCAGTAGGTATTCTACTCCTGGGTTTTGAACCCGAGATTCACCCTACTTGCTTCATGTTGATAGTGTTGCTCGTACCTTTAGGATATTAGTAACCTTTGAGATAGTCTTCGAGGTCCGTGGTATTTCCTTCTTCCAAATACCATGAACTGCTTATGGCAAAAGTTCTTTTGAACCAAAAGATCACAACCAGAGCTCTTGACGAGTTCTTGATTCTATATTGCGACTCTGCCAGTTCTACTTTTCTGCATGGGTTATCCGGAAGAAACTTGTTGAACTTGTTTCGACATACTAACCTATGCATCCACAACTCAGAAATTTATATGTTCCTTGAGTTGTTCTCTTTAGCTGTGTTCTGACCCCGTCTATCATTTGATAGTCAAGGGTATGCGTGCATTCGTTCATCGATGCCTATTACCCTTGTGGTTCGTCAAGCCATTCTATCCGGAATGACTTGGAGAAACAAACTCCAGTACCTTATCCATTTCCAGGATTGGGTCAAAGCAGTTGTACTCTGCAGATCAAGTTGCTAATCCAACTTTTGTTCTGTTCTACCTTGGAGTATTACCATCTTTATATCAAGAATATCATGGGAATTGCACACCATCCTATGAACTCTTGATACAGTGATTCTCTCTCCATCATTATTCATTTCTCAGTTCCCGTGTTGTTGCTTGGTAGTTAATGGACAATAATTTCATTCTTAGCGTGTTGGATCTCGAATCGTCATTCTAAGATAGATTGTGCTACCTAGTCCTTATTTCCGGGTGCACTCTTCGATCAATGAGTTGGGATCATATCGGTCCCTCGCTCTTTTGATCATCTCGTCTTGCCCTGAAAAGCAAGATTGTTCTCGAGCTTAATAGCATATCGGTGGTTCGTGATTTTTCGATTATCTTCTTGGAAGTATCACCAGGTTGTCACCTGACCGCTATGTTGAGCTCGTGACCAAGTTGGTTTTTGAAACCACCCTTTCTCCAAGAATCCGTGTTGGATACCCTGAGCTAGTTGGATAAGCTAAACAACAACTTGGAGAGTTGGAAGATAAAAAAAAACTTGTCCGACTCAGTTCATTTTAAGGGATATCTTTTGTGTGTGTGTTGAAGAAAGATGATATCTTCATCAGTTGGTCCTCGTGATCAGTTGTTGGATCTATTGTCTTGTCCAACCTTTGATTTGGGCGTGGGCTATCCTCAAATCAAGTCAGAACCAACGATGCTTGTAATGTTGTCTTATTCGTGGTTGATCCCTCGGGCATACACCATTACATCTTTTGGTCTGACCAATGCTATCACCTTGTTCACCTAGTCGTGGAATTCCATCTTCATGGAAATCTCGATGATTTGTTGTTGAGCCCATCAACATCATTTTATCTTCTCCAAGATCTTGTTGGACAATAAGTTAGTGTTGGAAACTTTTGAAAGCATTTTCTTCATGCTAGCTCATGAAGTATTTGTTTGATGAAAGGAGTGACTTCCTCTTATACGCGTGCATTTGGTGAAAATTGCCACCGTGAATTTGAGAAAGTTAGTTTTGCTTCCTCTGGAATCATCCCAAGTCAGTCATGCACATGTGCGAAGTATTCTATGGTTTGGAGATTTGCAACCTTCATTCTATATGTATCCCTAGCACACCAAGCCACTGATTGATTTTTTCAAGGAAAAGGAGTTGCTGTGCAAATACTAGTTCATGCACAAGATTGCTATATCCTCAATGATGGTTCCCTACCAAAACTCGGTAGTGTTTTATTGTAAGACTACCATGTGATCATGTTTGTCTGAGACAGCATGTTCACACATGTGTAGCAGAACCAGCTCATGTTTTGGAGCTTGCTATCGTAGTTCATTTCCCGAGAATCTCGCAATGTCATTTCGTCGATTTGTGTTGCAAACTTTCATTTTTCTTCCTAGACTCGATGAGTCCGGAATATCCTGACACCAACCAGATCTGAATCTCAGGAAAATATGATGGTTGGAACATTTCCCAAGAACTATAATATTGGTCCCTCGATAACCGGTAAAGTGGATGTCGTGGCCAACACACCCAGCCAGAAGACCTATTATTGTAGTATCTTGTTTGAGGAAGTTGGCCACCTCCCCATAAGGATTTTGTAGGATCTACTCCCTAGTTGTTCCTTATGGATTTTTGTGTTCCCGAAGTCCGACCTTTTACTTGATGTTCTAGATATCAAACCATAATTATCTATGGATTACGCTAGCACATCAATGAGAACATTAGAAGCGGAGTGCTAAATGTCTCTCGGTCGATCATCCAGATTTTATTCCCTTGGCCCGCTAAGGTGAAATCTGAGAAGCTATTATCTTCCTATGCATCTGCATCGTCCATCAGTATCCATCATGGTAGTATGTTGTGTTGCCAGGATCCTTGACACGGATGTTGGTAAAACCTTGATGAATATGGAAATGCTCAAGTTCTTGAGAGCACGGCAAGCGCTAGGTGTTATCATCGACACTAACTGGGATTGCTCTCAGTTTCCTCGGTTATGCTATAACTTTTCAAACAGTGGACTCACTCTCTACTGTTGAGCTTCTCCTTAGTTACTAAAATCATCCCTTGTGTTGTTTTCAACAAGGTAATCCACATCATCCATTTTAATCCAAGCATGCCATTCTACCGACCCCCTCCAAACGATCGCTTGAGAATTGCCTTAGGCTGGTATAAAGAGTTTCAATGATCTCTGAATCAAAGGTAATTCTTTTTGCCACCTAAGGGGATATTTCTATGAGTCCCCTTCCCTAAGGTGCCCCGTTATGGTATCATGGCAACTCAACTCCTCGCTACGTTGACAACCGTTCACCACCTCCTAAGTGTGGAATTGTTGTCAACCTAGTGAACCCTTGTCATCTGTTCCACTCCATCCCTCTAGGTGTGTTCTTCGTGTCTCAACCTGAGAGATGGTTCTATGCCTCATTCCGTGAGTTGCTCGATCTTCGAGAAGATCGATTCTTCTAGAATTTTCCTTTCTTCTCGTTGTCATGTTAGTTGGAGTTCTTAGAGGAAGACGTCGAGCCAAAGATGGTGATCGATTCAACGTTCTTATGAAGTGCCACCTGGATCGTGAAGATTATGTTACTTTGCGTTCCCCCTTCATCCTACCCTACGCTTGAATCTCGGGACGAGATTCTTGTTTAGTGGGGGTGAGTTGTCACATCCCTAGCCTTGCTATGCACTTGGACTAGTTGGTTGTTGCATCATGTTTAAATTTCTCTTAAACTTGTAATGGGGATTGTCCAAACCCTAACATTAAAGGATTTCACTAGGTTCAAATAAAAATATTATCAATGAACCCAAAATGCTCTTCAGAAAAGTTCATTATTTTTGGATTGGTCTAGAACCTCTCCCAAAAATGGTGCACATTTTTCTAGGCCATTCTGGATTTTTGAATTAAATCTTATTGTATTTGACTTTGGGCATTTAAATACTATAAATAATTTAAATGTTCAAATAATGTTGGAACTATTTTTGGGCCACTGAAATAATTCAGCAAGTGTCCATGAATATTTTCAGGATTTTAGGAAATGCCTTGGTATTTTTCCTAAGCTCAAAACAGAGGCAAATAATTAGAAAACAAAAACAAATTAGAAAACAGAAGAGAGGGAGAGCTTACCTAGCGCTCACCTGGCAGCCCAGCCAGCCCACCTGGCAGCCCACTGGTCGGCCCAGCACTGTGCTGGCCCTTGCCAGCCACCTGCTTCCTCTCGCCAGGCAGGCAGAGAGGAGCGCGCCGGCGCGCGCGCGGGCGCCACGCCACCAGGCTGTCTGCCTGCGTCGCCTGGCCACCGCGACGCCTCGCGTCTTCTCCTTGGCGCCACCCCGCATCCCACTTGGCCCCTCTCACTCTCTCTTGTGCTCTTCCCCCTCCTCGTCTCTCTCTCCCTCTCTGCCCGAGCGGAGCTCACCGCCGCCGTACGCCATAGACGCAGCCTCCGTGCTCCCCTCGCCTCCCCGACGTGTCCACGAGCATCGCCACGCCTCCCTCGTCCTCCCCGTCCAGCCACGCCTCGCCGGAGGCCCTGCATCGACGCCATCGTCGTCATCTTCGTCCTCGGATCGCTGGAGATCCCCATCGTCGATGCGCCACCCCCAGAGCTTCCCCGACCTCGCCGTCACCTCTGCTGCCCCCGTTGTGAGCTTCTCTCTCTATCCCCCCTGCTACCTCACTCCTGTGCGTCCTCTAGCTGCATCTTCTGTCAAGGCCGAAACCCACCGCCGCACGAGCTCGTCACCGGTGATGCTCCAGTGACCATTTGGTCCTGGGCATGCGCCCATCGTACTCACAGCACCACATAGACGCCGTAGGTGCTAATCGCACATCGCCACGGCCACCGCAACCGCGTCCCCGCACGCCCCCGAGCTCCGGCCGCCGCAATGCTCGTCGCCGGTGCCTCTGTCGGCCACCCCAGCTCAAGCCGCCTCCACCACTAGATGCACCACTCCGCCAGCTCCCCGTAGATGCTCCCCGCACGCCAAACCGGACCCCATAGCGAAATCCCAATGCCCTCCGCCGCGTTTTGGTCGCCACCGGCAGAACTCCGGCGAAGCCGACGTGGCACTGTCATTAGCCACTAATTACGCCCTAACAAACCCCCCTAGCTCACTGACACCTGGGCCCCACGCCCTAACTAATCTAGGTTTAATTTCTATTTAGATTAGGTTAATAAGGTGGGACCCACCAGTCAGAGTTGACTATGCTGACATGTCCGTTGACCCGACCCCACCTGTCAGTGTCACTAACAACACTGGGTCACTGACCAGTGGACCCCACGGGTCAGATTTGACCTGGTCAACCGCAGTTGACCCGCTGGCGTCATAGTGATGCAATGCTGACACAGTTAACCATTTTCTGGATTTAATTTAATTCTGAAAATTCCAGAAAATGCCCAAAACTTCTAAAATTCATAGAAATTCAACCGTAACTCCAAATGAAATAATTTATATACGAAAAATTATCAGAAAAATCCAATCTATCCATCTGTACAATTTCCATGCATGTTAGAACAACTTATGACTACTGTTTAGGACAATTCAATTAAATGGCATTTAAATAACCACATGTGGAGTTTGAATTTGAATCTTGGATTCAAACCAACTTCATTTAATCTGGTTTTAGTTGCATTAGCTCAAACCACAGCATATTGCCATGTCACATTCATGCATCATATTGTTGCATTGCATTGATTGTGTTTCTTCTTTGTTTGTCGGTGCTTGTCCCCTCTCAGTAGACGTGTACCGACGATGTGATCGATGACACCGATGAAGAGCTATACTTTCATCAGAAGTGCCAGGCAAGCAAAACCCCCTTGTTCATTCCGATACAATCCCACTCTCTCGCTCCTGCTCTATTTTATTGCATTAGGACAACAATGATACAACTGTTACTTGCTGCAGTAGCTGAACCCCTTTTCCTCTGCGTGACCTGTCATTGCCACAATAAATAGATGAAACCCACTAGCATGAGTAGGAGTTGTTTCAGCCCTGATGTGCCTTCTCATTCATGCTTGTTTATCATGCCTGCTACTGCTTAGAGTTGAGTCAGGTCTGATTCATCGGGGATGAATTGGAGGTGTGTAAACATGTCCTACCGTGTGTGAACTAAGTGTGTGAACACGTTTTGGCAAATGTAGCGGTGAGAGGCCATGTAGGAGTACATGGTGGGTTGTCTCATTGCAGCCGTCCTCAGGAATTGAGTTCTGTGTTTGTGATCCATGAACAGTTACTACCACACATTGGGCTCCGGGCGCTCCAAGCTCTCTCGACTTATTAATCAACTTGATCTCTGTCCAGGAGTTGCAACTAGTTTCTGGTGTTTGTAGGTAGTGTTAGTAGTCTACCAAGTGGCACCCGGTACAGGTGGGCTTGGGACAGACTAGGCACGGTGGCCCAGTGTACCAAGTAGCACCCGGATGGTGGGCTTGGGAACCCTGCACACATCGTTTGGGGCCGTGAGCGACATCCCAGCCGGATCTCCTTGCGGATGGAACCCGAATAGGCGATAAACCAGGACGAGAGACTTGTGTGGTTAGTCCGGTCGTGGCCGACACCCTCGCTGGGCTTCCGCTTGAAGGTTGCCGAGTACATGTCGTGTAAACGGCGGTAAGTGGTGAGAGCATGTGTGAAGAAGTACACCCCTGCAGGGTTAACATCATCTATTAGAATAGCTGTGTCCGCGATAAAGGACTTCTGGGTTGCCTGTACAGTTCATAGACAAGTGAAAGTGGATACTCTAAAATACGCAAGATAAGCGTGAGTGCTATGGATGGCGTTCTCGTAGGGAGACGGGAGCGGATCCATAGTGGCGTACTGATATGGTGAATATGTGGACTCGTGTGCGCCACCTCAAAAGAGTTACTTGTAGTCGTAGTTCAGGTTAGCCATTGAGTCAAAGCTGGCTTGCTGCAGTTAAACCCCACCATCCCCTTTGTTGATAATGATGCATATGTAGTTAGTTCTGATGTAAGTCTTGCTGGGTACATTTGTAGTCACGTTTGCCTATTTTATGTTTTTGCAGAGAGACTTCAGTCTCACTAGTAGTACCGCATGGACTTCGACGTTTAGCTTGTTACCTCAGCTACGATCTTGTGCCCTAGGCAGGATCTGGTAGTTAATCAGGCTTCTCAGCCTTTTCCATTTCTAGATGTCTACACTCAGACATGTTAAGCTTCCTCTTGTGCTTTGACTTGTATGCTTTGAATGCTGGGTCATGAGACTCATGTTTGTAATATCTCGCTCCCCGGAGCCTATTGAATAAAATACTTGAGTTGTAGAGTCATGTTGTGATGCCATGTTGTATTTGCACATATCGAGCATATTGTGTGTATGTTATTGAAATGCTTGGTATGTGTGGGATCTGACTATCTAGTTGTTTATCCTTAGTAGCCTGTCTTACTGGGAAATGTCTCCTAGTGCTTCCACTGAGCCATGGTAGCCTACTACTGCTCCGGAACACTTAGGCTGGCCGGCATGTGTCCTTCTACGATCCTGTGTCTGTCCCTTTGGGGAAATGTCACGCGATGAATACCGGAGTCCTGTTAGCCCGCTATAGCCCGGTTCACCGGAGTCCTGCTAGCCTAGTGCTACAGCCTGGATTCACTCGCTGATGACCGACACGTTCGATGCTGGGTCATGGATGCCTGTCCCTGTAAGTTTGTGCCACTTTGGGTTTACGATTAGTCATGTCAGCCCGGGCTCCTTATCATATGGATGCTAGCGACACTATCATATACGTGTGCCAAAAGGAGCAAACGGTCCCGGGCAAAGGTAAGGCGACACCCGTGGGGATACCGTGCGTGAGGCTGCAAAGTGATATGATGTGTTACATGCTAGATCGATGTGGCATTGAGTCGGGGTCCTGACAGCCGACCTGTTGGGCCACTGGGCCAGGCCAGGCCGCACAGTGCCAGGCCGCAGGTAACCTCCTTTTTTTCCTTTTTGTTTTTCTTTTCTATTTTTCTGACATATGTTTTGATTTAATAAAAATACTAAATCATTTTATTTAATTATACCAATTTTTGTAGGAACTAGTGGTATTATTCCAGAGCTCCTTAACAAATGGCATAATTTTTGGACATATATTATATATATAACAAATATATCTCCAATGCAAATAATTATGCATTAATTCCAAATGCCCAAAATAAATACTTATGGGCTCTTAAAAATATTGGTTTGATTTTTATCTCTGTCCAATATTTTCAGAGAGCAACATGAGCATTTTCTTGGACCTTTTTGGAGCAATTTTTATTTGGGTCATTTCCAAAAATGATTCTGAGGGTTTCACAAATCCTCATTTCAAATTTAAATGGAATTTAAACATGATGCACAAATGACTAGCTAGCCTTGAGCATACCAGAACTAGGGATGTGACAACTCGCCCCCACTTGAAAGAATCTCGTCCCGAGATTCAGGGATCGACGAAAAGAAAGTGGGGTACTCCAGTCGAAGACGATCTTCTCGCTCCCAGGTAGCTTCTCTCTCGGAATGATGAGACCACTGAACCTTGAGGATCTTGATGTTCTAACGTCAGGTGACACGCTCTGCTTGATCAAGAATGCGAACCGGGTACTCTCGGTATGTGAGGTTATCTTGGAGATCAAGCGTTTCGTGGTCCACTCCGCGGATGGGATCCGAGAAGCAACGCCTGAGTTGAGAGACGTGGAAGACATCATGAACTCGAGAAAGATGTGGGGGTAGTTCCAACTGGTAGGCAACCTCTCCTCGTTTAGCGAGAATGCGAAAAGGACCAATGTAACAAGGAGCCAACTTGCCCTTGATACCGAAGCGATGGGTACCCTTCAAAGGAGTAACCCGAAGATAAGCTTTGTCACCAATTTCATAAGTCATATCCTTATGATGACGATCATATTGGCTCTTTTGACGAGATTGGGCTGTTTTCAAATTCTCACGAATGATGCGAACTTGCTCTTCTGCCTCCTGGATCATGTCCAGTCCAAAGAATTGTCTTTCACCGGTTTCTGACCAGTTCAAAGGTGTTCGACATCTTCGTCCATAGAGAATCTCAAAAGGAGCTTTCTTGAGACTGGATTGATAGCTATTGTTATAAACAAACTCGGCGAAGGGAATACATTTCTCCCAATCCATACCGAATGAGATAACGCAAGCTCTAAGCATGTCTTCGAGAATTTGATTGACCCTTTCCACCTGACCACTCGACTGAGAGTGGAAAGCGGTACTGAAGGAAAGATGGGTTCCCATGGCAGTTTGGAAACTCTCCCAGAAATGAGAAGTGAAAAGACTACCACGGTCTGAATTGATCTCTAGTGGAACACCATGAAGTGACACTATTCGAGAAACGTATAAGTCAGCAAGCTGACTAGCAGTGATACTCTCTCGAACAGGTAGGAAGTGCGCCACTTTGGAGAGACGATCAACGACTACGAAGATAGCGTTATTCCCTCTCTTGGTCCTGGGAAAGTCGGTGATGAAGTCCATATCAACTTTATCCCATTTCCACTCAGGAATAGCTAAAGGCTGAAGGGTGCCAGCAGGTCTTTGATGCTCTGCCTTAATGCGACGACAAACGTCACAGTTGGCAATAAACTGAGCAATTTCTCTCTCCATCCTAGTCCACCAGAACCTCTGGCATAGGTCCTGATACATCTTAGTACTACCGGGATGAATCGTGAGAGGAGATTCATGCGCCTCCTTAAGAATCAATTGTCGAAGATGTTGATTCTTGGGAACTACCAAGCGATTCTCAAAGAAAACAACACCTCGATCATCCATAGAGAAACATCCACCAACTCCCTTCTTAATGTTTCTCTTGATCCGAGAAATTCCTGTGTCTTGCTTTTGAGCAGCGACAATCCGATCTTCAAGATCAGGTTTCGCCACCAAGGTAGAAAGTAATCCGTGAGGAGCAATGTGAAGGTTAAGCTTACGAAATTCCTCATGGAGAAGTGGTTGGCCTTGCTGCAACATGAGATTGTTGCAATAGGATTTACGACTTAGTGCCTCAGCCATGACATTGGCTTTGCCTGGAGTGTAAGTAATCCCTAGATCATAATCTGAGATCACTTCCAACCAACGTCTTTGCCTAAGGTTCAGATCCGGTTGGGTGAAGATATACTTGAGACTCTGGTGATCGGTGTAGATCTCGCAACGTTTACGAAGAAGGTAATGTCGCCAGGTCTTGAGTGCATAGACTACGGCTGCAAGCTCTAAATCATGTGTAGGATAATTCTCCTCATGTGGGTGCAACTGTCGAGATGCATAGGCAATCACATGAAGATCCTGCATAAGAATGCAACCTAGTCCTTGTCGTGAGGCATCACAATAGATAACAAAGTCTTTAGTGAAATCTAGTGGCACAAGTATGGGAGCAGAAGTCAGGCATCTTTTCAGTTCCTGAAAACTGTACTCACACTGTGGGGACCACTCAAACTTTTTATCCTTCTTGAGAAGTTCCGTGAGAGGTTTGGCCACTTTAGAGAAGTTTTCAACAAAAGCGGCAACAATAGATGGCTAGATCAAGGAAACTCCTAACTTGTTTAACAGTTTCGGGTGGAGTCCAATCGAGAACGGCCTTAACTCTCTTGGGGTTGATAGCAATGCCCTTACCAGAGATCACGTGGCCTAGATAGGTCACTTCTGGCAATCAAAATTCGCACTTGGAGAACTTGGCATAAAGGCGACGCTCTCTGAGTTTTTCTAACACAAGTCTAAGATGTTCGGCATGCTCTTCCTTGTTCTTCGAGTAAATAAGAATATCATCGAGGTAAACCACGACGAACTTATCTAAGTACTCCATGAAGATCGAGTTCATCAAGCGGGAGAATGTAGCTGGAGCATTGGTTAGACCGAAGGACATGACGGTGTACTCGTACTGACAATAACGTGTGACAAAAGCCGTTTTAGGGATGTCCCCGTTTCTGATCTTGATTTGGTGGTAGCCTAACCTCAAATCCATCTTGGAGAAGACTGAGGATCCAGCGAGCTGATCATACAGGTCGTTGATCCTGGGGAGCGGATATTTGTTCTTTATCGTAACCAAATTAACGGGACGATAATCTACAACCATCCGGTCCGTACCATCCTTCTTCTTGACGAAGAGGATGGGGCAAGCCCAAGGAGAAGAACTAGGACGGATGAAACCCTTTTGCAAGGACTCATCAAGTTGTTTCTTAAGCTTAGCTAGTTCTAAAGGTGCCATCTTGTAAGGTCTCCTAGAAATTGGAGCGGTTCCTGGGATAAGATCTATGACAAACTCTACATCTCGGTCAGGTGGAACACCTGGCAGTTCCTCTGGAAAGACATCCGGAAAGTCACGGACTACCGGGATATCTTCAAGGTCTGGAAGAGGGCTGGCATTGAGAGAATAGAGCTGACGCCTTGCAACTCTAGTGGAGACAGTGACTATCTTGCCAGATGGGTGTGTAAGCTGAACAGACCTAGTGTAACAATCAATCTTGGCATAATGAGCTTTCATCCAGTCCATACCCAAGATGATGTTAATATCTGTAGACTTGAGGGCTATAAGTGAGGCAAGGAATACAAGTCTGTCAACAAGGATTTCGTTACCATGGCTTACACTAGAGGTTTGCCATTTGGATCCAGGAGTTTGAATGACTAGTGGAGGGGGCATATCACAAAATGACATGTTGTGCAAGTTAGCATAGCTTTTAGAAATGAAGGAGTGAGATGCTCCAGTATCGAACAGAACCGATGATGGATGACAATTGACAAGGAGTGTACCAAGAACGATATCCGGATCATCATGAGCGTCTTTAGCTGAGACGTGATGCACACGTCCATGTTCAGTGTGAGCTGGCTTGGCACTGATCGTCTTGCTTGATGGCTTGACACAGCTAATAGACTTCTTGGGCTGGGGTGGAGCATAACTAGTCTGAGAGCAGTCACGTGCATAGTGTCCTGGCTTCCCGCATGTGAAGCAAGTCCCTGAGGTTGGACGTGGACCCGCACTGACAAGCGGTCTACCAGTAGGCCTGGGTGGAACACACGACTGAGCTGGGGGAGGCACCACATAAGATGGTCTCGGTGTAAATCCAGAAGGAAGAGCGGAGTTTGGAACCCAAATCCGGCGCTTCTGAGGACCAGAACCGGAAGAAGATCCCAAATCACGGGTGTGCTTACGAGACTCCTCGTAAGTGAGTTGAGCTGTCTCTGCATTGATGGCTTTGTTCACAAGAGCTTGGAATGTATCACAATGATGCAGGTGGAGATCACGACGCAACTTGGGGTTGAGACCCTTCCGGAACCTAGCCTGCTTCTTGGCATCCGTGGACACTTCTTCTGTGGCATAGCGGGCGAGGTTCTCAAACTCTCTACTGTAAGCATCAACAGCCATCTTACTCTGGGTGAAGCTACAGAACTCTTCTCTCTTGCGATCAATGAGAGCCTCAGGAATGTGATGCTCGCGAAAAGCCTCAGTGAAATCTCTCCAGGTAGGAATCTGGCCAGCTGGAAGCATAGCCTCATAGTTCTGCCACCAAAGACTAGCAGGACCTTCCAGTTGGTATGTGGCATAGGTGACCTTGTCATCTTCAGCTACGTTCGCGGAACGCAGCTTGTGAGTGATGCTACGGAGCCAGTCATCTGCATCGAGTGGCTCGATGGAATGATGAAAGGTAGGTGGGTGCAAGCGAATGAAGTCATGAATGGTTACAGACCCTTTGAACTGATGTGCGGTGTTCTCCTCGATACGTGCCAACAAGCGGTTAGACTCATGCTTGTTCCTCTCCATTTCTAACATGAACTCTGCCAACGAAGGCTGGTCGGGAGGATCCTCATCCCTACCATCTCCGTGGTTCTGGCTACGAGCAACAGAACTTCACTTAGCCGATGACATCCTGAGAAACGAAACCAAGGACGGAATCAGCATCAACTATAGGCTATAGAGTGTAGGACAAGGAAATTAGTAACTATTGGACTCCTAGGGCAATTCCGGCAGCATAACGGCAGTCAAATGCTCAGAATGAGACATCCTGCCAAAAATGGGGTAGTAACATACTCAACATCATTACTCAAGGTTCTGAGATCATACTAAGCAGACTGCACCGGAAGTACTCGAAAACTGAAATATGACTCTGATCAACCAATCCTATGGGACTACGGAGTAGTAACACGTGATCGTAATAGACGGAAGAGAAAGCCTAGTTCCTTAACCCCGCAGGAAAGATAGGATGACTCAGATCAGAAGGCCATGAGGTATAAGGAGTAAAAAGAGCCTTACATTCCTTCCCACAATCAATTCCCTTACATAACTAGAGAATTTCTAGACTCAACTTCGACCAGTTTGGCTTGGTAATCCTACAGGCAGTCAGGCTCTGATACCAAAGCTGTCAGGACCCCGATTCTATGCCACACCGATCTAGCATGTAACACCTCATATCACTTTGTAGCCTCACGCACGGTATTCCCACGGGTGTCGCCTTACCATGCCCGGGACCGTTTGCGCCTTTTGGCACACGTATATGATGGTGTCGCTAGCATCCATATGACAATGAACCCGGGCTGACATGGCTAGTCGTGAAACCGAAGTGGCACTAACTTACAGGGACAGGCATACATGACCCAGCATCGAACGTGTCGGTCATCAGCGAGTGAATCTGGGCTGTAGCAACTGGGCTAGTAGGACTCCGGTAAACCGGGCTGTAGCAGGCTAACAGGACTCCAGTAGACACCACGTGACATTTCCCCGAAGGGACAGACACAGGAACGAAGAAGGACACATGCCGGCCAGCCTAAGTGTTCCGGAGCAGTAGCAAGCTACCAGGGCTCAGTGGAAGCACTAGGAGACATTTCCCGGTAAGAGAGGCTACTAAGGATAAACAACTAGATAGTCAGATCCCACACATAGCAATACACATTACACTTACGCATAACATGCAAGTATGTGCTGTACAACATGGCATCACAGCATAACTCAACAACTCATATAGATAAAGACTCAGAAGAGCCATCATAACATTTATTGCAAATAAGGGTCACAGGACCCATCATACAGAGCATACAAGCAACAAGCGGATGCATTACATGTCTGAGTACAGACATCTACAAATGAAAAAGGCTGAAGAGCCTGACTATCTACAACATCCGATCAAGATCATAGCTGAGGTACAAGCTACTTGTCGAAGTCCATGTAAACTAGTAAGACCGAAATCTCCGCTGCAAAAACATAAATAAAGCAACATGAGTACGAAGGTACTCAGCAAGACTTACATCAGATCCTATCATACATGCATTTGTATCAAGAGGGTAATGTGGGGTTTAGTTGCAGCAAGCCAGCTTTGACTCAGTGGCTATCCTGTTCTACGACTACGAGAAACTTCTTTGAGGTGATATGACGCACACGAGTCCACTAATCACCACACAATACACTACTATGGATTCGTCCCTGTCTCCCTACGAGAAGGCCATCCATAGCACTCACACTTTGTCTTGAGCATTTTAGAGTATCCACTTCAAGTTGTCTATGTACCATGTAAGCATCCAAGAAGTCCATAATCGCGGACCCGGCTATTCGAATAGATCATGTTAACCCTGCAGGGGTGTACTTCTTCACACATGCTCTCGCCACTTACCACCATGTACACGTCGTGTATCTCGGCAACCTTCAAGCGAAAGCCTGGCGAGGTAGTCGGCCACGACCTAACTAACCACACAAGACTCTAGCAGGTTTATTGCCTATTCGGGTTCCATCCGCAAGGAGATCCGGCCGGGGTGTCGCTCACGGCCCCAAACGATGTGAGCAGGGTTCCCAAGCCCACCATCCGGGTGCCACTTGGTACACCGTGCCACTTGTGCCTAGTCTGTCCCAAGCCCACCCTGTCGGGTGCCACTCGGTAGAAAAATAGCACTACCTACAAACACCAGAAACTAGTTGCGACTCCTGGACAGAGATCAAGTTGGTTAATAAGTCAAGAGGGCTTGGAGCGCCCGGAGCCCAATGTGTGGTAGTATCGAGTCATTGGACAACATACATAGAACTCAGTGCTTAAGGACGGTTCCAGTGAGACAACCCACCATGTACTCCTACATGGCCTCTCACCACTACCTTTACCAAATCGGGTTCACACACTTACTCTCAGCATCAGAACATAGCACTGTACTCCAATTCATTCCCAATGAATCAGACCTGACACACTCTAAGCAATAGCAGGCATGGCATGGTAGGAACACAACAATGGCTTCAATCAACTCCTACACATGCTAGTGGGTTTCAACTATTTACTGTGGCAATGACAGGTCATGCAGAGGAATGGGTTCAACTACCGCAGCACAAAGTAGCAGATGAATCGATGTTGTCCTAATGCAATAACTGAGAGCATGAGCGAGAGAGTAGGATTGTATCGGAATGAACAAGGGGGTTTGCTTGCCTGGTAGATCAACAGAGGGGGCACTGCTCCTCAGACAGGTACTCTGGAACACTCTCCGGAGCAGGACCTATCGAGAGGTAACGGTGCCAACAATCAATACACAAGCATATGCAACAATATGATGCATGAACATGGCATGAAGATGTGATGCTGTTTGAGCTAATGCAACTAGCATTCTGTTTGAATGAAGTCCATTTGAACCAAGGGTTCAAATGAAACTCCAAACTTAACATTTATAAATGCCATTCATATGTTTTCACCTATACAGCAGGTTTAGGTTGGTTTGTCATGCATGAAACTGGTACAGATGGAAAGATTCCATTTTTCTGATAATTTTTCATATATAAATTATTTCAATCTGAGTTACGGTTGAATTTCTATGATTTTTTTGAAGTTTAAATCATTTTCTGGAATTTCCTGATTTAATTTAAATCCAGAAAATGGATAACTGCGTCAGCCTGACGTCAGTGTGACGTCAGCAAGTCAATGGCCAGGTCCAGGTCAAACCTGACCAGTGGGACCCATGTGTCAGTGACTGTGGCTAAACTTAAATTAAATTAAACCTAAACTTGTTTAATTAACGGGGCTGGCCCCACACGTCAGTGACACAAGGTGGTCAAACCCTGGTCAAACGGGGTCAAACCCGGTCAACCGGGGCTAACCCCACCGGCAACTCGACGCCGGCGAGGCCAGACGCGGTGGTGGCCTGCGGAAATCGCCCTCCGGCGACCAAATGCGTGGCGGAGACCACCTACGCGATGCCCAGGCTCGCGCGCATCCAATGGTTCACGCGGGAGGCCGTGGGGTGGCCGGAGGCGACGGCGGCATCGACCTCGGCGGCGGCCGGAGTTTGGCCGAGGAGGAGGTCGACTCTACGAGTTGCAGAACGCATGGCTCTTGCCTCCTAAGGCCTCTACGCGAGCTCACAAGGCCGTTGGGCATGTTGGGGTGGCCATGGGGTCGCCGGAATGTCGCCGGCGACGAGCTCGAGCGGAGGTGAGCTTCGGCTCGTGCGGCCAGGGGGGCTAGAGGGTGCATAAGGCCAGGGGAGAAGGGGGAGAAGATGGCGGGGCTCACAGCGGGCTCGCAGGGTTGCTCGGTGTGGCCGGGGACGCGCTGGAGATGGCGGAGCGGCGAAGACGATCTCCGGCGACCGGAGGTGAAGAAGGCGATGATGGCGGCTCTCCAGGTCTTCCCGCGTCTCGCGGCTTGGCGGAGAGGACGAGGGCGATGTGGCGGAGCTGTTGGACTTGTCGGAGAGGCGAGGCCGCGGCTGTGGCTACGACAACGGCGAGCGGTGGCAATTGGGAGAGAGAGCGGCAGAGAGGGAGAGGGAGTGAAAGAAGGGGAGGGCTCGATCCAGACGGCACCTGCGCATCTATCCGCGGTGTCGACGTGGCGGGGGAAGCAGGCAGGCGACCATGAGGTGGCCGGATGCGTGCGTGCGCGCCGCGGGCACACGTTCCTGTCCTCCTGGCGTGGTGGAGACGATGACTGGCGTCGGCCAGTCAGCTGGGCCGGCCTGTTGGGCCACTGGGCCAGGCCAAGCCGCACAGTGCCAGGCCGCAGGTAAGCTCCTTTTTTCCTATTTGTTTTTCTTTTCTATTTTTCTGACATATGTTTTGATTTAATAAAAATACTAAATCATTTTATTTAATTATACCAATTTTTGTAGGAACTAGTGGTATTATTCCAGAGCTCCTCAACAAATGGCATAATTTTTGGACATATATTATATATATATAACAAATATATATGCAATGCAAATAATTATGCATTAATTCCAAATGCCCAAAATTAATACTTATGGGCTCTTAAAAATATTGGTTTGATTTTTATCTCTGTCCAATATTTTCAGAGAGCAACATGAGCATTTTCTTGAACCTTTTTGGAGCAATTTTTATTTGGGTCATTTCCAAAAATGATTCTGAGGGTTTCACAAATCCTCATTGCAAATTTGAATGTAATTTAAACATGATGCACAAATGACTAGCTAGCCTTGAGCATACCAAAACTAGGGATGTGACATTGATATTCTGTTTCTTCGAAATACTGAAATAGGCAAAAAAACAGCAATTCTGGGTTGGGCCTCCGGTTAATAGGTTAGTCCCAAAAATAATATGAAAGTGGAAAATAAATCCCAATATAGTCCAAAACAGTAGACAAAGTAGCATGGAGCAATCAAAAATTATAGATACGTTGGAGACGTATCAAGCATCCCCAAGCTTAATTCCTGCTCGTCCTCGAGTAGGTAAATGATAAAAAAGAACTTTTGATGCGTAGTGATACTTTGGCATAATTTCAATGTAAATCTTCTTTATTGTGACATGAATATTCAGATCCGAAAGATTCAAGACAAAAGTTCATATTGGCATAAAAGTAATAATACTTCAAGCATACAAATTAAAGCAATCATGTCTTCTCAAAATAGCATGGTTAAAGAAAGTTATCGCTACAAAATCATATAGTCTGGCTATGCTCTATCTTCATCACACAAAGTATTTAATCATGCGCAACCCCGATGACGAGCCAAGCAATTGTTTCATACTTTAGAATTCTCAAACTTTTTCAACTTTCACGCAATACATGAGTGTGAGCCATGGACATAGCACTATAGGTGGAATAGAATGGTGGTTGTGGAGAAGAAAAAAAGGAGAAGATAGTCTCACATCAACTAGGCGTATTTACAGGCTATGGAGATGCCCATCAATAGATATCAATGTGAGTGAGTAGGGATTGCCATGCAACGGATGCACTGGAGCTATAAGTATATGAAAGCTCAAAAAGAAACTAAGTGGATGTGCATCCAACTTGCTTGCTCACGAAGACCAAGGGCACTTTTGAGGAAGCCCATCATTGGAATATACAAGCCAAGTTCTATAATGAAAAATTCCCACTAGTATATGAAAATGACAACATATGAGACTCTCTATCATGAAGATCATGGTGCTACTTTGAAGCACAAGTGTGGAAAAAGGATAGTAGCATTGTCCCTTCTCTCTTTTTCTCTCATTTTTTTATTTGGCCCCTTTTTTCTCTTTTTTTTATGGCAACTCTTTTTTTTATTTGGGCTTCTTTGGCCTCTTTTATTTTTCTTAAAGTCCGGAGTCTCATCCCAACTTATGGGGGAATCATAGTCTCCATCATCCTTTCCTCACTGGGACAATGCTCTAATAATGATGATTATCACACTTTTATTTTTCTTACAACTCAACAATTACAACTCGATACTTAGAACAAAATATGACTCTATATGAATGCCTCCGACGGTGTACCGGGATATGCAATGAATCATGAGTGACATGTATGAAAATTATGAAGGTGGCCTTTCCACAAGTACAATGTCAACTACATGTTCATGCAAAAAGCAATATGACAAAAGTAATGCATGTCATATGAATGGAACAGTGGGGAGTTGCATGGCAATATATCTCGGAATGGCTATGGAAATGCCGTGATAGGTAGGTATGGTGTCTGTTTTGAGGAAGGTATATGGTAGGTGTAGGATACCAGCGAAAAGTGCGTGGTATTAGAGAGGCTAGCAATGGTGGAAGGGTGAGAGTGCATATAATCCATGGACTCAACATTAATCAAAAGAACTCATGCACTTGTTGCAAAAATTTAGAAGTCATCAAAAACCAAAGCACTAAACGCATACTCCTAGGGGGATAGATTGGTAGGAAAAGACCATCGCTCGTCCCCGACTGCCACTCATAAGGAAGACAATCAATAAATAAAATTGTGCTCCGACTTCATCACAAAGCGGTTCACCATACGTGCATGCTACGGGAATCACAAACTTCAACACAAGCATTCTTTAAATTCATAATCACCCCAACTAGCATTGCTTTGATATTATCACCTCCATATCTCAAAACAATTATCAAGCATCAAACTTATCTTAGTATTCAACGCACTCAAAAGAAAGTTTCACAAATCTTGAATACCAAGTATATTAATTTTAAGCAAATTACCATGCTATCAGCAACTCTCAAAATAATCTAAGTGAAGCATGAGAGATCAATAGTTTCTTTAAAACAAATCCACCACCGTGCTCTAAAAGATCTAAGTGAAGCACTAGAGCAAAAGTTATTACGCTCAAAAGATATAAGTGAAGTACTATGAGCAAAACTATGAAGCTCAAAAGATATAAGTGAAGCACTATGAGCAAAACTATCAAGCTCAAAAGATATAAGTGAAGCACATAGAGTATTCTAGAATATTCTAAATCATGTATGGCTCTCTAAAAAGGTGTGTACATCAAGGATGATTGGGGAAAACTAACAAGCAAAGACGCAAATAATACAAGATGCTCCAAGCAAAACACATGACATGTGGTGAATAAAAATATAGCTCCAAGTAAATTACCGATGGAAGTAGACAAAAGAGGGGATGCCTTCCGGGGCATCCCCAAGCTTTGACTTTTTGGTGTCCTTGGATTATCTTGGGGGTGCCATGGTCATCCCCAAGCTTAGGCTCTCGCCACTCTTTGTTCCATAATCCATCAAAAGAATTCACCCAAAACGTGAAAACTTCACAACACAAAACTCAATAGAAATCTCGTGAGCTCCGTTAGTGAAAGAAAACAAAAGACTACTTTAAGGTACTGTAATGAACTCATTCTTTATTTATATTGGTGTTAAACCTACTTTATTCCAACTACCTTATGGTTTATAAACTAATTTATTAGCCATAGATGCATTGAAATAAGAAAACAACACACGAAAAACAGAATCTGTCAAAAACAGAACAGTCTGTAGAAATGTGTAACTAACGCAAACTTCTGGAACTCTAAAAATTCTACCATAATATGAAGTACTGGAGAATTTGTTTATTGATCAGCATCAAAAAGAATCAATGCAAAATCTCGTTCCTGTGATTTATTGAATTTTTTCTCGTGAGCGCAAAGTTTCTGTTTTTCAGCAGAATCAAATCAACTATCATCATAGCTTATCCTATAGGTTCTACTTGGCACAAACACTAATTAAAACATAAAACCACATCTAAACACAAAGTAGATGGATTATTTATTCCTAAACAGAAGAAAAAACAAAAAACAAAAAATAAAGTTGGGTTGCCTCCCAACAAGCGCTATCGTTTAACGCCCCTAGCTAGGCATAAAAGCGAAGATAGATCTAAGTTTTGCCATCTTTGGTAGGCAATCCATAAGTGGCTCTCATGATAGATTCATATGGTAATTTTATTTTGTTTCTAGGGAAGTATTCCATACCCTTTTTCAAGGTAAATTGGAATCCAATATTCCCTTCCTTCATATCAATAACCGCACCAATCGTTCTAAGGAAAGGTCTACCAAGAATAATAGGACATGAAGGATTGCAATCTATATCAAGAACGATAAAATCTACGGGCACATAATTCCTATTTGCAACAATAAGAACATCATTAATTCTTCTCATAGGATTTTTAATAGTGGAATCCGCAAGATGCAAGTTTAGAGAGCAATCTTCACAGTCACGGAAATCTAGCAAATCACACAAAGTTTTGGGAATAGTGGAGACACTAGCACCCAAATCACACAAGGCATGAAACTCATAATCTTTAATTTTAACTTTGATAGTAGGTTCCCACTCATCATAGAGTTTTCTAGGGATATAAACTTTCAACTCAAGTTTTTCTTCATAAGATTGCATCAAGGCATCAACAATGTGTTCGGTAAAGGCTTTATTTTGACTATAAGCATGAGGAGAATCTAGCACGGATTGCAACAAGGAAATACAACCAATCAAAGAGAAATTTTCATAATTAAATTCCTTGAGATCCAAAATAGTGGGTTTATCAACATCAAGATTTTTATTTCTTTGAATCCCACTTTCGTCAATTTCATCATCTAGATCTAGAAATTCCGAATTCTTAGAACGCCTTCTAGGTAAAGGAAGATCATATTCAGTTTCATCAAGATTCATATTGCAAAACAAAGATTTAATAGGGGACACATCAATAACTTTTATATCTTCATCTTGATTTTCATAGGAATTCGTTTAGCGGCCATCTTATTAACTAGGTAGCTTGCATATCCGAAATTTCAGCGATCATTTTTTCAAGACGAGCAATTTGAGCTCTTATACCATTGAATTCTTTAGACATGTCATTGAGCTCTTTATTCATAAAACTCATAAAACCTTTTTGTTCCTTAAGCTCGTTTCTAAAGAAATTATTATGCTCAAATTGCAAAACCATAAACTTTCTGACATTACTTTCGATCTGTTCTAGCCTTTTAAGGTGAAGATCACCAAATTTAGGGAGAGCCATTGTGACAAGTAAGCAAACTAACACACGAGCAAGCAAAGAGGCAAACGAGAAAAAGGAGAAAGAGAAAGAGAGAAGAGAGGGCGAATAAAACGGCAAGGGTGAAGTGGGGGAGAGGAAAACAAGAGGCAAATAATGTAATGCGAGAGATAGGGATTGTGATGGGTACTTGGTATGGTTGACTTTTGCACAAACTCCCTGGCAACGGCGCCAGAAATTCTTCTTGCTACATGCCGGTGTCAAAACCGGCGGATCTCAGGTAGGGGGTCCCGAACTGTGCGTCTAGGTGGATGGTAATAGGAGACGAGGGACACGATGTTTTTACCCAGGTTCGGGCCCTCTCGTGGAGGTAAACCCCTACTCCTGCTTGATTGATATTGATGATATGGGTAGTACAAGAGTTGATCTACCACGAGATCAGAGAGGCTAAACCCTAGAAGCTAGCCTATGGTATGATTGTTGTTCGTCCTACGGACTAAAACTCTCCAGTTTATATAGACACCGGAGAGGGCTAGGGTTACATAGTCGGTTACAATGGGAGGAGATCTTCATATCGTATCGCCAAGCTTGCCTTTCACGCCAAGGAAAATCCTATTCGGACACGGGACGAAGTCTTCAATCTTGTATCTTCATAGTCCGGGAGTCCGGCCAAAGGTCATAGTCCGGCCATCCGTACACCCCCTAATCCAGGACTCCCTCAGTAGCCCCTGAACCAGGCTTCAATGACGACGAGTCCAGCGCGCAAATTTGTCTTCGGCATTGCAAGGCGGGTTCCTCCTCCGAATACCTCATAGAAGATGTTGAACACAAGGATAGTGTCCGGCTCTGCAAAATAAGTTCCACATACCACCATAGAGAGAATAATATCTGCACAAATCTAATCTGCTGACGTACTCCGTAGCGTGACGTCATGCCACAGCCAAACCTTTATTCTAATCATTTTACTCTCCCACCTCAGCGTGTTTAGCGAGGCAGTTTCCTTGGTACGTCTTGTCAAAGTAGAGATCGTGTCCCCTTATTCCGGGATTCTCATCAATACGGGTGTGGGTAACCCAACCACGCCATTAATCGCGGCGCTTGGGAGATAAGTGAGTTTTATTAGGCTGGTGGGGGGCTCATAGTTTCGGCCGCCCATATAAGGGGATAAGGATCCACCCTTTCCATCTACGGCTTCTTCCTCCTTTGCTTATCCATTCCTGCACACTCGAGCTCCAGCGCCCCAGTCCGCACTTCCCACCTCGACCTTCTCCAACCATGTCCGGAGCGGGAGGTAGATGGATGGCCTCCACCGTCACGGAGGGGCACATCAAAAAGTTGAGGAAAGCCGGATGCTTGTCTAACGACATCGCGCACCGGCTCCCAGATGAGGGGCAACTCATCCCCATCCCTGGGCCCCATGAGAGGGTGGTGTTTCTCACCCATTTCCTCCGCGGAATGGGCTTCCCACTTCACCCATTTGTCCGGGGGCTCATGTTCTACTACAGCCTGGATTTCCATGATCTGGCCCAAAACTTCATCCTCAACATCTCGGCGTTTATCGTCGTGTGTGAGGCCTTCCTCCGCATCAAGCCTCACTTCGGCCTATGGCTGAAGATCTTCAGCGTCAAGTCGAAGGTCGTGGGCGGCCGGCAAGCGGAGTGCGGAGGCGCCATGGTGGGCAAGATGCCCAACGTCACATGGCTCGAGGGCTCGCACGACTCACATCATGGAAACCATCAAAGGGTGGCAATCGGGGTGGTTCTACATCACCGAGCCGCGTGACCCTGAGTGGTCAGCGGCCCCCGAATTCCAATCTGGCATCCCCACATGGCTCACATCTTGGAAAGAGACGGGCCTGTTGTGGGGTAATCCGGAAGAGGTGACCGGACTCCAAACCCGCGTCCAAGACCTGGTGAACAAGAAGGTTAAACTTGTCAACGTAGTCCAGGCCATGCTCTTCCGCCAGATCCTCCCGTGTCAACGACGGGCCTTCAACTTGTGGGAGTTCGACCCGGCCCAGCACCAGACTTTGTCCCGGCTCTTCGACACAAAGCATGAGGACGCCTGGAAGGTGCTATTCAAGAGCTCCGAGGTCTCCCCTCCCGTCACCGAGGATTGGAGATTTTGCGCCAAGCGCCAAGCCACCGAAGTAAGCTTGTTTTTATCCTTTACAGGACACTTGATTTTCATAGTTTGACTCTATGCAGGATCTAAACTCCCGCTCCTTTAACAGGACTGGAAGAGGACGTCCGAACAGTTTGACTGTCCGGCCCCTTTGCCCGAAGGCCCAGCAAATGCACGGTTGACAAAGCTGCTGGTTCCGGCACCTAACGTGGTGCTAGAGAAGAAGGACAAGAAGAAGGCCACGGGGACTCGAAAGAGTTCCCGACACCTGGTGGTGTCAGATTCATCGCCCGACGACCCCGAAGCACCCTCCACCTCTGAAGATGAGGAGGAGGAAGAAGAAGCCTCTCCCCCTCCAGCGGAGGGAGGAAAGAAAAGGAAGGCCACCCCAACTAGGGAGGCCGGAGGGTCCAAGAAGGGGAAGACCCTTCTTCCGGACTACGCCTCCGACACCGACAACGGCGGAGAGGAATGGCCATCCAGGGCAAAGCCCCTGCAAAAATTGTAAGTATCCGGATACAAGAATAACTTATGGTGCTCCTCTATTATACAGTACCTTCTGACGCCGAATTCAATCATGCAGTCTGCCCAAGGCTCAGCTCGGCGATTCGTCGAGCGGCTCCCTGGATTCGTCGGATGTGAATAGTGCTTCACTCCTGACGGCCTCCTCCCATCGCCCTACGGACGATGCTGAGGTGGAGTCCCAAAAGGGACTAAACCAGGAGGAGGTGGTCCTGGAGGTGCCGCAAGGCGACCTCCCGGACTCCAACCACAAAGGGGATGAAGCCCTAGAGGGATCTAAGTCCAGCCCTGGGCCGGACATCGCTCCGGAATCTTCAGTGGTTCCGGAGTCCGGCAGGCGGCCCCTTCGCAA
Source organism: Triticum dicoccoides (assembly GCF_002162155.2). Taxonomy (NCBI): domain Eukaryota; kingdom Viridiplantae; phylum Streptophyta; class Magnoliopsida; order Poales; family Poaceae; genus Triticum; species Triticum dicoccoides. Next base: position 189,171,203 of record NC_041393.1, on the reverse strand, counting down.
GAAGGGAAAGCCTACGACGCCGGCGGCCTCCGTCCAACCGGAGGCGCCGAACAATTTGCTGGAGGTGCTTAACGGCGCCTCCATCAACGAGGAGCACCACACTGTTATGAGTGCGGTGATTCAGAAGGTTCAGTCCGCCAAGAGCGGGCTAACAGAAGCCTGTACCAGCCTTCTAACAGGCTTTGAGGTATGTATTTAAAACATATAAAAATGTTACCGCATAGACAGTATCCCCTGATGCTCAGTTTGGTGTTCGGAAAGAAAAGTCGGACTGTGGATCTAAAAAAGATATACGCAGGAGTCTAACATAAATATGTCAATATGGGAATGCAGGCTACGCTGCTGACCTCTGCCGCACTGACTGCGGAGGTCGATGCATTGAAGCAGAGCCTCGAGCGGTCCAAGAACGAGCTCGGCCGTGCCAAGAAGCAGCTCGAGGACAAGGAAGGTATGTAATACCTTATGTAAGTATATAAAAAATACCTGGTTGCAAATAATGACAGGACCAACGTGAATGTTTCAGGAGCCACATCCGAGGTGGCGGCCCTGAAGGAAGCGCTGTCCAAGGTCAAAGACAATGCGACCATGGAGCGCACTAAGCGAGAAAAGCAAGAGGCGCGGGTGGCGGAGGTGCGACAAGAGCTTGATGCTCTTGTGAAAAAACATGAGAGGTTAGAGCTTGACTCGAAGACTCGAGAGTCCGAGCTTGCCTCGGCACTTGAAAGCGCCAAATCTGCCAAGGCCGAAGCCCAAAAAGCCCTCCAGTAAATTGAGGCGATGAAAAGGATTGCGGCGGGTATTGCATTCTTTATGCAAAGCAAGCACGTGAAAGTAAATTACCTATTACTTACCCGAATCCGGAGCTCTCCAGGAGCATTCGCAGATCTGCCCCGCAGTGTATCTGACGCCGCCGCATTCTACCGGGCCGAGGAAGGGAGCTCGACAGAGAAGGTGTTCTGGTCCCAGTATGCTGAGGCCGAATCCCCGGTGCCCCTGAGCGACCAGCTGAAGCAGCTGGTCAAGCTTCATAAGGCAGCTGAACATGCCATGAAGGGCCTGATAGGCCGACTGTGGCCTGGGGAGGTCATGCCTTTGAGCTACTTTGGGCTGGTGCGGCGACTGGTGGATGCCTGTCCCCGGCTTGAAGTCATCAAGCGCTCCATATGCTTCGAAGGCGCCCGTAGGGCTTTTGCCCGTGCTAAAGTGCACTGGGGCAAGCTAGATGCTGAGAAGCTGGTGACAGAACAGCCACCGAAGGGGAAGGAGCATCGTCGGCCCGAGATGTATTATGAGGGCGTCCTGAAGGGTGCCCGTCGTGTGGCGGATGAATGTACCAGGGATGTAATTTTTGAGTAAACTCGCTCATGTTTGTCCTGTGCTCTAAAAACTTGTTCATATGCGCTAAGCAACGCTTTTTGAATTTAAAATATTACCTTCTGTGCGGCCATTTATTAAATCTGAGAGATGCAAGTCGTCGGCTAATACCCCCATGCCACAAGTGCTGGGGTGTTCGGGATAAACCTGAGCGCGCTTGTTCCCATTTTTGGGTCCGTCGAGGGAGGCGCTCAGCACAATGAACAAGGCCATCAGACTTATAATGCTTTATCACTCTCACTTAGCCATAGAATTCTATAATTTTAAATTTTGGCGAAGCCCCTAGTATTCGGAAGACCGAGTTCGGGGCGCTATCCATGCCTAGGCTGGACAAAGCCAGCTCCTTGCTCTAAGCGGCATAAGTCTTTAAGGACTCGAAAAACCTCTCGAACAGCGACCAGTCTCTCGCCCTATCATGACGGCCAGTTTTAGCTTTCTCTACTGAGGTGTTAACCCAGCTCAACTGGGGAACAATCACAGTAGTTCTCCCAGCGCTACCTTAGCCGACATAGCGGAACGTAAGGTACCAAAACATGGGAGCCGGGCAAACCCAACTATTGACCCAAGACATGATTCGGAGCCGATGCATATAGTGCTATAAGTTCGGGGTGCCGCACTCATGAGAGTGTTCGGTCTTCTCACACCATATTATGGGGTACTTAAGCCCCTGGTGTATTGGCCGTACCAAAGTGTACGGTTGCATAATGTCATGACTGAACATATTTATATAAAAATAAATGAATACAATAACAGACAAGAGCTATGTATTGTTTATTAAAAAGGGGCTGCTATGAGAGGAGGACGATACAAATAGTGCAATACGCAAGAGATGGGATTATTTGACATGTCCCCCTCCAGGGGCAAGCTGCGAGACTTTAAGTAAGACATGTATTTAGCTCGTTATAGAGACCACCTGGACATTTGACGTGGCTTGTTGTCTCCCTGGTTGTTGCATCGTGTGTTCGATGAGTATATTGCCGGATAGGCCTTCCGAATAGTGGAGTCCTGAAAGTATATATATAAAGAAAAATGAAGAAATGGCAAAATTGGGAGCTCCTTGTGCGGTTGAGCCGCATTCTGGGTGTGCCGTGGTTGTGCCCCTCCCCTTATGCCCATGGTATTTCCAGAGCGTAATTATGTACGCGTGGTACTGCTATCACAATCCCGCGAGGGCTGGGGTTGGGGCCGCACTGCAATGCTTGCTCGGAACGTGCCAGACGGTTTTGTTGTAGGTTACTTCGGGCGCGCTTGACGTTGTCCGGATGTTTAACAGCCGGATTGGAGGATTGCCTTGAGAGGCTACTTTGTACTTCCGCCGCCAGGGCCGCCGTGTGCTCCTCTATTTGGAGAGAGCGTTCGGTGTTTCCATTGACCGTAATGACTCCGTGAGGGCCTAGCATCTTGAGCTTGAGATATGCGTAGTGCGGCACCGCATTAAATTTTGCAAATGTGGTTCGTCCGAGCAGGGCATGATAGCCACTGCGGAACGGGACTATGTCGAAGATTAACTCTTCGCTTCGGAAATTATCTGGGGATCCGAAGACCACTTTGAGTGTAACTGAGCCTGTACAGCTGGCTTCTACACCTGCTATGATGCCTTTAAAGGTCGTCTTTGTGGGTTTAATCCTTGAGGGATCTATACCCATTTTTCGCACTCTATCCTGATAAAGCAGGTTCAGGCTACTGCCGCCGTCCATGAGGACTCTAGTGAGGTGAAATCTGACAATGATTGGGTCTAGGACCAATGCGGCGAATCCGCCGTGACGAATGCTAGTGGGGTGGTCCCATAGATCAAAAGTGATCGGGCAGGAGGACCATGGGTTGAACTTTGGGGCGACTAGCCCCAACGCATAGACGTCCTGGAGGGCATGCTTCCGCTCCCTTTTGGGGATATGGGTTGCGTATATCATGTTCACCGTCCGCACTTGTGGGGGGAAGCCCTTCTATCCTCTGTTGTTCGGCGGCCGGGGCTCCTCCTCGTCATCGCTATGCAGCCCCTTATCTCTATTTTCGGCACTTAACTTGCCTGCCTGCTTGAACACCCAACAATCCCTGTTGGTGTGATTGGCTGGTTGTTCGGGGGTGCCGTGTATCTGGCACGAGCGATCGAGTATTCGGTCTAAACTGGATGGGCCCGGAGGATTTCTTTTGAATGGCTTCTTCCGCTGACCGGGTTTAGAGCCTCTGAATCCGGCATTAACTGTCGTATCCTCAGTATTATCGCCGTTAATGCGGCGCTTGTGCTTGTTACGACGTGTCCTACCATTGTTGTCCTTGGTATCTGAGTTACCAGGGCTCTTGGTCATGTTATTGCTACGAGCTAGCCAGCTGTCTTCTCCCACGCAAAAGCGGGTCATGAGTGTCATCAGGGCTGCCATAGATTTCAACTTTTCCTGTCCTAGGTGCCGGGCAAGCCATTCGTCTCGGATGTTGTGCCTGAAGGCTGCAAGAGCCTCTGCGTTTGGACAGTCGACTATTTGATTTCTCTTGGTTAGGAACCGCGTCCAGAATTGTCTGGCCGATTCCTTTGGCTGCTGAATTATGTGGCTTAGGTCATCGGCGTCTGGTGGTCACACATAAGTGCCCTAGAAGTTGTCAAGGAATGCGGATTCCAGGTCCTCCCAGCAACTAATTGACTCTGCTGGCAGGCTGTTAAGCCAATGCCGAGCTGGTCCTTTAAGCTTGAGCGGGAGGTATTTGATGGCGTGTAGATCATCACCACGGGCCATTTGGATATGAAGGAGATAATCCTTGATCCATACCTTAGGATCTGTTGTGCCATCGTATGATTCAATGTTTACGGGTTTAAAACCCTCGGGGATTTGATGATCCATTACTTCGTCTATGAAGCATAGTGGGTGTGCGGCGCCTCTGTACTGGGCTATATCGCGACGTAGCTCGGATGAGCTTTGTCTGTTGTGTTCGGCCTGGCCGTATTTGACATATCCGGCATGACGGTTATCGTCACATGACGTGGGGCACCCACGCGATCCGTAGATTGATCTTGTTTCCCCGTGCTCTGGTATTTTTTGAGCGGCAGCGGGGGTGCGGCTTGAGTTAAGGGCCGAAAGGCCTCTCTGTCGCGGCCATGGGGTGGCCGATCGGCCGCATCGTACGCTGGTGATGTAGGTTTAGTTGCTTCCTCCTCTAGTTGTGGTAGCAGCCTGCGCTTTGGGTAGCTCTTGGAGGGGCGTTCGAGTTTCTACTCTTCGGCCGCCAGGACTTCAGTCCATCTGTCGGCTAGCAAATCTTGGTCAGCTCTGAGCTGCTGCTGTTTTTTCTTGAGGCTGCTTGCCGTGGCCATAAGCCTGCGTTTGAAACGCTCTTGTTCGACGGGGTCCTCTAGCACGACAAATTTGTTGTCGTCAAGGCTTGCCTCGTCTTCAGAGGGAGGCATATAATTGTCGTCCTCGACCTCCCTGTCTGCCGCTCTCTCATGAGGGCTGCCTTCTCCGTCCTCCTGCGCTGAATCCTGCTGGAGGGGGTTGTCTTCAGCACTGTCCGGGGTGTTGTTATCTCTAGTGCCGGACTCGCCGTTTTTGCTTTGGCGGGACTTAGAGCGGCGCCGCTGACGCCGGCGCTTAGGTTGTTTCTTGGAGGGGTCATCCTCCGTTTTTTCATCGCCATTCCCTCCTTTTGGGGTGTCCACCATGTATATGTCACATGACGAGGTGGCTTTCCAGTGCCCTATAGGTGCTGGTTCTTGGTCGTCTCCTTCATCGGCGTCCATACCATCGATGTCTTCGGAGTCGAAGTCGAGCATGTCGGTTAAATCGTCGACAGTGGCTATGAAGTGGGTGGTGGGTGGGTTTCGAATTTCTTCGTCATCCGCATCCCAACCTTGCAGACCATAGTCCGGTTGGGGCTCTCCTAACAAAGAGAGAGACTTTAGTGAATTCAGGATGTCGCCAAAGGGCGAGTGCTGAAAGACGTCCGCGGCGGTGAACTCCATGATCGGAGCCCAATTGGGTTCGATCGGAAGGGGTGCGGAAGATTCGGAGACCGGAAAGGAGTCTGACACCTTGGAGTCACAGGCCTCACAAAGGACTAGGCTGGTATTCGGCTCGATCGCCGTAGAGATTGCAGCTCCCGGGGCGGCGTCCAACCGTCCGTCCCCGACTGGCGCGGTCGGCTCCGAGCTAAGGGTCGGAGCAGACACCCAAGCGACGCTCTGGGCGCTGGCCGGCGGCAGAGCTAGATCATGCCCATCGTGACAATGCGGCGTGCTCGGCCGTGGCTCGAATACGTCGAAGATCAACTCCCCGCGGATGTCAGCTGTGTAGTTTAAACTTCCAAATCTGACCTGATGGCCAGGGGCGTAGCTTTCGATCTGCTCTAGATGGCCAAGCGAATTGGCCCGCAGTGCGAAGCCGCCGAACACGAAGATCTATCCGGGGAGAAAAGTCTCACCATGGACCGCGTCATGGTTGATGATTGAAGAAGCCATCGGGCCTAAAGGTGACGACATAGAGGAACTCTCAATGAAAGCATCAATGTCGGTGTCAAAACCTGCGGATCTCGGGTAGGGGGTCCTGAACTGTGCGTCTAGGCGGATGGTAACAGGAGACAAGGGACATGATGTTTTTACCCAGGTTCGGGCCCTCTCGATGGAGGTAAAACCCTACTCCTGCTTGATTAATATTGATGATATGGGTAGTACAAGAGTTGATCTACCATGAGATCGGAGAGGCTAAACCCTAGAAGCTAGCCTATGGTATGATTGTTGGTCGTCCTACGGACTAAAACTCTCCGGTTTATATAGACACCGGAGAGGGCTAGGGTTACACAGAGTTGGTTACAATGGGAGGAGATCTTCATATCGTATCGCCAAGCTTGCCTTCCACGCCAAGGAAAGTCCTATCCGGACACGGGACGAAGTCTTCAATCTTGTATCTTCATAGTCCGGGAGTCCGGCCAAAGGTCATAGTCCGGCCATCCGGACACCCCCTAATCCAGGACTCCCTCACTACCTCTTGAGCACTGCGTTGGATTTCCCTGAAGAGGAGAGGATGATGCAGTAAAGTAGCATAAGTATTTCCCTCAGTTTTTGAGAACCAAGGTATCAATCCATTAGGAGATCACGCATGAGTCCCTCGTACCTACACAAAACGATAGCTACTCACAACTAACGCGATTAGGGGTTGTCAATCCCTTCAGGGTCACCTACGAGGGTGAGATCTGATAGAGATGATAAATAATATTTTTGGTATTTTTGATATAGAGATGCAAAGTAAAAAGTAAAAGGCAAAGTAAAAACAAAGCAAGTAATATAGTAATGGAGATTGATATGATGAGAATAGACCCGGGGGCCATAGGTTTCACTAGTGGCTTCTCTCAAGAGCATAAGTATTCTACGGTGGGTGAACAAATTATTGTTGAGCAATTGATAGAAAAGCGAATAATTATGAGATTATCTAGGTATGATCATGTATATAGGCATCACATCCAAAACAAGTAGATCGAAACAATTCTGCATCTACTACTATTACTCCACTCATCGACCGCTATCCAGCATGCAGCTAGAGTATTAAGTTAAAAACAGAGTAACGCCTTAAGCAAGATGACATGATGTAGAGGGATAAATTCATGCAATATGATAAAAAACCCATCATGTTATCCTCGATGGCAACAACACAATACGTGCCTTGCAACCCTTTCTGTCACTGGGTAAGGACACCGCAAGAACTACCAATCTAGTTGGCCAAACCAAATGGATAATTCGAAGAGACTTGCAAAGATAACTCAATCATACATAAAAGAATTCAGAGAAGAATCAAATATTGTTCATAGATAAGCTGGATCATAAACACACAATTCATCGGTCTCAACAAACACACCGCAAAAAAGAAGATTACATCGAATAGATCTCCACAAGTGAGGGATAGAACATTGTATTGAGATACAAAAAGAGAGAAGAAGCCATCTAGCTACTAGCTATGGACCCGAAGGTCTGAAGTAAACTACTCACACTTCATCGGAGAGGCTATGGTGTTGATGTAGAAGCCCTCCATGGTAGATGCCCTCTCCGGCGGAGCTCCAGAACAGGCCCCAAGATGGGATCTCGTGGATACAGAAAGTTGCGGCGGTGGAATTAGGTTTTTGGCTCCGTGTTTGATCTGACAAAGGTACGTAGGTATATATAGGAGGAAGGAGTATGTCGGTGGAGCAACAGGGGGCCCACGAGGAAGGGGGCGCGCCCAGGGGGGCACCCTCCACCCTCGTGACCTCCACGGCTGTTCCTTGGAGCAGGGTCCAAGTCTCCTGGATCACGTTCGGTGAGAAAATCACGTTCCCGAAGGTTTTATTCCGTTTGGACTCCATTTGATATTCTGTTTCTTCGAAATACTGAAATAGGCAAAAAAAACAGCAATTCTGGGCTGGGCCTCCGGTTAATAGGTTAGTCCCAAAAATAATATCAAAGTGGAAAATAAAGCCCAATATAGTCCAAAACAGTAGATAAAGTAGCATGAAGCAATCAAAAATTATAGATACGTTGGAGACGTATCAAGCATCCACACTGTTTTGAGTAATTTGTGTGAAGAATGGAAAAGAACGAGAAGGGAAAAGGGGGAGGAACATAATGAAAAGGAGTGGTAAGGAGACGAACACTGAGTTTGGCGTTAGGCGTAGAATCTCCGGAGTCTGGCCGCGCTCCATGAGTACGACTCGAGTCTGTTATCGGATGCATTACGTAGGCGGTACACTCCTCCAGTGAGAACTTTGTCAATAACAAAGGGACCCTCCCACTTAGGTTTGAGCTTGTCCTTCTTCTCCGGTAGGCGTAGAACGAGTTCGCCAATATTATAAGTTTTGGCCCGCACTTCTCTACTTTGGTACCGTCGAGCCTGCTGCTGATAGAATGCGGAACGGGCCTTTTGTACATTGCACTCCTCCTCCAGGGCATCTAAGTTGTGCTGCCGATCTAGCTCGGCTTCCTTCTCTTCGTACATGCATATGCAAGGTGAATCATGTATTATGTTGCAGGGTAGTACTGCTTCCGCGCCGTATACCATAAAAAATGGTGTGTATCTGGTGATGCGATTCGGCGTGGTCCGCAGCCCCCAGAGTACGGAGTCGAGCTCCTCGACCCAGTGCGTGTCCGATTCTGTCAAGGAGCGCACTAGTTTGGGTTTGATGCCACTCATGATGAGACCGTTTGCACGTTCGACCTGGCCGTTTGTTTGGGGATGGTAGACAGAGGCGTAATTGAGCTTAATGCCCATGTTGCCGAACCAGGTTTTTACTTCATCGGCTATGAAGTTTGAGCCATTGTCAGTGATGATGCTGTGGGGGACGCCGTATCGGTGTACGACCCCGGATATGAAGTCTATCACTGGTCCGGATTCGGCCGTTTGGACTGGTTTGGCTTCTATCCATTTGGTGAACTTGTCCACCATGACCAACAAGTATTTTTTCTTATGGCTTCCCCCTTTAAGGGGTCCGACCATGTCCAGCCCCCAGACCGCAAAGGGCCAAGTGATGGGGATTGTTTGGAGAGCGGTAGGGGCATGTGGCTCTGATTGGCAAAGAGCTGGCAACCGACGCAGTGTTGAACAAGGTCTTGTGCGTCTACTCGGGCTGTAGGCCAATAAAAGCCTATGTGGAATGCCTTACAAACAAGTGCCCGAGCCGCAGTGTGGTGTCCGCCGAGTCCGACATGGATTTCAGCCAAGAGCTGCCGCCCTTCCTCTTCGGAGATGCATTGTTGGAGCACTCCGGTCGCGCTTTTCTTATAGTGTTCCCCCTCATGGACCTTGTAGGCTTTGGAACGCCGCACGATGCAACATGCTTCATTTTGGTCCTCGGGGAGCTCCTGCCTATTTAGGTAGGCCAAGAAAGGCTCGGTCCACGAGGCAATTACAGCCATGATTTTGTGGTTCGAAGGTGTTATTTTGGTGGCGGAGCCTTCGATTACATCTGATGGTTCGGAGTCTGGGGGTGTATTCGGGTCCGTGCTAGTGTTGCCGGACTCCCCTTCCCATACCACGGATGGCTTGAACAGTCTGTCCAGGAATATGTTAGGTGGGACAGGGTCGCGTTTAGCATCGATGCGGGCGAGGATATCCGCCGCTTGGTTGCTTTCTCGAGCCACATGGTGGAATTAGAGCCCCTCGAACCGAGCTGACATTTTGAGGACGACATTACGATAGGCCGCCATTTTCGGATCCTTGGCATCAAAGTCTCTGTTTATTTGTGATATTGCTAGGTTTGAATCCCCACGCACCTCTAGGCGTTGAATGCCCGTAGAGACTGCCATCCGAAGACCATGCAACAGAGCCTCATATTCGGCTGCTTTGTTGGAGTCTGTGTATAATATTTGGAGTACGTATTGGACCGTGTCTCCGGTGGGAGACGTCAGGACTACACCTGCTCCCAATCTGGCCAGCATTTTAGAGCCGTCAAAGTGCATGATCCAGTTAGAGTACGCGCCGTACTCTTTAGGGAGTTCGGCTTCTGTCCATTCGGCGACAAAGTCAGCCAGTACTTGCGATTTAATGGCCCGCCGTGGTTTGTATGTTATGTCGAACGGAAGGAGCTCAATGGCCCATTTAGCAATCCGGCCTGTAGTGTCGCGGTTATTTATTATGTCATTGAGTGGTACTTCGGAGGCCACCGTGATCGAACACTCTTGAAAGTAGTGTCGTAGCTTCCGGGATGCCATGAAGACCGCGTATGATATCTTTTGATAGTGTGGGTATCGGGATTTGCACGGGGTGACGACCGTGGATACGTAATATACCGGCTTTTGGAGCGGGAATTTTTATCCGTCAGCCTCTCGTTTGACGACGAGCACTGCGCTTACAACTTGATGTGTTGCAGCTATGTATAATAGCTTAGGTTCGCCAATATTTGGCGCTGTTAGGACTGGATTACTGGCCAATAAGGTCTTTATTTCATCCAGTCCGGCCGCGGCTGCATCCGTCCACATGAAGTGTTGGGTGCGCTGAAGAAGGCGGTAAAGAGGTAATGCCTTTTATCCTAATCGGGAGATAAAGCGGCTTAGGGCAGCCACGCACCCAGCTAGTTTCTGGATATGCTTGAGGTCTGTTGGGATAGCCAACTGCGACAGAGCTCGGATTTTTTCCGGATTCGCTTCAATTCCTCTATTGGAAACAATGAAGCCGAGCAGCTTTCCGGAGGGTACGCCAAAAACACATTTTTCCAGGTTTAGCTTGATGTCGTATGTCCGAAGGTTATCAAACGTAAGCCTCAAGTCAACTATTAGGGTTTCGACATGTCTTGTTTTTGTGACCATGTCATCCATGTATGCCTCCACAGTTTTGCCGATTTGCTTCTCCAGGCATGTTTGAATCATGCGTTGATAGGTTGCGCCAGCATTTTTAAGCCCGAAAGGCATAGTGTTAAAGCAGAAAGGACCATATGGTGTTATGAAGGCCGTTGCAGCTTGGTCGGACTCTGCCATTTTTATTTGATGGTATCCTGAGTATGCGTCGAGGAAACACAATGAGTCGTGTCCTGCGGTGGCGTTAATGATTTGGTCGATGCGAGGGAGGGGGAAGGAATCCTTGGGGCAAGCCTTGTTGAGGTCCTTGAAGTCGACGCATATGCGCCATGATTTGTCCTTCTTCGGTACCATTACCAGGTTTGCCAGCCAGTCCGGATGCTTGATATCTATGATGAATCCGGCCTCAAGTAGCTTGGCTAGCTCTTCTCCCATGGCTTGCCGTTTAGGCTCTGAGAAGCGCCTAAGAGTCTGTTTGAATGGCTTGTATCCTTTCAGTATGTTGAGGCTGTGTTCGTCTAGCTCGCGTGGGATGCCCGGCATGTCAGAAGGATGCCAGGCGAAAATGTCCCAATTCTCGCATAGGAATTCGCGTAGTGCGGTGTCCATTGTGGGGCCCAACTATGTCCCGATGGAAGCTGTCTTCATGGGGTCTGATGGATGGACCTGGAAATTAACTATCTCGTCTGCGGGTTTAAATGATGTGGACTTGGGTCGTTCGTCGAGTATCACGTCGTCCCTGTCCACTATGGTGCACAACGTTGTTAGTTCTTCGGCCGCTAGGGCTTCGGATAATGCCTCCAGGGCAAGTGCTGCAGTTTTGTTTGCGGCGCGGAGTGTGATGTCCGGGTCACTAGCTAGAGCTATGATTCCATTGGGTCCGGGCATTTTAAGCTTCATGTATCCATAATGGGGTATAGCTTGAAAGCTTGCAAATGCGTCCCGCCCTAAAAGGGCGTGGTATCCACTGCTGAAAGGAGCCACTTGGAATGTGATTTCTTCGGACCTGTAATTCTCCAGGGTGCCGAATACTACATCGAGTGTGATTTTTCCCGCACACCGTGCCTCCCGACTAGGGATGATTCCCCTAAAGGTTGTGCCGCTCTGCTCAATGCGACTTTTGTCCATTTCCATCTTGCTGAGTGTTTCTTCATAGATCAAGTTTAGTCCACTTCCGCCGTCCATGAATGCTTTAGTGAGCCGAAAGCCGTCCACGATTGGGCTAAGGACCAATGCGGCAGGTGCCCGGACTGTCTGGAATTGGGGTTCGTCACTGGCACTGAAAGTTATAGCAGTGTCGTTCCACGGGTTTATTTTTGCCACGTGGTAAATTTCATCAAGATTTCGATGGGCTCGCTTGCGCCTAATATTAGAGGCGAAAGTCTTGAAGAATGTCAGTACTGTATTGTTTTCTTTGGCGGGATGTTGTTCTGCTTTATGGCTTACAAGAAGGTCCTCGCCACTTTTTGCTACTTGCCGGAGTATCCAACATGCTCTAAGGCTATGTGTTGGTGTAGTGTCCGGCGAGCTGTGGAGTTTGCATGGCCCATTGAGCCATCCTTCCAATACGGTTTCACGCCCTGGGGTGGGCTTTGGTTTCTTGGGGATTGGATCGGCTGACTTACGAGAGTTTGCCCGTTTAGTTCGGACAAAGGTTTTGGTGAGAGCCGGACTATCCCAAAAATCTGTTTGGGATTTCCAGGTACTTTCCATCGCACAGTACTTCTGTACTATGGCTGCTAAGTCAGCAAAGTGTACTATGTCACGGTGACTTATAACATTAAGGATCCCTTTGTTCGTGCAATTTTTGCAAAAAATTGAAATTGCATCCTCCTCGCGGCAGTCCTTGACCTTGTTTATCACAAGGAGAATCTGGCCCAGTAGCGATGTACTGTCTCTTGTGGATCTTGTCTGATATGGGAGAGACGGTTTAAGTCCGGGTGGGTGGGTGTAGCTAAATCTGGATTCTGATCCGATCTAACGCCCTGGGGCAAGGGAACTCCGGGCTCGATGGCTCGGGTTCCGGGATGTTGCCTGATTTCTCCGACCCGTTGCCCGATTCTAAGCTCGGGATCTGGGTCATTTCCTCCCTTGGACGGGTATCCGGCTCAGAGAGCTCGGTGATTCAGACATAGTTCGTCCTCAGAATAGAGGGACGGTCCATATGTGGCTCCTGCACTACCGCTATCTCATGGGTGACCGGCAGGGATTTAATATCCCTCTGGTCGGGTTTAAACCCAATCCGGTCATAGTGTGTAGCGACTCCCAAAGTGGCGGTGCGATCTAAGAGCTCATTAAGGGAAGAGAGCTCTATTAGATCCATCTGTTCGCAAGTTTCGAATTGACGTGCAGGCTATTCGTGATGACCCGAGAGGTCATTGTCGGCGCGACAGCCGATTGGGCGGCCATGATGAAGCCACCTAGTCGGAGAGTTTGGCCTACAGCCCGAGCTCCCCCAGAGGTGATGCTGCCCTTGACAACGAGACGGGCCATTGGTCCTTGCAGCGACAGCACAGAGGAACTCTCAATGAAAGCACCAATGTCGGTGTCAAAATCAGCGGATCTCGGGTAGGGGGTCCCGATCTGTGTGTCTAAGGCTAATGGTAACAGGAGGCAAGGGACACAATGTTTACCCAGGTTCGGGCCCTCTCGATGGAGGTAAAACCCTACTTCCTGCTTGATTGATATTGATGATATGAGTGTTACAAGAGTTGATCTACCACGAGATCATAGAGGCTAAACCCTAGAAGCTAGCCTATGATGATTATGATCCTCCTCATACAGACTAACCTCTCCGGTTTATATAGACACCGGAGGGGGGCAGGGTTTACATGGAGTCGGTTACAAAGAAGGAAATACAATATCCGAATCACCAAGCTTGTCTTCCACGCAAAGGAGAGTCCCATACGGACACGGGACAAAGTCTTGAGTCTTGTATCTTCATAGTCCAACAGTCCGGCCAAAGTATCTAGTCCGGCCGTCCAGATACCCCCTAATCCAGGACTCCCTCACATGCCTCATGGGCAAGATGACTAAAACCCCGTTTCTAGAACAATGGAGCGGGCAAGTAACTTATTGGAAATAATACATACCGATGTATGCGGTCCACTAAGTGTTGAAGCACGCGGTGGATATCGTTATTTTCTTACCTTCACGGATGATTTGAATAGATACGGGTATATTTACTTAAAGAGACACAAGTATGAAACATTTGAAAAGTTCAAAGAATTTCATAGTGAAGTGGAGACTCACCATAACGAGAAAATAAAGTTTCTACGATCTGATCGTGGAGGTGAATATTTGAGTTACGAGTTTGGCGCTCATTTAGGACAATGCGGAATTCTTTCACAACTCACGCCACCCAGAACACCACAATGTAATGGTGTGTCCGAACGTCGTACCTGTACTCACTACAAAAAAAAGACACATCTGTGACATTTTGGGCCAAACAAATTTTTTTCTGTCATACATATGACACATCTATGACGATAATTGTGACAAAACCCGGTATCATCATAGATGTGGTGGGCTCCTACTTCTATGACAAAAAATCATGATAGAAAATGGACTTTTCGTCCTGGGCAGGCCGGAGACGCAGCTGCATGACATTCTTTGGGCCGTCCATGATGGAAAAAACCATGGTAGAAGCGAGGGGGAGGAAAATTTCGGGGAGTTGCCGGTTACGGTGGGAGGTCGAGGGCCGAGCGATGCACGTTTCTCTCGTACACGTACGCCATGTGTGCGAGGCGTTGGCTCTAACTGAACCCGAGCGAGGCGTTGGGCTCTAATTGAACCCGAGCGATTACACTGCAGGCTACACGTTACTGAACCCGAGCAATCGATCGATCGCTGTTAACTGAACCCGATGGAGTGATTCCTTCGCTACTGCTGCTAACTGAAGTCGATTGATTGGATGAACAGTGAGCATT
>NC_041393.1:189150404-189156082 GCF_002162155.2 Triticum dicoccoides | reverse complement strand
TCCCAATCAACAGGACCCCCGTTTCGACCGTAGGAGGTCCGTTTCCTCCGTTTTGCGGTACGCCACACCGCTCCCGATCAAAAGGACCCCCATTTCGACCGTAGGAGGTTCCTTTCCTCCGTTTTGCGGTACGCCACACCCCTCCCGATCAACAGGACCCCATTCCAAACGTAGGAGGTCCGTTTCCTCCGTTCTGCGGTACGCCAGGACTCGTTTCCATCGCCTGTTCCATCCAAGCCCTCCCGATGAACACGACCACGCATTCCGTTCCGACCCAGCCGGTTGGCTCCCCATGAACACGACGACGACGATGTTTCTCCGTTCCGACCGAGCCATGTACGTATGCGTGAGTAGGCGTTCGAGACCCTGCCCGTATGTACGTACGTGGCCATATTATCTTTCTTGCACCGTCGCTGCTGTACGTACGTGTGCATGCTATGTGCGCGCCTCTACATCGACACGTGCGCGCCTCTACTACGACACGTGCGTGCCTCTACATCGACCAGTATGTACGTACACTTTCGCGACCAGAATGACAACGCTACGTACGCTTCGACCAGTGGGTCCCAACTGTTAGGCACTTCCTTGCCTGCGAAGATGTAGCTGGTGGGTCCCAGCAGTCAGGGGGGCGAATCGGTTTTTTTTTGCCCGGACGCACTTCCTTGCGTGCGAAGATGTAGCTGGTGCATCCCAACAGTCACGGGGGAAACGTTTTTTCGCGAAATACTGGTGGCCCGTCCGGTGGGTCCTTGCTGTCAGGTGGAGGAATAATTATTTTGCGCGTAATAAGGAGGCACTTCCTTGCGGCTGCCGTGGACCCAGCTGTCAGCCTCTCCACGCACAGTACTCTTCCGATGGAAGTCGGTCGTTGACCACATTGACCACGCCGCGCCGAGAGCACCACGGCGGTGGACGACAACAAGGCCTAGGAAGGGGATGACGTGGAGCCGGGGAAGACGCAGCAGTGTATGCCCACGCGAAGAGGAGTACGAGGGTGAGGCTGCCGTCACCGCGGAATAACAGGGGGTCTGGGTGAGTAGAGGGATGGCCTAGCCAGCGGTGGGAGTAATAGGGGGCGGTGAGGCCTCCGCGGCATCACAGCCGGCCACGGGAGACAGGAGCACGCGGCACGACCGGCGCTGCTTTGGGCGGCTGGAGCACGAAGACCAGAGGTTGAAGAAGCACTACGGCCGTTGGATGGACATCGTACGATCACCGGAGCTAGAGTCATTCATATTGACTAAGTTGACAAAGCCCTCCGTCCCCGTCAACTTAGTAGGCCCACAAGTCAGCCTGCCACTATACTGGGTCCCAGCTAACAGGGGGAGTATTCATTTTTTTGCTTCCTTGTGTGCGAAGATATAGCTGGTGGGTCCGAGCTGTCAGTGGCGGTAACATTTTTTTGGTGAAATACAAAGGCCCTTTCGGTGGGTCCCTGATGTCAGGTGGAGGAATCATTATTTTGCGCGTAATAAGGAGGCATTTCCTTGCGTGAGGCCGGGGACCCAGCTGTCGTCCTCTCCACGTACAATCCACTTCAGATGCATGTCGGTCGTTGGCCATGTCGACCAGGCCGCGCCGAGAGCACCAGGGCGGTGGACGACGGCGAGGCCAAGGAAGGGAACGATACAGAGGCAGGGAAGACTCAGCAGTTGTTTCCCACGCGGAGGGGAGTACGACAGTACGAGGGTTTACTGGTTCATCTGTCATCGCTGGAGAATAACAGCAGGTGTGGGTAAGTAGAGGGATGGCTAGGCCAGCAATGGGAGTACGGTGCGGCAGTGAGGCCTGCGCGGCAGCACAGCCAGCCGCGGGGAGGATGGAGTAGGCAGTCCCGCTGGCGCTTGTTTGAGCAGCTGGAGCAGGAAGAGCAGAGATTGAAGAAGCACGACGGCCGTTTGATGGACATCCAACAGTCACTGCTTGTGCGTCAACCTTTTGTTAGGAAAGCCTCAAATCTGTCGAAAACAGCATACAATCAATCTGCCATTATTTCTAATAATTTACAGCCCATTTGCTAATTCTTAAGGTTTTTTTGGATCCCATATTCTTTTTGTTATCATTACAACCCATATTGTGGCCACGGTTAAAAAATTATACGAAATTTTGCATATTTCGGTGCGGTCCGAACTCTTTTGAATCCCGAAATTTCGACTCACATTCAAACTGATTTTAAAAATAAATGTGTATCAATATAAAATCCAACAAATTCTCCACGCATAAAAATTAATGTAATTTAAAATCTCGAAATGAAAAAAGATATTTGAAACTAATTGTCGGTTTGATGTGTTTTAAAAATGTACAACCCATTTCTCATTACTAATAGGCCATTTTCTCGGCCAGTCGAATGAAGCTCTCCTCGTATTGAAAGATATGCAGCCCAACAGGCCCGACAAAGCGAATTACTTGGCAAATCACAAAAAAACTGGGGCAACGGCCTTGGACCCAGCTGTCAGCCTTTCCACGTACAGTACTCTTCCGATGGAAGTCGGTCGCTGACCACATTGACCACGCCGCGCCGAGAGCACCATGGCAGTGGACGACGGCGAGGCCTAGGAAGGGGACGACGCGGAGCCGGGGAAGCCGCTGCAGTGGATGCCCACGCGGAGAGGAGTATGATGGTTCACTGGTTCGGCTGCGGTGTGAGGCTACCGTCGCCGCAGAATAACAGGGGGAGTGGGTGAGTGGAGGGATGGCCTGGCCAGCGGTGGGAGTAGTATGGGGACGGTGAGGCGTCCACGGCAGCACAGCCGGCCACGGGAGGCAGGAGCATGCGGCGTGACCGGCGCTGCTTTGGGCGGCTGGGGCAAGAAGACTAGGGGTTGAAGAAGCACTATGGCCATTGGATGGACATCGTTGACCATGCCGCGTCGAGAGCACCAGGGACGTGGACAACGGCGAGGCCTACGAAGGGAACGACACGGAGCCGGGGAAGACATGGCAGTGGCTACCCACGCGGTGGAGAGTACGAGGGTTGACTGGTTCGGCTGCCGTCGCCAGAAAATAACAGGAGGTGTGGGTGAGTAGAGGGATAGACAGGCCAGGGATGCGAGTATGATGGGGCCGTGAGGCCTGCCCGGCAGCACTGCCGGCCATGGGAGGCGGGAGCAGGCGGTTCCGACGGTGCTGGTTTGGGTGGCTAGGGCGGGAAGATCACAGACTGAAGAAGCACGATTGCCGTTAGATTGACATCTAACAGTCTAATGCTGGTAGAGTCGATTGTTGACTAAGTTTCTTTTTTGTGAAACCTTGTGTACGCATGAACTTGGTAGGCCCAAAAGTCAGCCTCCAAATCTGTGGCAGACAACATAAAGCCCATTTGCTATTTTTTATAATTTGCAGCCCATTTTCTAATTCTTAAGTAATTTATTACAGCCTATTTTCTGCCCAGGACCACGGTAAAATTCAACCTTATTTTTCATATTTCGGTGGATTCCGAACTGTTGTAATCCCGAAATGATAAACATTTTTTAAGAACTTATTGATTTGCCAAAAAAAATCGTTTTGTTTTTGTGAGAAAATAAGATGTTGGACAATTGAGTTGGTTTAAGGGAAAACCAGTGGTAAAAAAATCAGCGCTGGGTTGGAAAAAACAACAAAAATAAGGATGTAAATATGAAAAGGGAATTTCATGTGTTTTCAATATAATGATACGTGTATATGAACTAGTAAAACTATAGGTAGAGATTAGAAAACGGATGTAGGACATGCGTTTCAAGAGGAAAATAGAACTGGGCTGTGTGTTTCATTCAGTAAAAAAACTGCCTGCAGATGTTGTAAGACAAAATATAACTAACGCTGGCGGGCCAAAGGCCAGTAGATACCTGCTGGATCTTTGTGCCCCGTTGTTGTCATGGGCTGGGCCTGTTAAAAACAAAACCAACCCTGGGCAGTCTGCAGCCTAGTTGAAACTTGCTTGACCTGAAAAAACAGTATACATGCTCAATAAACGAGAGAATTCTACAACTATAGACTGATAACTGGGATTCAGCACGGATATTGTTTTTTTATCGTGATAATAAGTGCATGCAGTTGTTTAAAAAAAAATGGAGAACTGGGAATTCGAACGGCGGGTGCTTATGCTACCCATCAAATAAAAATCAGGTGCCTGAAAATTCGTTTCGAAACAAATGATTCAGCTTTATATCCACGCCGACCCTCGACATGATGGTTGGAAGCAAATGCAAGTTCATACCAAAAGATCGTTAACAACAATACCAACTTGCGGACGACAAGGTAGTACAACTACCAATACCTAACTAACTTATAATCTTTTTACTCCTAGCACTAGTGTTCGTCTGGTAGAAAATCTTGCAGAGGACCAGTTCCCGCTCCTTCTCTTTCTCCAGGTCCCCGAGGTGGTACTGGTGCATCACCCAGTTGGTCCTCTGCTGGTGGAAGCTCTTGTTAGTGTGCAGCACCAGAACCTTTTTGGCTGCCCGTCTGTCGGCCGTTGACCATCACCGGCAAGGTATTGCCGGTCTAGTGCCACATCGCGTGCATGCCGCACTCCGACTGTATCTTGCGACGCGTCCACGTGCCCCTTTTGAACGCCCTGGAATTGCGCTGGAAAAATTTATTTTTTAGGCCACTCAGTGTGATACCTGCAATATTGTGGAATACAGGTTTTAGTGTACGTAGTTGGCATTTTCATAACATCTTTGGCATGTTGCAGTCACTTGTTTCACTTTTTATTAACTGTCAAATTGTAATTGCTTCACCAGGTCTGCGTCTAAAAAGAAAATTAGAGCTATAAACAAAGAAATATGTTTGTGCAAGTAGACGGACGATCTGTGTCTTACCTGGAAGTTTCTCGGGTTGGGTGTAGCATATGCTGTGCTTGCTGTCGATGGTTGGTATGAACAAATCGATGAGAGACTAAAATCTCGCGCTGTCAGCACTCACTTTGGCCTCAAGGTGCTCGATCAGCTCCTGATCCATGGGATCGAACTTGACGCCAGCCGGCAGCACCGGCCAATCCTTCTTCGACTTGCATCGGTGATTCTAGTTATATGGTACTCAATGTATGATCAATCGACTATTTTAAGTGAATGATGAAAGATTTTGACAGATAAGTGGTACTCCAAATTTGAAGTCTAGAATACCCTAACACGCCACCGGGATTCTTGTGTCACCTCACGTGCAGCGTGTTGTCACGTCAATTCAATGTGTGGACATGATGAATAATTTGACCGACGTATACTAGTACTGCTACTGTACTACTTACGAGTCGTATTTAGTGTCACAATTTATACATAGGTTCAACTAACAAGTACGCACTTGAAGCCTAACTGATATATATGTATATATGGCTTCTGCACAACATCTCCATCATCATTATCAGTACATCCTACGCAGGTGAGTTAGGATGCACTTGATCCCAGGAAGGTATCTAAATCTATCCTTCAAACCAGAGGAGTGATTCAAACTAACAACAGTACATAATATCCAACAAAAGAGGGTCGTGCTACAACATCAGAATACATGGCTCAGTCTAGATATCAGCACGAATCAAGTTGTGCATATTTGCTGTTGGCATGAACCACATCGCCGCATGTCGGGTTTGCAAAAGCCATCCATCGCATGGAAGCTTGATGCCTTTCACACACTGAAGATTACCTGGCAACAAGCTGTGTCGACGAATCTATGGATATGGTGATTCATGAAACCCATGGTAT
>NC_041393.1:189033551-189150121 GCF_002162155.2 Triticum dicoccoides | reverse complement strand
GAATGGAAGTTGCATAGCACAGTAATCATCGCTGGTGATATGATCGATGATTGGTTGGATGATCGGATAATTGAGCCCGAGGAACAAGGAGTGGTTGCCAAGGCTGTAAACCCGCCTCTAGTTGAATACGCCTGGCCCAACGGAGCTGGGATCTTTCTCGAACACGAAGCAGCCATAGCCATCAATGTCACGAACACCCCATGCATTGTACTGCATGTGGTTTGATGTAATGGTTTGGTCAATTTGGTACGTGCAATGAGCATCAAATCACCGCCGTCAGCTGAACGAGCGATAAACCACCACCCATCGGCTGGTATGATTCCAGGTCCTGGAATCATGAAGGCCAGCGCATTTGCGTCTGCTGCAACAATTCAAATTGGAGACCAAAAGGACAAAAATAAACAATCATGTTCAGAGTATGTGTGGAATTAAGATTATTATAACAGTGACACATATCATAGACAGAGAATTGCAATGCCGTGGTCATAATCATACCCCAAGTTCAAAAAATAAGCCAATGGCTTTCATATTCTAGCAACATGTCATGGTTCAAACATCATGTAACAATGAGAGGAAAACAACTATGACAGTGCCTACTCATATTGTACCATAGCACTTACTACTACTGTTCCCATATCAACTCTAAGCAATAACATGCGTTGTTATAAAAATCTTGTAAACGAGAGTAACATATAGCAATCATGATGTTATGCTCATAATATGTATTCTAACAATCATTAGATGCCAATTGTTCTCATATCAACTGTAACAATAACATGTGTGGTCATAAAAATCTAGGAAATGAGAGGAACACATAGCAATGATGTGGTTATAGACATGCTATGCATTCTAAATTTGTAACAAATGAACAGGCAGTCGTATTCATAAGGTAAAGATGAGATGAGATAGAACAATTACACGATGATAGATTCCACCAGTATAGGCAGCCAATCTGTGTGTCGATCGCGTAAACGATGCCATCATGCACTATAGCATCAGACAGAAATGTTGCCTCAACAGGATTGATGATGAGCCACAACCATGTATGGCGACCGGATTCCAGATAAGCTAATCCCATGTTGAACAAGGCAATGAGCTTGTAATCCATGTAGTCTTCTAATAGTGTGGGAACTTCGCAGATTACAACTTTCTGCAAATAGAGGTCGAGCCAAAAGCTTGATGCGTCTCGTGCGTAGTAGGCAGGAGTGTCCGGTAGGCCGCGAGGCTCGATGTCGGCGGTATCCAACGATGGAAGGGTGATCTCTCGCTGGGTGTAGATATCCACGAAACGCCATGGACTACCGGTGTGGTGGATGAGGACGATCCAGTTGGCCTTCATGCCCACCCAGTAGTGGCCGCGCATGAAGGACAGGTGGACGGGTAGTGGTAGCATGTCGAGGGGCACCATGGCAAACTCCGTAGGATTGTCAAGTCGGTGCCTGGGCCACCTGCGAGGATCGGGCATCAGCAAGCAGGGTGTCTTGAAAAGAGCTGGCCGGTTGCAGACGAGTAGACAGTACAAAGACACCGAGCATGCGGCCAGACGGACGGTGCTGAGTAGGTCCATACGACTACAGATCTACTCCAAGAGAACATCGGGGAGGGAATTCCAATCGCGGCTCTGCATGTCAGTCGGTTCTGCCATTGGGGTTTTTGGTGCCTGCGAGCCAGCGGGGAAGTGGATTCGGGCGGGCAAGCGAAGAAGCTTCTCCTCGTGTGGCCGAGCAGTGAGCGGGGGATATGGTATGCGCGAGCTACCAAGGAAGATGGAGCGGGCGGGCGAGCAGTGAGCGGGGGTAAATGGTGTGCGGCCGACGATGGGGAAGAGAGGAGGAAGAAGAGTGGAAGACGGGGAAGAAAGTGCATTAAATCTCAATTCTACTAGTACTACAACCAGGATATACCGTCCTTCGGAGTGTAAATAGTTACACCAATGACATGTGGGTCTACCACAAGAGGGCCCATATGTCAGTTAATGGAGGACAGAGGTGCGTAGGTGTATTTGCGGAAGCGTTCTCTACTGGCAAACATGATGGCAGTACTGGGTAAGGCTGATTTAGTAACAACAACACGCTGGTTAAGCTTATTAATTACGTGTCCCATCTGCTGCAGCGTGTATTGTCACTTCACTGTGAAGACTAGTTGAATAGTTCTCTCTGACCGAGATGGGGAATAATGGATCGCAAGGACTTCCTTTCTACAGTATCCCTATGCCTCTATGCTCACTTCACTCATTTTGCTCCGTACCTAGTCACTTGTTGAAATCTGTAGAAAGACAAATACTCCGTATTTGGGAACAGAGGGGGGCTTTTACTCCGTACTATTTGGGAACAGAGGGAGTATCACCATATGGAGGGAACAAAGGAAGCTTGAAATATGAACATGTCAATGGCAGGGAGTAAGCCCCATGCATGCATGGATGCATGCAACATGCAACACTCACACGTACACATGGACCTACACAACACTCACGCACCCATGCGGCACACAACACACGACGCAACACACACAGCTCACGCTCAAGTGCTCAACCTACACCCTACGTCCGTGAAAGACTATACATTTAGAGATTTAGGCTGGTCATAGTGGGGAGTAACTTAGAGTAGTAACATACATAGGTTACTACTCTATGTTACTACCCTTATAGTGGGAAGTGTCATATGTGTAGTAACATACACATGTTCATTCATTGTCTTGTAGACTCATTTTGCATTGGAAAGCGCTATGTGATGGTAACATATTAGGTTACTCTATCTGCCTCTCTCCTCATTAACTACTTGCCACATCAACATTTTTGCTTATGTGGCATCTATGTTACTCCCACTATGACCAGCCTTACACATAGACCAGGGCATAAGTAACGCCCAAAAGTATTAGTAGCAGACTTATGTGTGCAAGCGACCATTGAGATAAGAAGATTAAATGAAGGCCGTTGCATGCTGTAATTAAGGATAGACATGTAGCCTATACCTACAGCACAAGTTGGTGCATTAGTCAATCAATATCGATTTAGATTAAAGGCTAAATGCATTGGAAGTGTAGATGTACATTATGTACCACACTCTTTGTTTTGTATCCGATGTACACTCTTTGTTGGAAGACCGAGGGAGGACACGTGCATGCACTCACATACATAGCCAGGGCGGTTCGCGCGCAAGGGTTGGACTCGTATCGCGCCTGTGTAAAGTTTTGTTTAACTGATTTCTTTGCTCTGCCAACTGACAGGTGGGACCCAGAAACTAGGTGACAATTTAACCAGTCAACAAAGTGCCACGTCGACTATGTGGCCGGTCAGTAGGGTGCAATACGGTGGTCTACGATGAGCTAGTGATCGTATAATCGCCGCAAAACTATATATAGTGACCGTAAAGAGCATATTGTTACATGCGTTGACCGCCAGTGTATTTTTCTCGTTTCAAATTAAGCCATATTAATCGAAAAGGACGCGGTATGGACTACTAAGTACTAGTACTAGTACTCCTTTGATGTGTCCCGTCAACTCACCGAATGAGGAGAAGCTTGCTTACTACGCCTCTCCTTTGCCCACGCGCGCGGTGGTTCGCAGGACGAGGAGAGGATTTTGACTACAGGGCCCTCTCCCTCTCCCTACCTCTCCCTCGCGCTCGCCCTCGCCCTAGCGGTGGACGTGCAACAGTTCAATCGGTGTCAGATTGCCAGAAGCATATTGTACTGTAGTATCATCATTGTTGGACCTTCCGAAGAGGCGAAGAGCCAAGTGCAAGGTTCACACGAGTATGAACTGTTGAACCTCCCGAAGAGGCAGAGAGCCAAGAGCAAGGTTTTATAGGAGTTGTTGTCCTAGTAGGAGTGTACTACAACTATAGGGAACGGTGCTACTGTATGATGCCGCCACGTCACGTATATCCAAAGTTGTGCCACCTTTTTTTCTCAAAGAGCGTGTTGGAGCCCGTGCAACAACCACACAAGTTGCACGTACACATAATACATTTACTAGTAATAAATTCTAAAGGACAAATGCCAGTATGCCACACAAGTTCATCTCCAATTCATGTGATAAATTTGTGCACGACTAGTCTACATATATTCACAGCGCTACTGTTCACAATTATCGTACTCCACTTACACGTTATAGATGGGCTACATGCATGTCCTCCTCCAGGTTCCAGTCCCAGGTGTTCTTCATGGATGGCACGATCCATAGCAGTGGGCAACGGGAATCATTGTCGCAGCTTTCTAGTCCAGTTACACACGATGGAGACTCATCCAAGCTGAAGCGGCATAAATCAGGGATAGCGTGTCCCAGCATGTCGTTCATCCGGCGGTGTGCAATGAAGACAAAACCATGCTTCATGAATGGCAGGCCTTTCGTGTCATGCACGGAAGGTGGCATCCGCTTCACAATGGGGTAGCTGTCCCCGATGAAAAGCGAGTACTCTCCAAGAGTGTTCCTCGGCACCCATGTAGCATCATGGGGGTCGAACTCGGCGCCGTTCATCTGGTACACGCGGCATCCCAGATCTGGACACATGGTGACATACATAGTCAAGGTCCATGCATAATAATGTTGTGCTCAAATATGGCAGTCAGTAATACTGTGCAGCAAATAGTACTACTCCGGTATAGAGGAAGTAAAATAACCGGCTTATTATATATAGCCACTCTTGGCTACATGGATGAGATAGTAAGACATGGAAAAACATAAATGGTGGCAGCTAGTGGGTTCAAGTCTTCAAGGGCCTAGCTAGCTATACGCGTCCTCCAAGATAAAAAGTACTCCTACTAGTACTACTACCTCCATCCGGATTTATTGGTCCCCATTGTGTTTCGTGCCAAATTTTGACCATAGATTAAACTAACAAAATGTTCACGCATGTCACCAAACATTATATTTTTGAAAACTATGTTCAAATACGAATCCAATGAGATAATTTTTCTTGACATGCATTAACATTTTGTTAGTTAAATCTTTAGTCAAAATTTGACACAAACTACAAAGGGGAACTATAAAACTAGTACAACAATGGAATACCTGGGTAGTACTAAGTATACAACTAGTACAACAATGAAAGAGAAGGCGAGAGGGTTAAAAAATGGAATACCTGGGTAGATGGTGACGGTTCGATCATGGTAGATTGTGTGACCATGTTGCACATCAGTGGCACCATGGGTAACGACTGCTAAGATAGTTGATCCCAATATGCCAAAGTCGGCTACAAGGTTCCAGGTTAGACCGAATCGCGGATGCAAATGCACATCCAGTATCGGCGATCTTATTTTGAGCGGGGGATGACTGGTCCCTGCAAAATAATGGAGTACCGTTAGGGATGCAAATGATGGTTTGTGCATTCTGTTCGTAATCTCCCGTACCGTAGGATGGCAACCAGATGAAACAAGTCCCCTGGCTTGTCAGCGCGAAGATGCGGCCTAGATGGCGCATGGCGTCTTCGAACGTGTAGGGGTACAAATCTGCCGTCGCCAACATGCGCCAGCCTTTACCGTTATTACGTCTTGCATTGATGGGAATGCTTATGTCAAACACCGCAATGAGATAGTAATCATCATAGCCGCGTCGCTTTGTCGGCGGGTCCGCAATTGCTATCTTCTTCAATCTCATGTAGGCCTCATCATACGTATTCAAGCCCAGCCAGTCCGGAAGGCCGATCCCAATGGTGGAGAAGGGGTCAACCGGAATGGCCGCACTGCTGTGGATGTTGTGCAAAATGATGGTGGTATCCGGTCGGAGGTATGCAAGCCAATCTTTGTTGGCACCGACCCAGACCTATATATAAGACGGTGGGCAGCGGAGAAATTACGGGATGGAAATGGAATAACTAAGTACTACATAATCAAACTCCATTACTGACCTGCTCATCGGACAAAATCCGACTACCTCTCAACGTCGACAACTCTAGCGGAGTCAACATGCAACAATGGCCAGGGAGCGGTGGACTGTTCGAAGTATTGTCCCATAGAAGAACCTTCTCCTCGAGGACGCAGGGAAGACCAACAAGCATGGCCTTTTCCCAAGCCTGTTTAAGCAGCGTCTTGAAAAAGTTGGTGCAGGAAGCACCGAGTCTTGCGGCGGTGAGGACGTCGGAGCGGCGTGCGATGTCTCCCAGAGGATCATCGTCCAAGGTCTCCCAGCCCCGACGAGGAGGAGAACCGCCTGGCGAATCCATGGGAGCAGCGACAAACTGCCTTCTCGTCGGGGGGAGGGGAACTGGCGAGGAGGAGATAAGAGCATAGTAACCGCAGGGCCTCGTCCCATCCAACTGTAGATCGTTGCTCAGCGAAGGGGTGAGGATATTATTTACTACTAGTACTAGCATTATGGAATGTTATGGGATTGCATTATACTATAAATAATAGCACTAGTAAGAAATTTTTGGCACTAGGTAGTAGTTTTTCGCGTGGATTAAGAAATTTTGGCTATGTTTTTGCCATTTTTTGTACACGCCAACTAGTGTCAAAAAACGTCTTACATTATGTGTCGGAGGAGTACGTACTCGTACTATAGCAGTACCAGTACTACTTTTCTCAACTAGTAGTGCGATGTACTGTACTTCTAGTCTAGTCTAGTATAGTGCACCAGTTTTGAACTCTTGAATCTCAGGGCCAAGGAGCTACAGTTGGAAGTGGATGGTACTACTGTTCTCTAGAACCATCGCTGTACTATCAATGCAGGGGAAGTACACCTGCATTGTGGCCTAGTGGGTACTCTCGGTGCTATATTCAGCCGCTCCTCTCACGTAGGAGTAGCTGGCCTACTCAGCCGCTCCTCTCACGCACACACTAGCAGCCTGTTTATCAGCAACGGTTACTGCGGGGGCAGAACATTTGAGTTATTTGATACAGCGAGACTAGGCTTTTCACTTCCATTTGTGGAGGTGTAATGGATCTCGTCAAACTTTGTTAGTAGTAGTTCCTTCTTTATGAATGAGATGAAGCAAAGCTTTTGCCTCCGTTTAAAAAAACACGTCAAGAGGAATTCCTTTTATAGTAGAGCCAATAATGGAGTGAAGTCCATGCGTGCAACGCCACAAGCTACAGAGTAGTAGTAGAGCACTTTACGTACGGAGCCATATTGCACAGTTCCCAATGCCCCGTCAGGCTTTTCCGGCTCCTCGGGCTTAATTGGCAGGCGCTAGTTTACATATGCTGCTAGCCGATGAGGAAGCTGCAAGCGAGGTGCGGCTAGGGCGAGCACGCGAGCCACGAGATGCTGGGAAGGAAAACCCGTTCACGTGGCTAGGCTATCCAGTGCACCTAGATTGTGGGGCCGCACGTCCGTTCGACTTCAAAACTCAAACTACCCGTGTAAACTATTTTTTTTAAAAAGGCCGCCATGCGTTCGGCCGGGATCGAACCCACAAAACGAGGTATACACTCCTGCGACCACTAGTAGTACTCGCTGGAGTACAACACAACCTAGAATCGCCTTTTGTCGCTAGTAGTACGTACATTGTTCGTTACAAGAACCCCTAATAATGCAAGAAACCACTAAAATGCCAAGAAACTACTACCACTTGCATATGTGGCAGACTTAAGATAAGACTACCTTATCAACCATTGTACATGCTCTTACCAACAAAAATCCTCGAGTGACCTCCTACCTCCGGCCCGTCCACCTAGTCATCCTCGGCCATGGGACGCAGCTACTGCCGCCGGTAGAAGGCGAGGTCAAAACCGTCGGCGGTGCGGAGCCCATGTTGTGGCAGCCCGGATGCCAGCTCCATCCGGCGCTCGCGGCCGCTAGCTAGCCAAGATAGCTCCGTCCAGCTGCTTGTCTTCAAGGTTTGCTAGCTAGATTGGCACGGCAGCACGGCGGCTTGCTCGCGCGCGCCGCACACAGGCCAGCCATCTGGCTCGAGCGAAGGCCAGCACGGCGGCTTGCTCGCTTGTGAGTCATGCTCGGGCCAGCCTGCCAACCCATGTGGAGGCCAGCACGGCGTCCGGCCCGTCCAGCGGAGCGGCGGCCAACTCGCTCATCACCGGCGCCACTGACGAACACGCATCAGTACTGTTTGAAGTAATGTTCAGGAAAAATAATGATTTGAGGGGGAATAACAGGATAGAAGGTCAGATATGGGTCCCTCGTGTCAACGGTCAAACAAAATGTGTTGGTTTAAGCTGCCTCGTCAGCAAGGACATGTGGGCCAACCCTGTCATAAATGGGTTTAAACGAACCTAATCGGTAGGAGTACTATGTAGTAGTTTTTGGCGTGGATTAAGAAATTTTGGGTATGTTTTTGCTATTTTTTGTACAATAGATTCTTCCTAGGGCTGGCTGAAAGTGGTAGTTTTTTGTTAAATACTCTACATATTGTAAGTAGGAGTGAAAGTTAAGCTTTGGAAGCCAATAAGCAAGGCTAGTTACATAGTGCATATGTGTACATGATTGAAAGTAAATATCAACCATGAGTGACTAATATCTTGATGGAAAACTCGAAACTATGGAATACTAGGAAAAAAATGCATGGTTGGAAATACTAGCAATGTTCATGTCCATTGCAACAAATCATAATTAGAATAATACTTATTCACAAACTTGGTACAAAACACTCTAATTTTGATATACATATGTTTCAATTAGAATATATTCCTTGGGCTGCTTTGGTGAGGTCAGGGAGGGATGTGGTTGGTTTTAAGATACTAAT
Source organism: Triticum dicoccoides (assembly GCF_002162155.2). Classification (NCBI taxonomy): domain Eukaryota; kingdom Viridiplantae; phylum Streptophyta; class Magnoliopsida; order Poales; family Poaceae; genus Triticum; species Triticum dicoccoides. Next base: position 189,141,482 of record NC_041393.1, on the reverse strand, counting down.
TATGGGTTTTTCTGCAAATTGGTAGACAAGTGGGATGTTGGTGAGAAATGGCAACAACTTACCTCACAATCGTTAGATGTAGATCTAATGGTCAGAAACGACGGATGGCAGAGACACCAGCATCACCAACTTAGTCTTGTGTAGGAGTACTAGCAAGATCCGTGCATTGCACGGAACATCAAGATGCATTTTTTTATAAAACACTTGTTGTGATTGACCCTTGCGGGAGTAATACCATGTGTAAAAACTAATGATATCTCGAGAAATATGAGATTAAGGTGAAGAGGAGTGGGGTGTGGTGGTGGTTGGTGGTCGGACTGAGCGGAGGCATGGGGATTGACGATGCCGGCAACGGCCAGCAGGCCAGTTTATTCCAGAGGCTTCCTTTCTTAATTGCTCAAGAATGAGGTTTGTTGGAGATAGGGATGAACGAGGGAAGGACTTGTCTGCGGATGTGGATAGGGGTGCAGGTATCTTTTAGTTTAATTTCCATCCGTCATATATAGATCGGACGGTCTATATTGCAAGATGGCACACGTACCATCATCACCACCTCGGTTTTTTATAAGAGAAGAAATATAAGTATGGAGATACAAACGTATTATCGATACTTGCTTCCGTAAACTAGCATCTACATTCTATTCAATGCCTCGGCATGTGGGGCCTTAGCACAATGACTTCTCGACTGTCTAAAACAAAGATTTTCCCGTCGCCGACAAGGAGGGGGTGACGGCAGCGCGTTTTTTGGCTTGCTCTAGTCCTAGTAGTCATACTAGGTGGTCTAAGCACGTGTAGATTTATTCTTTTTCACGTCTCGTGTTCGCCGTACTGCCACGACTGGTGATGAATAGACGGTAAGTTATTCACGAGGAAACCCTTGATGAGCATGTTTGTGAGAGAGAGAGAGACAATGTGCGTGTGTGATATGTTAGAGACTGAGGCAATGATAACAGATTCTTTGTGTCTATGTGTGTGGAGGATAGAGAGAGACATGTACATGGGGCTTTGTGTTGTGTAACATGGAGACACATATACATAATTAGAGAGTGAGTGTGTGAGATACACATGCGGACATGGGGAGAGATGAGGATCCAGATAAATGGGTGTTTGTGCGTGTTTGTGTGTGTTTGTGCAAGCGTTTGTGTGTGAGAGGGAGAGAGTGTACGTGGAGTAGAGAGACCACTGATGATGTAAACCTAGTATAAGGGAAGGGGGAATGGTGTGACATGTGTACTAACGGGATAGCACGGGGGCGGGCTGGGGGAGCAAACTATTTGGAAGAGACATCGAGTGTGTGTGTGGGAGAGGGGTGTGAGAGCAAGAGAAAGAGAGAGCCAGCAACAGAGAGAGAGAGAGAGATGAAGAGAGGGGGCGAGAGGGGTCGTTTGTGTCCATAAATGGCATATAGATAGGGAGACAATGTTGATGTTATCCGAAATTGGCCTATGAACGGAGACGCAAGGGAAGTGAGTCATCGTGTGTGTGATAGGGACTTCATGAGAGATCTAGAATAGATGATGTAGAGAACAATGTGCGAAATCGAGAACGATTATACATTAGGGAGCTATGCAAAGAGTCACGACATATATGTATGCAGGGAAGGAGCTGGGGCGGGTACGCATGTGGTAGAGATAGAAATAGGAGAGTGGTGCACAAGGAGACAAAGTGTGCTTGTTTGCAGTGGGGGTGGTGTGTGAGGTGAGTGCGCGAGAACCACATAACTAGGGAGATAGACGTTTGGGGGCAATGTTTTGTGTGTATGGGAAATATACACTCTACATAGTGCGTGTGCTTGGGTAAGAGAGATAGCGGGAGACCTAGAGAGTGAGGGAAGAGATGTGTGCATGCCTGAGAGACAAAGTGATAGAGACCTATGTTGGGGTCCGGACTTTACAAGAGAGAGGGGTGTTAATGTGCTCATGTGTTGGTGTTTGGGGGAGAGAACGACTTCTCTATGTGTGTGTGTGTGTGTGTGTGTGTCTGTGGTGGGGGGGGGGGGGTTGACTTCAGATAAAGAGTGAGGTGTCTATATTTGAGGGACTTTAGCCTAATTGAGATATTTGTGCACTCATGGTTGATCCATTTGTTTCACAGTTTGTACTATGAGATAACGATACTTTTGAACATGCGTGATATACCTTGATGTACCAGAATTACAAACCTAAGATTGGAATTTTGGAATTCGACTCCATCATTAGCTTTTGTAATTCATTTAAACGGAGGTACATTTTTTAAGCAGGGATTTCGGGATTTCAAATTCATATATCAAACCTAGAGATATACACATACGGGCATGTTCAAACTTTATAATCATCCACTTTATTCATACACATACACATTTTTGCTTTTGTCATCATATTTAGGATAAACACATTTGGAATTTCATTTGAATTGGACAGTATGATCGTATTTTCTTGTAGTAGCTCAATGATCTATATTTGAATTGAATGGACAATCTAAGTTTCGAGTTGGAGACATTGATTTTCAAAACTTGCACATTTTTTTGCGTGCAAAACAAACAAATTGTCGGCCATGATATCATAGTCGGCCATACGAGAGCAGAATACTTATAATTTTAGGCGCCAAAAGCTTTCAAACTTCCCGCTCACATCGAAATATCACGCGCCCGAAAGTTTAGCCCTGCGATATTCCTGTTTTACACCTGCCACATGAACGGAAAAGGGCTGCTTTGGTAACTCCATTGCTTTCCCCTCATTGCCCCCAACATTCTTCCCCAGAGCCCCTCCCCTTCCCCTCCCCGACTCCCCAACCATGGCAAGCCATCGAATCTAGTCCTCTGCCACAGCGGTGGACCTCACACCCCGCCAGATCTACCTTCCGAACCTTGGAACTCCCAACTACCAACTCACCACTTCACCGGAGCCGCTTCAGCGACTGGCTTGTCCACCGCTCCAGATCTCTTTGACAGCTGAGGGAGTCCTGGATTAGGGGGTGCCCGGATGGCCGGACTATGACCTTTGGCCGGACTCCCGGACTATGAGGATACAATATTGAATACTTCGTCCCTTGTCTGGATAGGACTTTCCTTGGCGTGGAAGGCAAGCTTGGCGATACCATATGTAGATCTCCTCCCATTGTAACCAACTCTGTGTAACCCTATCCCTCTCCGGTGTCTATATAAACCGGAGAGTTTTAGTCCGTGACGCAGAGGCCCTCGCAGCCTTCAAACATAACATCCGTGACGAATGGCTTGCCCGGCACCTTGGACAGGAAAAGCCGAAATCCATGACAGCCCGCACAACACTCATGACCAGCTTTTGCGCGGGAGAAGACAGCTGGCTAGCTCGTAGTAATAACATGACCAAGAGCCCTGGTAATTCGGATACCAAGGACAACAATGGCAGGTCGCGTCGTAACAAGCACAAGCGCCGCATTAATAGCGACAATACAGAGGATACAGAAGTTAATGCCGGATTCAGAGGCTCTAAACCCGGTCAGCGGAAAAAACCATTCAAAAGAAATACTCCGGGCCCGTCCAGTTTAGACCGGATACTCGATCACTCATGCCAGATACATGGCACCCCCGAACAACCAGCCAATCACACCAACATGGATTGTTGGGTGTTCAAGCAGGCAGGCAAGTTAAGTGCCGAAAACAGAGACAAGGGGCTGCATAGCGATGACGAGGAGGAGCCCCGGCCTCCGAACAACAAAGGACAGAAGGGCTTCCCCCCACAAGTGCGGACGGTGAACATGATATACGCAACCCACATCCCCAAAAGGGAACGGAAGCATGCGCTCAGGGACGTATATGCGTTGGAGCCAGTCGCCCCAAAGTTCAACCCATGGTCCTCCTCCCCGGTCACTTTTGATCGAAGGGACCACCCCACTAGCATTCGTCACGGTGGATTCGCCGCATTGGTTCTAGAACCAATCATTGACGGATTTCACCTCACTAGAGTCCTCATGGACGGCGGCAGCAGCCTGAACCTGCTTTATCAGGATACAGTGCGAAAAATGGGCATAGACCCCTCAAGGATTAAACCCACAAAGACGACCTTTAAAGGCGTCATACCAGGTGTCGAAGCCAGCTGTACAGGCTTAGTTACACTCGAAGTGGTCTTCGGATCCCCGGATAATTTCTGAAATGATGAGTTAATCTTCGACATAGTCCCGTTCCGCAGTGGCTATCACGCCCTACTCGGACGAACCGCATTTGCAAAGTTCAACGCGGTGCCGCACTACGCATACCTCAAGCTCAAGATGCCAGGCCCTCGCAGAGTCATTACGGTCAATGGAAACACCGAACGCTCTCTCCGAACAGAGGAGCACACGGCGGCCCTCGCGGCGGAAGTACAAAGTAGCCTCTCAAGGAAATTCTCCAGTCCGGCTATTAAGCGTCCGGACACCGTCAAGCACGCCCGGAGTATCCCACAACAAGATTGTCTGCCACATTCCGAGCTAGCATAGCAGTGCGGCCCCAACCCCAGCCCTCGCGAGATTGCGAAACCAGTACCACGCGTACATAATTACGCTCTAGAAATACTGTGGGCATAAGGGAAGGGGCACAACCACGGCATGCCCAGAATGCGGCTCAACCGCACTAGGGGCTCCCAATTTTTGTGATTTTTCTCTTTTTTTACTTTCAGGACTCCACTATTCGGAAGACCTGTCTGGCAATACAATCACCAAACACACGATGCAAAGCCAGGGAGACAGCAAGCCACGTCGAACGTCCAGGTGGTCTCTATAACGAGCTAAATACTTGTCTTACTTAAAACTCTCGCAGCTTGCCCCTGGAGGGGGACATGTCAAATAATCCCATCTCTTGCTTATCGCACTATTTGTATCGTTCTGCTTTCATAGCAACCCTTTAATAAACAATACATAGCTCTTGTCTATTATTGCATTCATTTTTCATGTAAATATGTTCATTCATGACATTATGCAACCGTACACTTTGGTATGGCCAATACACCAGGGGCTTAAGCACCCCAGAATATGGTGTGAGAAGACCAAACACTCTCATGAGTGCGGCACCCCGAACTTATAGCACTATATGCATCGGCTCCGAATCATGTCTTGGGTCAATAGTTGGGTTTGCCCGGCTCCCATGTTTTGGTACCTTACGTTCCGCTATGTCGGCTAAGGTAGCGCTGGGAGAACTACTGTGATTGTTCCCCAGTTGAGCTGGGTTAACACCTCAGTAGAGAAAGCTAAAACTGGCCGTCATGATAGGGCGAGAGACTGGTCGCTGTTCGAGAGGTTTTTCGAGTCCTTAAAGACTTATGCCGCTTAGAGCAAGGAGCTGGCTTTGTCCAGCCTAGGCATGGATAGCGCCCCGAACTCGGTCTTCCGAATACTAGGGGCTTCGCCAAAATTTAAAATTATAGAATTCTATGGCTAAGTGAGAGTGATAAAGCATTATAAGTCTGATGGCCTTGTTCATTGTGCTGAGCGCCTCCCTCGACGGACCCAAAAATGGGAACAAGAGCGCTCAGGTTTATCCCGAACACCCCAGCACTTGTGGCATGGGGGTATTAGCCGACGACTTGCATCTCTCAGATTTAATAAATGGCCGCACAGAAGGTAATATTTTAAATTCAAAAAGCGTTGCTTAGCGCATATGAACAAGTTTTTAGCGCACAGGACAAACATGAGCGAGTTTACTCAAAAATTACATCCCTGGTACATTCATCCGCCACACGACGGGCACCCTTCAGGACGCCCTCATAATACATCTCGGGCCGACGATGCTCCTTCCCCTTCGGTGGCTGTTCTGTCACCAGCTTCTCAGCATCTAGCTTGCCCCAGTGCACTTTAGCACGGGCAAAAGCCCTACGGGCGCCTTCGAAGCATATGGAGCGCTTGATGACTTCAAGCCGGGGACAGGCATCCACCAGTCGCCGCACCAGCCCAAAGTAGCTCAAAGGCATGACCTCCCCAGGCCACAGTCGGCCTATCAGGCCCTTCATGGCCTGTTCAGCTGCCTTATGAAGCTTGACCAGCTGCTTCAGCTGGTCACTCAGGGGCACCGGGGATTCGGCCTCAGCATACTGGGACCAGAACACCTTCTCTGTCGAGCTCCCTTCCTCGGCCCGGTAGAATGCGGCGGCGTCAGATACACTGCGGGGCAGATCTGCGAATGCTCCTGGAGAGCTCCGGATTCGGGTAAGTAATAGGTAATTTACTTTCACGTGCTTGCTTTGCATAAAGAATGCAATACCCGCCGCAATCCTTTTCATCGCCTCAATTTCCTGGAGGGCTTTTTGGGCTTCGGCCTTGGCAGATTTGGCGCTTTCAAGTGCCGAGGCAAGCTCGGACTCTCGAGTCTTCGAGTCAAGCTCTAACCTCTCATGTCTTGGGTCAATATTTGGGTTTGACCGGCTCCCATATTTTGTTACCTTACGTTCCGCTATATCGGCTAAGGTAGCGCTGGGAGAACTACTGCGATTGTGCCCGAGTTGAGCTGGGTTAACACCTCAGTAGAGAAAGCTAAAACTGACCGTCATGATAGGGCAAGAGACCGGTCGCTGTTCGAGAGGTTTTTCGAGTCCCTAAAGACTTATGCCGCTTAGAATGAGGAGCTGGATTTATCCGGCCTAGGCGTGGATAGCGCCCTGAACTCGATCTTCCGAATACTAGGGGCTTCACCGAAATTTAAAATTATAGAATTCTATGGCTAAGTAAGAGTGATAAAGCATTATAAGTCCGATTGCCTTGTTTGTTGTGCTGAGCGCCTCCCTCGAAGGACCCAAGAATGGGAACAAGGGCGCTCAGGTTTATCCCGAACACCCCAGCACTCGTGGCATGGGGGCAGAAGCCGACGACTTGCATCTCTCAGATTTAATAAATGGCCGCACATAAGGTAATATTTTAAATTCAAAAAGCGTTGCATAGTGCATATGAACAAGTTTTCAGCGCACAAGACAAACATAAGCGAGTTTACTCAAAAATAAAATCCTTGGAACATTCGTTTGCCACAAGGCGGGCACCCTTCAGGACGCCCTCATAGTACATCTCGGGCCTGCGATGCTCCTTCCCCTCCGGTGGCCCATCCTTCACCAGTTTCTCAGCATCCAGCTTGCCCCAGTGCACTTTGGCACGGGCAAGGGCCCTACGGGCGCCTTCGATGCATACGGAGCGCTTGATGACTTCAAGCCATGGACAGGCATCCACCAGCCGCCGCACCAGCCCAAAGTAACTCCCAGGCATGGCCTTCCCAGGCCACAGCCGGCCTATAAGGCCCTTCATGGCCTGTTCGGCTGCCTTATGGAGCTCGGCCAGCTGCTTCAGCTGGTCGCTCAGGGGCACCGGGTGTCCGGCCTCAGCATACTGGGACCAGAACACCTTCTCCGTCGAGCTCCCCTCCTCGGCCCGGTAGAATGCGGCGGCGTCAGATACACTGCGGGGTAGATCTGCGAATGCTCCTGGAGAGCTTTGGACTCGGGTAAGTAACAGGTAATTTACTTTCACGTGCTTGCTTTGCATAAAGATTGCCTTACCCGCCGCTATCTTTTTCATCGCCTCAATTTCCTGGAGGGCCTTTTGGGCTTTGGCCTTGGCAGATTTGGCGCTTTCCAGTGTCGAGGCAAGCTTAGACTCTCGAGTCTTTGAGTCAAGCTCTAAACTCTCGTGTTTTTCACAAGAGCAGTAAGCTATTGCCGCACCTCCACAACCTGCGCCTCCTGCTTTTCTCGCTCAGTGCGCTCCACGGCCGCATTGTCTTTGGCCTTGGACAGCGCTTCCTTCAGGGCCGCCACCTCGGTTGTGGCCCCTGTAATATTCACGTTGGTCATGTCATTATTTGCAACCAGGTATTTTTATATACTTACATAAGGTACTACCTACCTTCCTTGTCCTCGAGCTGCTTCTTGGCACGGCCGAGCTCATTCTCGGACCGCTTGAGGCTCTGCTTCAATGCATCGACCTCCGCAGTCAGTGAGGCAGAGGTCAGTAGCGCAGTCTGCATTCCCATATTGACATATTTATGTTAGACTCCTGCGTATATCTTTTTAGATCCTCAGTCCGGCTTTTCTTTCCGAACACCAAACTGAGCATCAAGGGCTACTGTCTATGCGGTACCATTTTTATATGTTTTAAATACATACCTCAAAGCCTGTTAGAAGGCTGGCACAGGCTTCTTTCAGCCCGCTCTTGGCGGACTGAACCTTCTGGATCACCGCACTCATAACAGTGCGGTGTTCCTCGTAGATGGAGGCGTCATTAAGCACCTCCAGCAAATTGTGCGGCGCCTCCGGTTGGACGGAGGCCGCCGGCATCGTAGGCTTGCCCTTCTTGCGAGGGGGCCGCCTGCCGGACTCCGGAGCCACTGAAGGTTCCGGTGCGGTGTCCGGCCCAGGGCCGGACTTAGATCCCTCCGGGGTTTTATCCCCTTTGGGCCTGGAGTCTGGGAGGTCGCCTCGCGGCGCCTCCGGGACCACCTCCTCCTGGTTTAGCCCCATTTGGGACTCCACCTCGGCATCGTCCGTAGGGCGGGGGGAGGTAGCCGTCGGGAGTGAAAGACTATTCACATCCGATGAATCCAGGGAGCCGCTCGACGAATCGTCGAGCTGAGCCTTGGGCGGACTGCATGATTATATTCGACGTCAGAAGGTACTGTGCACATAAAGGAACGCTGAGGGAGTCCCGGACTAGGGGGTGTCCGGACAGCCGAACTATCATCGTCGGCCGGACTCCAAGACTATGAAGATACAAGATTGAAGACTTCGTCCCGTGTCCGGATGGGACTTTCCTTGGCGTGGAAGGCAAGCTTGGCGATACGGATATGTAGATCTCCTACCATTGTAACTGACTCTGTGTAACCCTAGCCCTCTCCGGTGTCTATATAAACCGGATGGCTTTAGTCCGTAGGACGAACAACAATCATACCATAGGCTAGCTTCTAGGGTTTAGCCTCCGTGATCTAATGGTAAATCTACTCTTGTAATACCCACATCATCAATATCAATCAAGTAGGATGTAGGGTTTTACCTCCATCAAGAGGGCCCGAACCTGGGTAAAACATTGTGTCCCTTGTCTCCTGTTACCATCCGCCTAGACGCACAGTTCGGGACCCCCTACCCGAGATCGGCCGGTTTTGACACCGACATTGGTGCTTTCATCGAGAGTTCCTCTGTGCCGTCGCAATCAGGAGGGATGCCTTTTCCCGTCTTTAAAGTCGGCGCCATCATCAAGGGAGCTTTGGCCATCGTCCAAACTATCCGGCTGGGCGATTTTCTTATGACCGCCAGTTCAGCCACCGCTCCAACAATGACCTCTCAGGTCATCAAAAGCGATCTTCACGTCAACTCGGAATTCGCCGAGCAGCTAGATCCGACGGAGCTCTCCTCTGTAAATGAGCTCTTGGATCGCATCGCCGCCCTGGGAGTCGCTACAGACTACGATCAGATTGGGCTTAAAACCGATCTGAGAGAAATTAACTCTCCCCAGGCTACCCACCATGTTGTTGTGGTAGAGGAACAACGCGGCGACTCTTCTTCTATGTTAAAAACCAGTTGTGTCCGGATTCTTGATCCCTCCATGCCGGATTCCCGCGGAGGGACGGACGCCAATCAAGTACTGAACCTAAAGTCAGGCATCGGACCAGATCCGTTGGATAACATCCAACAATCCAAGCTTCCAAATCCGGAAACTTCTCGGCCTTTGAGCCTCACATTGGGCAGGGTTGCGAATTTAATTCCGCCCGCCCACCCAAACATAAGCGATCTATCTCGAATACGGCAAGAGCCCGATGATACAGTACATCATTACTGGGCCAGATTCCTCTTGGTTATGGACAGGAGAAAGGACTGTCATGAGGAAAGCGCAATCTCAATTTTCTGCAACAATTGCACGGACAAGGGAATCATGAACGCCATAAGTCGTCGCGAAGTTACACGCTTCGCCGACCTGGCGACCATAGTACAAAAATACTGTGCGATCGAGAGTGCCTGGAAAACCGAAACCAGGTTTTGGGACAATCCGGCCCTGAACACAACCCTAGTTCGAAATAAAAGGGTGCGTTATACTCAAGCACCTGGGTTAAAAACCAAAAAGCAAAAAACCCCTAAAGGGCACGGAACCGTACTGGAGGGATGGCTCAATGGACCCTGTAAAATCCATAATACAGAGGGCGCCACTCCAACACATAGCCCTCGAGCATGTTGGATACTACGGCAGGTGGCTAAAAGTGGCGAAGGTTTTCTAGCCCCGGGTAACCAGCCCAATAGTACCAGTACGGTATTAACAGTCTTCGAGACTTCCGCATCAAATAATATGCGGAAACGAACAATCCGCAGCCTCGCCGAAGTCTACCAAGTAGCAACAGCAAATCCATGGAGGGACACGGCTATAACCTTCAATGCCAGCGATGAACCTAAATTCCGAATAGCCCGAGCACCAGCTGCATTGGTCCTCAGTCCGATAGTGGACGGCTTTCGTCTCACCAAGGTACTCATGGATGGCGGCGGCGGATTAAACCTCATCTACGAGGAAACCCTCCAAAAAATGGAAATTGACTGGAGCCGCATTGAGCGAAGCAGCACAACCTTAAGAGGAATAATCCCTAGTCGGGAAGTACGCTGCACAGGAAAAATCGCACTAGATTTAGTGTTCGGCTCTCCGGACAATTACAGGTCCGAGGAGGTCACGTTCCAAGTGGCCCCGTTCGGCAGCGGATATCACGCCTTGTTAGGGCGAGAGGCATTCACAATTTTCAAAGCTATACCCCATTATGGGTACATGAAGCTTAAAATGCCCGGGCCCAATGGAATCATCACTCTTGTCAGTGATCCAGATATAACGCTCCGCGCTGAAAATAAGACAGCCGCACTAGCCCTAGAGGCACTATACGAAGCCCTAGCGGCAGAGGAACTCACTGCGCTGCGCTCCACGGTGGATAGGGACGATGTGATACTCAATAAGAGATCTAAGTCCACCTCTTTTAAACCAGCAGACGAAATAGTCAAATTCCAGGTCCATCCAACGGACCCCACAAAGACGGCCTCCATTGGGGCACAATTAAACCCTGATGTAGAAGCCGCACTATGAGAATTCCTTCGGGAAAATTGGGACATTTTTGCCTGGCACCCTTCAGACATGCCAGGAATCCCACACAGGTTGGCAGAACACAGCCTAAATATCTTAAAAGGATTCAAGCCAGTCAAACAGGCTCTTCGGCGATTTTCCGAACCCAAAAGACAGGCAATGGGAGAGGAGCTAGCCAAACTCTTAGAAGCCGGATTCATCAGAGATATAAAACATCCGGACTGGCTAGCAAACCTGGTAATGGTACCAAAAAAGGACAAATCCTGGCGCCTTTGTGTCGATTTCAAAGACCTTAACAAGGCCTGCCCAAAGGATCCTTTCCCCCTCCCCCGCATCGACCAAATCATCGATGCTACCACAAGGCATGATTCATTGTGCTTCCTCGACGCATACTCCGGATACCATCAAATCAAGATGGTGGAGAAAGACCAGGCCGCAACGGCATTCATTACTCCATACGGACCATTCTGCTTCAACACAATGCCCTTCGGACTCAAAAACACCGGCGCAACATATCAGCGCATGATTCAGACATGTCTGGCTACCCAGATAGGCAAAACAGTGGAGGCATACGTAGACGATGTTGTCATTAAGACCAAACACGTCGAAACTCTAGTAGACGATTTGAGGCTTACATTCGACAACCTCCGAGCATACGACATTAAGCTCAACCCGGAAAAATGTGTTTTCGGCGTACCAGCCGGAAAGCTCTTGGGCTTCATTGTATTCGGTAGAGGAATTGAAGCAAATCCAGCCAAGATCCAAGCTCTGTCACAATTGGATATCCCAAAAGACCTCAAACAAATACAAAAACTAACTGGATGCGTGGCGGCTCTAAGCTGCTTCATCTCCCGTTTGGGAGAAAAGGCACTGCCCCTCTATCGCCTCCTCCGGCGCACCGAACACTTCGAATGGATGGATGCTGCCACAGCCGGACTCGAAGAAATTAAGGCCATATTGGCAACAAATCCGGTCCTAGCCGCGCCCAACCTGGGTGAACCGATGTTATTATATATCGCGGCAACACATCAAGTTGTTAGCGCGGTACTCATCGTAGAACGGGAAACAGAAGGGCACAAATTCCCTCTTCAAAAACCAGTGTACTACGTATCCACTGTCTTAACTCCATGCAAGTCCCGGTACCCACATTATCAAAAAATAGCGTACGCGGTGTTCATGGCATCCCGCAAGCTGCGACACTACTTTCAAGAGTGTTCCATAACAGTGGCCTCCGAAGTACCTCTCAACGATATTATAAACAATCGTGACGCGACGGGCAGGATTGCAAAATGGGCCATTGACCTCTTACCATTTGACATAACCTACAAACCACGGCGAGCTATAAAGTCGCAAGTTTTGGCTGACTTCATCGCCGAATCGACGGAAGCCGAACTCCCTAAAGAGTAGGGCGCATACTCCAATTGGATCATGCATTTCGACGGCTCCAAAATGTTGGCTGGCTTGGGGGCTGGCGTCGTCTTGACGTCCCCAACCGGAGACACAGTCCAATACATACTTTAAATAATGTACACGGACTCCAACAACGCAGCCGAATACGAGGCCCTTCTACATGGTCTCCGGATGGCAATCTCCATGGGTATTCAACGCCTAGAGGTGCGCGGGGATTCAAACCTCGCAATATCCCAAGTAAAAGGAGACTTTGACGCCAAGGATCAAAAAATGGCAGCCTACTGTAACGCTGTCCTAAAAATGTCAGCTCGGTTCGAAGGACTCGAATTCCACCATGTAGCCCGGGATAATAACCAGGCAGCAGACGTGTTGGTACGCATCAGCGCAAAACGCGACGCCGTCCCTCTAAACATCTTCCAGGAGTGGCTCTTTAAGCCATCCATATTATGGGAAGAGGAGTCCGGAAATAACAACCCGGAAACAACCGCACCATCCAACACAGAACATTCTGACACAATCGGTGGCTCAGCCAATGAAATAACACCTTCAGCCCACGAAATAATGGCAGTAATTGCCCCATGGACGGAACCATTCCTAGCCTACTTAATTAGGCAGGAACTTCTCGAAGACCAAAATGAGGCCCGCTGCATAGTTCGGCAATCTAAAGCCTACAAGTTCCATGAGGGAGAACTTTATAAGAAAAGCACAACCGGAGTCCTTCAAAGGTGTATCTCCGAAGAGGAAGGGAGAAATCTCCTGGCTGAAATTCACGCCGGGCTCGGCGGGCACCACGCCGCAGCCCGGGCCCTTGTAGGCAAGGCCTTCCGTACAGGATTTTATTAGCCGACAACCCGAGCAGATGCTCAGGACCTAGTCCAACGATGCGTCGGTTGCCATCTCTTTGCTAATCAAAGCCACATGCCACCCACCGCCCTCAAAACTATACCCATCACTTGGTCGTTCGCGGTCTAGGGGCTTGACATGGTTGGACCCCTTAAAGGGGGAACCCACAAGCAAAAATACTTATTGGTCATGGTGGACAAATTCACCAAATGGATAGAGGCCACGCCGGTTAAAACGGCCGAATCCGGACCTGTGATAGACTTCATATCTGGGGTAGTACACTATTTTGGCGTCCCCCATAGCATCATCACTGATAACGGCACGAATTTCACGGCCGACGAGGTTAAACTCTGGTGCAAAAAACATGGGCATCAAGCTCAACTACGCTTCAATCTATCACCCTCAAACTAACAGTCAAGTCGAACGAGCAAACGGTCTAATCATGAGCGGCATTAAACCCAGATTAGTGCGATCCCTCACGGAATCTAACACGCACTAGGTAGAGGAGCTCGACTCCGTACTCTGGGGGCTGCGGACCACGCCAAACCGCACTACCGAATTCACACCATTTTTATGGTATACGGCGCAGAGGCAGTTTTGCCCTGCGATATAATTCATGACTCACCTCGCATGCGCATGTACGAAGAAAGAGAAGCCGAGTTGGATCGGCAGGACAGTTTGGACGCCTTAGAGGAGGAGCGCGACGTGGCAAAATCTCGTTCCGCATTCTATCAGCAGCAGGCTCGAAGATATCAAAGCAGGGAAGTACGGGCCAAAACTTACAATGTTGGCGAGCTAGTTCTACGCCTGCCGGAAAAGAAAAAGGACAAACTTAAGCCCAAATGGGAAGGTCCCTTCATCATCGACCAAGTCCTTACCGGCGGTGCATACCGTCTATGCAACGCATCTAACAACCGACTCGAGCCGAACCCATGGAACGCAGCCCGTCTCCGAAGATTCTACGCCTAAGCACCGGACTCAGAGTTCGTCTCCTTCCTCCGTCCACCTTTCATATTTTTTCGCTGTCTTTTGTTTCCCTCCTTTTTCCTCCCTCTTTCAGTAAAAGCCTTCGAGGGCTGATCTGCGCATTGTTCGCACACACTCGATGTGCTACTCGCACTTGTTATACCTGGGGGCTTCTTTAACAGAAGCTTATTTATGCGGGCTTAATGCCCAACACATGTGTCATACTTCCGCATATACCTTTTACTCACCATTATATGCATCGATATGACTTAAGTTTTGGCCAAGCTGGGTTGCCTAGCTCCTGTGCTTACCCCTACGTTCCCGATTGTTCGGCTAGGAGGTAAAGGGAGCACCTCTGCGATTGTTACTACCGGGTCAGCCGGATGTGTACCTCAGACTGGGTGAAGCCGAAGGCTAGCGTTCTTAAGGGAATATTCGGTCGGTGACTTGAAAGATGATTTATTACTTATTTATTTATCTGCCCCCAGATGCTTTTTCTGCTCTTTTCACAGTCCGGACATGCACTTTAGGGCATGCCTCCCAGGGAAAGGAACCCCTAACGGAACTATTCTCCCAGGAAGATGTTTCTTACTAACCATGTAATATAACATAGTTAGTTGGGCACTTGTCTGATAAAGCACTTATGACCCCTACGCCTGGTCTCCATGCATGCCCCGGTTTTTTAACCATGAGGTTATTCAGACACACTCCGGATTGTTGGATCCCGAGGTTCAAGCGAAAAGGTCCGCAAAGACAAACGATCTACAATCCGGCTAGAAGGCATTTTACATGTCATTTTAAATTACATCGTCAAACTGACTGATTGTACTCCTCTTCAATCCCATCTAACAGGATGTCTAGTTTACAGTTCCGTTGGGAATATTTGGCGGCCAACTCTACTTGACCGTACATCAGGCTCACGGGGATCTCCTTCCCATCGGGCCCCACAGGTCCGACCTCGGCCATGTGGTTTGGATCAGCCTTCTTGTACCACGTCTTCACCATGGCCCAGGCCTCCCTGGCGCCTTGCCGGCAGGCCGATATCTTCCATAGACGGAAGCACTGCCGTACTCCTTGAAGCTTCTCAGCAAGCCCTCCAAGACCCTCGGGTAGGGAGACGGAAGGCCATAAGGCCTGAACGACGCCGCTCATCGCCTACCGGACATGTTCATGCAGTTGCAGCAGCTCGGGAAGAAGGTCACCCGTGGAACCAGGCATTTCCTCCGTCGGACGACCCGTGAGCACACCTACAAACACATTTCTGTCAATCGACTTCCTCGTCGAACTCTTCTTTTCAAAAGAGTTTGCTCAAGCACTTACTATAAATGCCGCGACGAAGCTGCCGATTCTCCTTTACGGAGTTAGACAGCTGGACCCGAACACCTTTTAGTTCTTCGCCCAGCTGGGTGTTGGCATCTTGGAGTTTGTTCCTCTCCTGCTGCACCCTCATAAGCACCTTCTCGCCGGCCTTCAGCTGGCGCAACAGATGTTGCTTGTCCGGATCTAGTCCGGCACCCTCTGCAATATTATTGTCAGACTAAATGCACACGCCGCACTTCATAAACTACTTATCTTTTCGAAATATGTATTACCAGAGGGGGTCTCTGTGGCTCCCCCGGCGGCGGCTAGTGCGGCCTCAAGTTGGGCCTTGCATTCTTGAAGCTCCTGGGATAGGTGGGTATTCTTCTCCGTATGATCCTGCATAACAAATGATCCTTAAATCAGTTAGTTTAACTATTTTAAGTCTCAGGGGCTACTGGCATATATAGCTATTAAAATTCCCCACCCGTATGTCTTTCACATACTGCTCCGTGGCTCTGGTTAAACCATCTTGAGCAGCACGGAGGTGAGCATCTCCCGCATTAAAGGCATTCAACGCCTCGGGGGAGAAACACGCGTCACGAAGAACTGTCCGACGGCGCCTGTAATTCATGGCGCTCTCCACCTCAGACCTGGTGGCGGACAACCTGTCGGCATCCTCCGTTGGAGGAGCATCCGGCTCACGCCTTGCGCTCGCCTCCCCCTCCGGACCAGGTGTTGGAGCCTGGCTGGCGGAGGCCTGGTTGGCAACCTCCCCGGGCATAGTCCGGCGAGCGTTCTTTCTCCTGGAAGATTCATGAGTATTAATATACCCCCAGGAGTCTTTCCCTTAAAGACAATGGTGCACCATACCTTTGCGGTGATGTTTCGATTCGCGCCGCACTCCTCTTCCGCCTGCTGGGCCGCACTGACCCTGGTTGGTCAGTCGCCGCGGGCTCGGCTTCCCGCCGTAAAGGCACCTCCTGCGAAGCACCGTTGGTACACGGTGGTCAGAAATAAGCATTAAAAAAGTAATGGTGTCAGGACTTCGATCGTACTCACCTGGGAAGCCGGAGATAAACCGGGGTAGTCGGCCGTAATGGCGACTAGAGCATTGTCTATGCTGAGCTGGTGGAACACCCCGTCAATCAGTTCCACCATTATGTCCGGATCCTCTCCGGAGGCTGGGTCAAGGGATCTTCCCAGATCCTCGGGTTGTGGAGTCGGGCTGTCTATTCCCTCCACATCCCGGCGCAGTTCCTGCATCGAAATCATAAAGTAAGACACTTATCTTTGGAAGCACGGATCGGATACATAAACGTCTGCATACCCAGCTCTGAGGGTTATTTATGGAGAATCCATTCAATGGACTCGTGCGGAGGAAGTCCTCCCTCTCCCCCTTGTACAAGCCGGACAGGATCTTCACCAGATCGGTGGCCGATCCCGGCCCCTTGCGGCCATGACAGGTGGTGAGGGAATCCTGGACTAGGGGGTGTCCAGATAGCCGAACTATCATCATCGGCCGGACTCCAAGACTACGAAGATACAAGATTGAAGACTTTGTCCCGTGTCCGGATGGGACTTTCCTTGGCGTGGAAGGCAAGCTTGGCGATACGGATATGTAAATTTCCTACCATTGTAACCGACTCTGTGTAACCCTAGCCCTCTCCGGTGTCTATATAAACCGGATGGCTTTAGTCCGTAGGACGAACAACAATCATACCATAGGTTAGCTTCTAGCGTTTAGCCTCCTTGATCTCATGGTAGATCTACTCTTGTAATACCCACATCATCAATATCAATCAAGCAGGACGTAGGGTTTTACCTCCATCAAGAGGGCCCGAACCTGGGTGAAACATCGTGTCCCCTGTCTCCTGTTACCATCTGCCTAGACGCACAGTTCGGGACCCCCTACCCTAGATCCGCCGGTTTTGACACCAACATTGGTGCTTTCATTGAGAGTTCCTCTGTGTCGTCACCGATAGGCTCGATGGCTTCTTCGATCATCAACAATGACGCAGTCCAGGGTGAGACCTTCCTCCCCGGACAGATCTTCATATTCGGCGGCTTTGCACTACGGGCCAATTCGCTTGGCCATCTGGAGCAGATCGAAAGATACACCCCTGGCCGTCAGGTCAGATTTGGAAGTTTGAACTTCACGGCTGACATCCGCGGGGACTTGATCTTCGATGGATTCGAGCCACAACCGAGCGCGCCGCACTGTCACGACGGGCATGACTTAGCTGTGCAGCCGGACAGTAACCTGGAGGCTGCACATGAGTCCGCTCTGATCTTCAATTCGGAGCCGGCTGCGCAGATCGAGGACGAGTGGCTAGACACCGCCTCGGGGGCTGCAACCTCTACGGCGATAGAGCCGAACACTGACCTTGTCCCTCATGAAGCTCGTGACTCCGAGGTGCCGGACTCCTCGCCGAAGTCCGAACCTCCCGCGCCCCCTCCAATCGAATCTGATTGGGCGCCGGTCATGGAGTTCACCACTGCGGACATCTTTCAACACTCACCTTTCGGCGACATCTTGAGTTCGCTAAAGTATCTCTCGTTATCAGGAGAGCCCTGGCCGGACTGCGGTCAGGACGGTTGGGATGCGAACGACTGTGTAGCCACTGTCGACGATCTAACCGACATGCTAGACTTTGACTCCGAAGACATCGACGGTATGGACGACGATGCCAGAGACGACCAAGAACCAGCGCCTACTGGGCACTGGAAAGCCACCTCATCATATGACATATACATGGTGGATATCCCAAAGGATGGGAATGGCGAAGGAACAGCGGAGGATGACCCCTCCAAGAAACAGCCCAAGCGCCGGCGTCAGCGGCGCCACTCTAAATCCCGCCACAGCAAGAATGGAGATTCCGGCACTGGAGATAATAACACCCCAGACAGTACCGAAGACAACCCCCTCCAGCAAGATTCAGCGCAGGAGGATGGAGACGCTAGCCCTCATGAGAAGGCAGCAGACGAAGAAGTAGAGGATTACATGCCTCCCTCCGGAGACGAGGCAAGCCTCGACGACAACGAATTCGTCGTGCCTGAGGATCCCGTCGAACAAGAGCGTTTTAAACGCAGGCTTATGGCCACGGCAAACAGCCTCAAGAAAAAGCAGCAGCAGCTTAGAGCTGATCAAGATCTGCTAGCCGACAGATGGACTGAAGTCCTTGCGGCCGAAGAGCATGAGCTCGACCGCCCCTCCAAAAGCTACCCTAAACGTAAGCTGCTCCCCCGATTAGAGGAGGAGGCATATGAACCTGCATCACCAGCAGACAATACGGTTGACCGACCACCCCGTGGCCGCGACAGAGAGGCCTCTAGGCCCTCCACCAGAACCGTACCCGGGCATCGCTCGAAAAGCACAAGGCCACAGGGGAATGCTTCGAACTTGCGAGATATATTGGAGGATAAGGCAAGACAATCAAGATCGATCTATGGATCGCGTGGGCGCCCCATGATACGCGACGACAACCGTCGCGCCGGACACAGTAAGTCCGGCAGGGCCGAACAAAATATACAAAGCTCTTTTGAACTCCGTCGTGAGATCGCCCAATACAGAGGCGCCGCACGCCCACTATGCTTCACAGATGAAGTAATGGATCATCAAATCCCCGGAGGGTTTAAACCCGTGAACATTGAATCTTATGATGGCACAACAGACCCCGCGGTTTGGATCGAGGACTATCTCCTTCATATCCACATGGCCCGGGGTGATGATCTCCACGCCATCAAATATCTCCCACTCAAGCTTAAAGGACCAGCCCGGCATTGGCTTAACAGCTTGCCAGCAGAGTCAATTGGGAGCTAGGAAGACCTGGAAGCCGCATTCCTCGATAACTTTCAAGGCACGTACGTGCGACCACCAGACGCTGACGACCTAAGCCATATAATTCAGCAGCCAGACGAATCGGCCAGACAATTCTAGACACGGTTCCTAACCAAGAAAAATCAAATCGTCGATTGTCCGGATGCGGAGGCCCTCGCAGCTTTCAAACATAACATCCGCGACGAGTGGCTTGCCCGGCACCTGGGACAGGAAAAGCCAAAATCCATGGCAGCCCTCACATCACTCATGACCCGCTTCTGCGCGGGTGAGGACAGCTGGCTAGCACGCAGCAACAACCTCAGTAAAAATTCTGGCAGTCCGAACATCAAGGACCGCAATGGCAGGCCGCGTCGCAACAAAAACAAACGCCGCATTAACGGCGACAATAGTGAGGATACAGTAGTCAATGCCGGATTCAGAGGCTCCAAGCCCGGTCAACGGAAAAAGCCATTCAAAAGAGCTACTCCGGGTCCGTCCAATTTGGATCGAATACTCGACCGCTCGTGCCAGATACACGGCACCCCCGAAAAGCCAGCTAACCACACCAACAGGGACTGTTGGGTATTCAAGCAGGCAGGCAAGTTAATTGCCGAAAACAACGACAAGGGGCTGCATAGCAATGACGAGGAAGAGACCCGACTGCCGAACAATAGAGGACAGAAGGGTTTCCCCCCACAAGTGCGGACGGTGAACATGATATACGCAACCCACATACCCAAAAGGGAGCGGAAGCGTGCACTCAGGGATGTATACGCGATGGAGCCAGTTGCCCCGAAGTTCAATCCATTGTCCTCCTGCCCATCACTTTTGACGGAAGGGATCACCCCACCAGCATCCGCCATGGCGGATTCGCCGCATTGGTTTTAGACCCAATCGTTGATGGATTTCACCTCACCAGAGTCCTGATGGATGGCGGCAGCAGCCTGAACCTGCTTTATCTGGATACAGTGCACAAAATGGGCATAGACCCCTCAAGGATTAAACCTACAAAGATGACCTTTAAAGGCGTCATACCAGGTGTAGAGGCCAATTGTACAGGCTCAGTTACACTGGAAGTGGTATTCGGATCCCCGGATAACTTCCGAAGCGAAGAGTTAATCTTCGACATAGTTCCGTTCCGCAGCGGCTATCATGCTCTGCTCGGACGCACCGTGTTTGCAAAGTTCAACGTGGTACCGCACTATGCATACCTTAAGCTCAAGATGCCAGGCCCTCGAGGAGTCATCACGGTCAACGGAAACACTAAACGCTCTCTTCGAACGGAGGAACATACAGTGGCTCTTGCGGCAGAAGTACAGTGCAGCCTCTTAAGGCAATTCTCGAGTCCAGCCATTAAGCGACCGGACACGGCTAAACGCGCCCGGAGTAACCTACAACAAGACCCCCTGGCATGTTCCGAGAACGCGTAGCAATGCGGCCCCAACCCCAGCCCCTACAAAATTTCAAGACGGGTCCTTCGCGTACATCATTACGCTCTGAAGATACCATGGGCATAGGGGGAGGGGCACGACCACGATAGGCCCAGAATGCGGCTTAACCACACCAGAGGCTCTCAAGTGTGTCGTTCTTTTTTTTTACCCACAGGACCCCGTTCATCAGAGGCCCTGTCTGGCAGTAGACCTGCCGAACTCACGATGCAACAGCCAGGGAAGGAGAAAGGCTATGACGAATATCCAGGTGGTCTCCATTATGAGCATTAAATCTGTTTTATACACCATTCCGCAGCCTACCCCTAGAGGGGGGCATGTTTAATAGTCCCATCCCTTGCTTATCGCACCATTTGTATCGTTCTGCATTCACAGCAGTATTTCTTGAATAAACAATGCAACTTTTTTGCTTACAATTGCATTCCTTTCTTATACATATGTTCATTTATGACATGTTGCATCCGTACACTTTGGTACGGTTAAATACACCAGGGGCTTAGGTTTCCCGCATCATGGTGCGATAAGTCCGAACACTTTCACAAGTGCGGCACCCCGAACTTATAGCATTATATGCATCGGCTTCAAATCATGTCTTGGGTCAATAGTTGGGTTTGCCCGGCTCCCATGTTTTGGTACCTTATGTTCCGTTGTATCGGCTAAGGTAGCACTGGGAGAACCACTGCGATTGCGCCCCAGTTGAGCTGGGCGAGCGCCTCAGTGGAGAAAGCTAAAACTTACCGTCATGATGAGGTGAGAGCCGGTCGCTGTTCGAGAGGTTTTTTCGAGTCCCTAAAGACTTATGCTGCTTAGAGCGAGGAACCGGCTTTGTCCGGCCCAGGCGTGGATAGCGCCCCAAGTTCGGCCTTCCGAACACTAGGGGTTTGCCGAAATTTAAAATTATAGAATTCTATGGCTAAGTGAGAGTGTTCAAGCATTATAAGTCCGGTTGCCTTGTTCGTTGTGTTGAGCGCCTCCCTAGATGGCCCCAAAAATGGGAACAAGAGTGCTCAAATTTATCCCGAACACCCCAGCACTCGTGGCATGGGGGCCGAAGTCGACGACTTGCCATCTCTCAGATTTGATAAACGGCCGCACAGAAGGTAATATTTTAAATTAACAAGCGTTGCTTAGCGCATATGAACAAAGTTTTCAGCGCACAGGATAACAAAATGCGAGTCTACTCAAATATTACATCTTTGGAGCACTCACCCGCAATAGTGCGGGCACCCTTCAGAACAGTCTTATAATACATCTCGGGAGTACAATACTCCTTGCCCAGCGGTGGCGCGTCCGTCATAAGCTTCGCAGCATCCATCTTGCCCCAGTGCACCTTTGCGCGGGCAAGGGCCCGATGGGCACCTTCAATACAGGCGGAGTGCTTGATGACTTCAACCCATGGACAGGCATCCACCAGCCGCCGCACCAAGCCGAAGTAGCTCCCAGGCACGGCCTCCTTAGGCCACAGCCGAACTATGAGGCCCCTCATGGCCTGTTCGGCCACCTTGTGGAGCTCGACCAGCTGCTTCAGCTGGTCGCTAAGGGGCATCGGCTGTCCGGCCTCAGCATACTGAGACCAGAAGACCTTCTCCGTCGAGCTCCCCTCCTCGGCCCGGTAGAAAGCGGCAGCATCAGACACGCTGCGAGGAAGATCTGTGAACGCTCCTGGAGAGCTTTGAATTCGGGTAAGTGATAGGTATTTCACACTCACATGCTTACTTTGCATGAAAAATGCCTTACCCGCTGCTATTTTCTTCAATGCCTCGATTTCTTGGAGGGCCTTGTAGGCTTCGGCCTTAGCGGCTTTGGCACTCTCAAGAGCCGATGCAAGCTCAGACTCTCGAGTCTTCGAGTCATGCTCCAGGCTCTCATGTTTTTCCACGAGATCCTAGAGCTCTTGCTGTACCTTCGCCACCCGCGCCTCCTGCTTCTCTCGCTCGGTGCACTCCGCGGCCGCATTACGTTCGGCCGCGGACACCGCCTCCTTCAGGGTCGCCACCTCGGTCGTGGCACCTGCAATACCCATGTTATCCTTGTCAATTTTCTTGCAACCAAATCCTTTTCTGTAAGGTACAATCTTAAATACTGTGTTATTCACCTTCCTTGTTCTCGAGCTGCTTCTTGGCACGGCCGAGCTCGTTCTTGGACCGCTCGAGGCTTTGCTTCAAAGTATTGACCTCCGCAGTCAGTGCGGCAGAGGTCAGCAGCACAACCCGCAACCCCATATTGACATATTTCATAACTCCTGCGTATATCTTTTTAGATCCTTAGTCCGGCTTTTCTTTCCGAATACCGAACCGAGCATCAAGGGCTCCTGTCTATGCGGTACTATTCTACATATATCAAAATTCTTACCTCAAAGCCTGTTAGAAGGCTGCTGCAGGCTTCGGTCAGCCCGCTCTTGGCGAGCTGAACCTTCTGAATCACCGCACTCATGAAGGTGCGGTGTTCCTCTTCGATGGAGGCGCCGTTGAGCGTCTCCAACAAGCTATCCGGCGCCTCCGGTTGGACGGAGGCCGCTAGCGTCACGGTCTTGCCCTTCTTACGAAGGGGCCGCCCGTCGGACTCCGGAGCCACTTCAGGTTCCGGTGCGAAGTCTGGCGCAAAGTCCGGGAGGTTGCCCTGCGGCGCCTCCGGGGCCTCCCCCTCCTGGCGGGTCCCTTCCAGGGATCCCACCTCGGCATCGTCCGCATCACGGGGGGTGGAGGCGGTCGGAAGGGAATCCATATCCGACGCACCCAAGGACCCGCTCGACGAAGAGGGAAAATCATCCTTGGGTGGACTGCAGGGTTGTATACGGCATTAGAAAGACACTATGTGGCGAAAAGAAAAATCATGAAGTTATTTGGGAGTCCGGATACTTACGATCTCGCCAGGGGCTTGGCCCTTGGAGGCCAATCCTCGTCGTCATCACTGGCGTTGGCGGAGCAGTCCGGGGGAAGAGTATTTCCCTTCTTGGACCCTTCGGCCTCCCTCGTTGGGGAAGCCTTCCTTTCCTTCCCTCCCCCCACTAGGGGAGAGGCCTTCTTCTTCTCCTCCTCGCCTTTGTGGGAGGAGTCTGCCTCGGAGTCATCATCCGATGACACCTGAAAACGGGAACTCTTCCGAGTGCCCATGCCCTTCTTCTTGGCCTTCTTCTCCGGCACCACATGGGGTGCCGGAGCCAGCAGCCCCGTTAAACGGGCGTCCGCTGGGTCCTCTGGCAACGGGGCTGGACAGATAGTCTGTTCAGCCTTCTTCAGCCAGTCCTGTCAAAGGAGAGGGAGTTTAGATCCCGCATAGAGTTAAACTATGGAAAACAAGTGTCCCGTAAAGGGCAAAATCGCTTACCTCGCTCGCCGGACGCTGCGAGCTGAATCCGCGATCTTCGGTAGCGGATGCGGGGGCCTCGGCACCTTTAAACAGCACCCTCCAGACATCTTCGTGTGTAGTGTCGAAGAGCCCGCTCAAAGTCTGGTGCTGCGCTGAATCGAACTCCCACATACTGAAGCCCCGTCGTTGGCACGGGAGAATCCGGTGGATAAGCATGACCTAGACTACGTTGACAAGCTTGAGCTTCTTGTTCACTAGCTTTTTGATGCAGGCTTGGAGTCCGGTCAGCTCCTCCGAATCACCCCATGTCCGGCCGCTCTCTTTCCAAGAGGTGAGCCGTATGGGGATGCCAGATCTGAATTCGGGGGCCGCTGCCCATTCAGGGTCACGCGGCTTAGTGATATAGAACCACCCTGATTGCCACCCCTTAATGGTTTCCACGAAAGTGCCCTCAAGCCAAGTAACGTTGGGCATCTTTACCACCATGGCGCCTCCGCACTCCGCTTGACTGCCCATTACCACCTTCGGCTTGATACTGAAGGTCTTGAGCCACAAGCCGAAGTGGGGCTGGATGCAGAGGAAAGCCTCACACACAACGATAAACGCCAAGATATTGAGGATAAAATTCGGGGCCAGATCATGGAAATCCAGGCCGTAGTAGAACATGAGCCCCCGGACAAAGGGATGGAGTGGGAAGCCCAGTCCGCGGAGGAAATGGGGAAGAAATACTACCCTCTCGTGGGGTCTAGGGGTGGGAATGAGCTCTCCCTCGTCGGGCAGTCGGTGCGCGATGTCGCTGGACAGATATCCGGCGTAGCGCAGCTTCTGGATGTGCCCCTCCGTAACAGAGGAGGCCATCCACATGCCTCCCGCTCCGGACATAGTTGGAGAAGGTTGAGATGAGATGTGCGGACTTGGGCGCTGGAGCTCGAGTTCACGAAGATGGATAAGCCAAGGAGGAAGAAGGTACAGGTAGAAGGGTTGGATCTTTATCCCCTTATATGGGCAGACGGAAACATGCGTCCCCACCGGCCTGATAAAACTCGCTTATCTCCCAAGCGCCGCAATCAATGGCGCGGTTGGGTTACCCACGTCCGTATTGACGGGAATCCCGGAATAAGGGGAACACGATCTCTGCTTCGACAAGACGTGCCAAGGAAACCGCCTCGCTAAACACGCTGAGGTGGTACAATAAAAACGATTCGAGTAAAGGCTTTGTAGTCATGTGACGTCACACCACGAAATACGTCAGCAAATTGAACTTGTGTAAATATTATTCTCTCTACGGTGGTATGTGGAATTTATTTTGAAGAGCCGGACACTATCCTGGAGTTCACAATCTTCTATAAATTATTCGGAGAAGGAACCCGCCTTGCAATGCCGAAGACAACATGCGCGCCGGACTCGTCGTCATTGAAGCCTGGTTCAGGGGCTACTGAGGGAGTCCTGGACTAGGGGGTGTCCGGATAGCCGAACTATCATCATCGGCCGGACTCCAAGACTATGAAGATACAAGATTGAAGACTTCGTCCCGTGTCCGGATGGGACTTTCCTTGGCGTGGAAGGCAAGCTTGGCGATACAGATATGTAGATTTCCTACCATTGTAACCAACTGTGTGTAACCCTAACCCTCTCCGGTGTCTATATAAACCGGATGGCTTTAGTCCGTAGGATGAACAACAATCATACCATAGGCTAGCTTCTAGGGTTTAGCCTCCTTGATCTCGTGGTAGATCTACTCTTGTAATACCCACATCATCAATATCAATCAAGCAGGACATAGGGTTTTACCTCCATCAAGAGGGCCCGAACCTGGGTAAAACATCGTGTCCCCTGTCTCCTGTTACCATCCGCCTAGACGCACAGTTCGGGACCCCCTACCCGAGATCCGCCGGTTTTGACACCGACAGGTGGCGTCATTCTCCCCGTTGAAATCCCACATGGGGTGGCCCCTATATTGGAGTGGCTGCACCCCTCACATAATGCATGTGGCCATGACTCCAATCATGGTCAGTCCGGAATGGGCCAGTAACCTTATCCGGCCCATCAAATATTGGACGCTCCTATCATCCTCCCGTCGGGGGCTCCGCGGGTGCCAACTCAGGCATTTTCTCATAGGAGCATTGCTAAACTCCGGGAGGCCGATCCGAACTGGATCCGGCAGCGGGGCGTCTTCCATATAGAACCATTCCGAAGGCCAGTCTTCGGATGCCTTCCTCGGGGTTCCGGATAGGTATCCGGTCCCGGCGATGCGCCATATTTCGGCTCCGCCCACTTGATATATCGACCCCTCGTGAGAATGGGGTACGAGGCAAAACAATCTCTTCCACAGCGCAAAATGGGGCTCGATGCCCAAGAACAGCTCGCAAAGAGCTACAAAGCCCGCGATGTGCAAGATGGAGGCAGGTGTGAGGTGGTGAAGTTGGAGTCCATAGAACTCCAGGAGCCCCCGGAGAAACGGATGTATGGGAAATCCGAGTCCCCTTATTAGGTAGGGGATGAAGCATACCCGCTCTCCTTTGGAGGGATTGGGGACGCTCTTCGCCTACTTCCCGCCCTAGTAGGTGGCCAGTCCGGTTCGAACCGGAACCATAAAGGCTGGGGGAAGATATCCCTCTGCTTGGAGCGTCACTAACTCGCTATGCGGGACCGAACATCTCCTCCAATCTCCTGGCTGAGGACTGGGAGCGCGAGAGGAGGAGCCGCGTCGACTGTCCATGTTGGAATGGATTTTTGTCGGATGCGCTTCGATGAGAACTTGCGGAAGGAGGATGGTGTGATTCGGATCTGGATCCTCGCCTCTCTTATAGGCAGCTTATTCACGCAGCTAGGGGGTAAAATGTAAAAATACCCTGGCTTTTCGCATTCATACGACACGTGGAAGAGGGCCATTATTGGACGTAGAAGCCAAGGAGCACAACATTTATAAGGAAAACCGGACACTGTTCGGTAAACACATGGAATATGGAGGAGAACCCGCCTTGCAAACGCCGAAGACAATATACGCACCGGACTCATCGTCATTGAAGCCTGGTTCGGGGGCTACTGAGGGAGTCCCGGACTAGGGGGTGTCCAGACAGCCGAACTATCATCGTCGGCCGGACTCCAAGACTATGAAGATACAAGATTGAAGACTTTGTCCCGTGTCCAGATGGGACTTTCCTTGGCGTGGAAGGCAAGCTTGGCGATACGGATATGTAGATCTCCTACCATTGTAACCGACTCTGTGTAACCCTAGCCCTCTCCAGTGTCTATATAAACCGGATGGCTTTAGTCCGTAGGACAAACAACAATCATACCATAGGCTAGCTTCTAGGGTTTAGCCTCCTTGATCTCGTGGTAGATCTACTCTTGTAATACCCACATCATCAATATCAATCAAGCAGGACGTAGGGTTTTACCTCCATTAAGAGGGCCCGAACCTGGGTAAAACATTATGTCCCTTGTCTCCTATTACCATCCGCCTAGACGCACAGTTTGGGACCCCCTACCCGAGATCCGCCGGTTTTGACACCGACAAACACCATGAACTATTCTGGTATCCGGATACTTACGATTTGGCGAGGGGCTTGGCCCTAGATGGCCACTCCTCTCCACCGTCGTCGGCATCGGAGGCGTAGTCCGGAAGAAGGGTCTTCCCCTTCTTGGACCCTCCGGCCTCCCCAGTTGGGGCGGCCTTTCTTTTCTTCCTCCTCTTCTTCGGAGGAGGAGTGCGCTTTGGGGTCGTCGGGCGATGAGTCCGACACCACCAGGCGCTGGGAGCTCTTTCGAGTTCCCATGGCCTTCTTCTTGGCCTTCTTCTCCGGCACCATGTGAGGTGCCGAGACCAGCAGCTTCGTCAAGCGTGCATCAGCTGGGCCTTCGGGCAAAGGAGTCGGACAGTTAAACTATCCGGACGTCTTCTTCCAGTCCTGTAAAAGGAGCGGGAGCTTAGATCCCACATAGAATCAAACTATGGAAAATGAGTATCCTGTAAAGGGTAGAACAAGCTTACCGCGCTGGCTTGGTGCTTTGCGCAGAATCCGTGATCCTCGGTAATGGGTGGGGGAACCTCTGAGCTCTTGAATAGCACCTTCCAGGCATCTTCGTGCGTTGTGTCGAAGAGCCTGGACAAGTTTGGTGCTGAGCCGGGTCGAACTCCCACAAGTTGAAAGCCCGTCGTTGACACGGGAGGATCCGGCGGAAGAGCATGACCTGGACTGCATTGACAAGCTTAACCTTCTTGTCCACCAAGTTTTGGACGTAGGTTTGGAGTCCGGTCACCTCTTCTGGATTACCCCACGACAGGCCCGACTCTTTCCAGGAGGTGAGCCGTGTGGGGATGCCAGATTGGAATTCGGGGGCCGCTGCCCATTCAAGGTCACGCGGCTCGGTGATGTAGAACCACCCCGATTGCCACCCTTTGATGATTTCCACAAAGGAGCCCTCGAGCCAGGTGACGTTGGGCATCTTGCCCAACATGGCGCTTCCACACTCTACTTTCCGGCCGCCCACAACCTTCGGCTTGACATTGAAGGTCTTTAGCCATAAGCCGAAATGGGGCTGGATGTGGAGGAAGACCTCGCACACGACGATAAACACCGAGATGTTGAGGATGAAGTTCGGGGCTAGATCGTGGAAATCCAGGCCTTAGTAGAACATGAGCCCCCGGACAAATGGGTGGAGTGGGAAGCCTAGTCCGCGGAGGAAATGGGGGAGAAACATGACCCTCTCATGGGGCCTGGGGGTGGGGATGAGATGCCCCTCATCTGGGAGCCGATGCACAATGTCGTTGGACAACTATCCGACTTTCCTCAGTTTTTTGATTTGCCCCTCCGTGACGGAGGAAGCCATCCACCTGCCTCCCGCTCTGGACATGGTTGGAGAAGGTTGAGGTGGGAAGTGCGGGCTTGGGCGCTGGAGCTCGAGTGCGCGGAAATGGATAAGCAAGGGAGGAAGAAGGCATAGATGGAAAGGGTGGATTCTTATCCCCTTATATGTGCAGCCGAAACTATGTGCCCCCACCAGCCTAGTAAAACTCGCTTAGCTCCCAAGCGCCGCGATTAATGGTGTGGTTGGGTTACCCACGCCTGTATTGATGAGAATCCCGGAATAAGGGGACACGATCTATGCTTTGACAAGACGTGTCAAGGAAACCGCCTTGCTAAACACACTGAGGTGGGACAGTAAAACGATTCGAATAAAGGCTTGGATGTGGCATGATGTCACACTACGGAATACGTCAGCAGATTAGATTTGTGTGAATACTGTTCTCTCTACGGTGCTATGTGGAAACTATTTTGCAGAGCCGGACACTATCCTTGTGTTCAACATCTTCTATGAAGTATTCGGAGGAGGAACCCGCCTTGCAATGCCGAAGACAATTTGCACGCCGGACTCATCATCATTGAAGCCTGGTTCAGGGGCTACTGAGGGAGTCCTGGATTAGGGGGTGTCCGGATGGCTGGACTATGACCTTTGGCCGGACTCCCGGACTATGAAGATACAAGATTGAAGACTTCATCCCGTGTCCGGATAGGACTTTCCTTGGCGTGGAAGGCAAGCTTAGCGATACGATATGTAGATCTCCTCCCATTGTAACCGACTCTGTGTAACCCTAGCCCTCTCCGGTGTCTATATAAACCGGAGAGTTTTAGTCCGGAGGACAAACAACAATCATACCATAGGCTAGCTTCTAGGGTTTAGCCTCTCTGATCTCGTGGTAGATCAACTCTTGTACTACCCATATCATCAATATTAATCAAGCAGGAGTAGGGTTTTACCTCCATCGAGAGGGCCCGAACCTGGGTAAAACCATCGTGTCCCTTGTCTCCTGTTACCATCCGCCTAGACGCATAGTTCGGACCCCCTACCCGAGATCCGCCGGTTTTGACACCGACAACCGCCATCATGGTCCACCGCACCGGATCTGCTTAACCGGCGCCCTCCACCACAGTGTAGGCCCTTCACTGACTCCCTCGTCCACCCCTTCGCTGGCGCTTCATACAAGCCCTCGTCCGACGCAACAGTTCCGCCTCACCGAAAGCACTATACAACACACCCGCCAAAGCCTTCGTCCACTGCACCGGACCCGCTCCACGGACGCCATATTCAACTCCACCGGCCCTGCTTTACCGACGCCGCAGCCTCATCAGGTTATTTCGATTTGTACTCCTTCGGTTTTTCTCTTTATCGTGCAACTGTTCACTTACCACAGATGAGCTTTCTTGTATGTCGATAGGCGCCGCAACCGTAGCACCGGAGCAGCTTCAGCAATGGCGACAGCCGGCCCAAACTCAATCGCAACACGAGCACCATCGACGATCCTTAGCTATCAAGTATGACAACGATACCCATACGCCGCCGAGAATCAGGTACTGTTATCCAACGGCCGGCGCCTACGTTCACTTTCCTAGCATAAGCACCACACGTTTGAATTTCTTCATGGCATCATTCAGTGTTTCATGAGACGCGTTATTCTGCTTGCACCTGTAGGGCCATACTTCTGGCAATGAACATGTTACATGTGTTAAATTACATACCAGTGCACATATAGTTAATATTCTTTAGTTTTGTTCTGATGCCACCAGTTGGTTCCATCAGACTGCTTAATGTTTTCTATGCATAATTACACATCAGCAAACTAGCATGTGGTTCCGCTGCTTTTTGTTCGTTTTACCCTACATTTTCTGATGCTAGCTATTACATCACTGCTCCGAGCCTCTGTTCATTACTTGTTTGTGTGTTCTTGATCTTCCCAAGTTGCATGACTAATTTGATGCTTCTACTAATTATGGAGCTGCCAACCCCATCAAGCAAAATATTTGTTCTTTTGGTGCTGGCACCTCGAACAAGCATAAAAATAGAGGGAAGCAGATATATTGTCGTGTATGCACACACCCTTCTTTCATTAGTTTAGATGAACCATTGATGATCAATTCGGACCAGTGCATGCGATTAAAATTAATTTTACCTAAATAGATGGTGCAGAATAAACTACAACAACTAGATTTGCAACCATGGGATGCTGACGATATCTTCAAAGAACATTGCAATAGCAGCTAGGCTTGACAGCAACATATGGTAAGCCAGTGTGTTTTAGTACATGTTAAATGTAATGCGAGTGGGCTGCTTTCTTGGCTTGTGCCCTCAACGTGTAATCCTACCGAATTACAAATAGTTCAGTTGTCTGCTTTGCTGTATTGCTTGATTCGAATGCTTGTTTGTTGTTACGTTATACCTGACTTGGCCAATATGTTAGCAGTGCCTGCTGTACTATCGTAAAGAAATGCATGCCTATTTCATTTGAGTCCTTAACTTTTCCTCTCAACTTCATCACAAGACTGTCTTTGTAGTTTATATGAGGCCACACTGTTAAGTGCATTCTCAGATTATTTCAACTGCTAGATGCCTTGGCAACTTAAATATAGCGGTTGTACACTCCCTTTCAACTTTCATCTTACCATTTTAATTTATTTTCGGCTGATGCTGCTTCGAACCATTTAAATATAGATGGTGCAATAATTCGTCAATAATTCGTCCGTCGTTTACCTAAATAGATGGTGCAATAATTCGTCCGTCGTTTACCATGTAAGCTTACTGCCTGGATCATACGATAACTATCTCTTACTTATGTCCAGCGGAAACCTTTTAGGATGCCGTTCACGCTAGGACACAATGTACAACCCCATAATCTATTTGTGGAAGCAGTGCGCCATCCATGTTACCAGATGGTAGCAGTTCAGAGGCAACACCGCCGAAGAGCAGTCTGAGCACAGATATTATAGTGCTTGAGGCTCTACTAGAGGCAGAAAGAGATGGTGTGGCTTCCATGAATGAGGTAATCTTTATCTTGAGGCTGGAAATTACGGAATTAGCGGCACGCATTATGCAAGCAATCCAAGAATTGGAGGAAGTAAGAATGTTGCATTTGAAGATGGAGGAGGTCCTGCTGTTTCTGCTATCTGAAGCCCAAGGTAATCCCGGTTCTTCTTTAGATACCAGTTGAAAATGTCATTAGATTATTGTACTTGCATGTTGTGTCATGTCCCCGAATGGATTATGTTGCAAGACCCCCTATGTTGTCCGAAATTCCATGTTGTCCATGTGTTGTAATGATCCGAATTTTTTAGGCGAGGTAATCCTCAGTACTTGTATGATTGACATAAGGTGAACTGTTTTTCATGTGAGCATATTGTATTGGATGAAATAACAGTTTGAATCAGAGTGTATCCAACCTACTGAATTCGAAGATCACGGTATTTCTAAATCATAATCATATATAAAGGTGGAATAAATCTTTGTTGTGGTTTTGAAGAAATAAGTAACAAAACATATAATTATCTGTGGATATTCGTAAATGAGTACAAACTGGATTTGAATTTAGTTTGCCAGGTCCCAGGGCAAACGTGAATGCTAATTCTCCCAAGTTTTGAACGAAGCGGCTAAACACCCACTATAATTTGTGGGCTGCCCGAAGCAAGTGTTTGCAAGATGGAAATTACTGTCTACCCCTGAAACTTGACATCCTTATCGACCAGATTTACACTGCTGTCGATAGGGGTAGACTAGTAACTTCAAAAGACGTGACACGACGGCCTCTGAGCCCATTCAGACACGGTGGGCGCCAAATGTAGGCGGCAAAACACATTTGATTCAAGCTCGTCCGAAAGACATGTGTCTCTTCCTCCATTTCCCCATTCATACACGGTGGGCGGCAAAATAAACTCTCCTTGTCCGAAATCGATGTAGGCTAATATTTTAAATGGGGGCAGATGTGTAACTTCCATCAGACGTGACACAACCGCCCTACCTGTCAGCCCCATTCATACACCGTGGGCGCCAACCGTGGGCGGCAAAACACCCTCTCCTCGCCCTAAATAGTTACCGGCAAATATTTGGGAGATGCGAAATTACCGTCCTATCCCCAACCGACGCGATGTCTGAAATTTTAAACGGGGGATAAGTTCGTAACTTTCCCCCATTTCAGAGAAGCGCGTCCCAAAGTTTGAGATCGCCCCCCTCCCCTCAATTTCCCCATTCATACACCATCGGCGGCACGACAACCTCCGCACTGCGGCTAGCCTCCTCCGTCCGCCACCCCATCCTCCACCTTGCCGGAGCTCCTACCCCTACCCCATCGTCCACTGCAAGAGGTGGACATCTCTCATCCACGGCGCTGGACCAGGATCCTTTCATCGCCTCCTCTCGCTTCATCAGTGCCGTCCTCCACCTTGTCGTTGCCTCTCCTACGACCGCCTCGTCCACGGCAACAGGATATATCCCCCGACCCGGCCGTCTGCCATCTAAGGTCTTCTTCCCCGCCGCCGATAGCCATCGCACCCGCAGCACCCTCAACGAATCAGCATAGGCCTACACGGCGTCGCAAGAGAGGTGGTACTCTTCCATATGTGCTTAAGTTATTGATCTCACCCGGAAAATAGATCGTTATTTGTTTACTGTACTTTTCTTGTCCGTACCAAATCGTAGTGGCTAGTTGAAAGCAAACATTGGTTGCGAAGTAGCTTTGTCCAGTTTGCACCTTCAAATCCGCCATGGCATGGGCACTATACTCGTAAAGCTTATGGTTTCCCCCCTTTATATTCACTACCATCATCGTAGGTGCTTCGTGTCGTGCTAGCACTGCTCCTCAAGACCTCAACCCAAAGCTTACGTGTTGAAATACGAATCTGATATGATGCTCATATCACTAAAACAGAGAATGTTTAATCGGTCACCTATTGTTCCTATATTCGTTTCGAAAAGCATGTGCGCCACCCACCGGTCTAGCTAGTTCCACTTTCCTGATTTTTCTCTTGATGCTTAGGGATTTCCCCTTTTATCTACTCTACTATGATCTCCGTAGGTGCTTTCTGTCGTACTAGCATTGCTCCACCCTTCAAGCTAAACAACACAACACTCAGAATTCAAAAGCTTAGTTGTCCAAATATGATTGTGATATGATACTGATATTAGTTAACCGACACATTTAATTGGTTAGCTAAAGGTCCCACTTGAGTTTCCAAATGCATGTCACGACATATAGAGAGACAGCATAATTGCATTTCTTTGTCACTTGTTGACCGTACTTTCTTGTCCATACCAAATCTTAGTTGTTATTTCAAAGCAAACATCGGTTGCTAACTACCCTTTGCGCGGTTTGCAGCTTCAGATCTGCCATCCCACTGCCACGGTCAACACTGTACTGATCATGCTTATGTTTTCCCCATTTTATGATGACCATAATCAGCCTACATGGTTCGTGTCGTAATAGCACCGCATCACCCATCGAGCTAAACAAGCTTAGTTGTACAAACTCATATCTGATATTATTGCTGATATTAGTAAAACTGAGAGATGTTTAATTGGTTAGCTAAATGTTCCTACTTTAGTTTCAAAATGCATGTGAGCCACATATGGAGAGACCGGAAAGAATAGTATTTTTCTGTGCGCTCTGGTTCATCATGGGTGGCCAACCGACATTGTATTGAAACACTTGTAATATCTTCAATCTTCTTGCTATTCTGCTCTTCTTTAAGATGATACTTTTCTCTTGCGGTCGACTGGTCAGGTCGAGTTGTTCTCCCTTAGTATATTTTGAATCTGTCAGGTCAGGTCAACTTGTTCTTCTTTACTATATGTTGAAGCTATCATCTGCGAAGTGTCATCACTTCTGGAGCTCTCATATTTTGAGGAGTAGGCCACATTATATCAATGCACACAACAAATTACAGCATGCATGGCATCTTTTGAAAGAATTGCAGAGATAGCACAAAGGGGTTTATAGGGAGGCAGTATTGGATTAGAATCACTTCTACATTACAAAGAAAATATCACTTGTTTTTATGTTTTCATGCATGTAAGATATTGAACATTATCAAAATGAGTATGAGAATGGGAGCACGAGAGGAATATTGCGGAATGATCCACTGGTTAACAAACTTGGCATGGTGCAGGATGGCCTATCTTATTCACCCATCAAGGTGCTTTCTCTAACTTTGCAAAGTTGTATTGGTCGCACATATTTTACATCTGACCTCTTGCATTTCTTCTACTTTGTTACACCATCTGCTTAGTTTAAGCATCATATATGAGTATATGCCATAACTATCCATTTTCTGTACCTATTCCATGTGTCGTCACACTATGTTTTTCCAGCCAAATGTTGTTCTTTCGTGATAGATGTCCAAAAGGAAGAGGGTGAGTGCAAATCCTTAAGGAGTACAAACTAGGTATTTGGAAAAGGGTAGTGGTACCTGATAAATCAGATAGATCAGCAGCCACAGAAAACACAGGCCCAACTGTACCACACTTTACCCCTACTCCAGTGGCCAAACCCCTATTAGAACTGCTGGGAGCCCAGCGTCAGGTGCTGTCTATGATATCAATTCAAAATTTGATCTCCCAAATTTCTACTTGTGCCTTACCTTCTCTCTTGTATGAAAACTAATTTCAGATGAATCTCCTTGCTCAAAGGATCATACGATCTCAAAACAATAATGGGCTCTGCATTGCTCTTGTCAGTACCTCTCTCCGTTTTGCCTTGTAATGCTGTACTTAATTAATTGCTATTTGATTATGTATCATCAGTCTGCACCTGAGCTTCATTATCCTCTGTTTCTTCCAATATTATTTGATCTATATTTACTCTTTGCAAAATGTAGAATAATGGCAACGCTTATAAAGAATTTTCTTTGGGGAATTTATTGAATTATCCTTCCATCAACATAGAGAAGGGCTTTGTCCAGCCCGTGTTAACATGTAATGCATGTTCATCCTTCTCAAGCCTTCAAACTTTGTTCTAGTATAGATTTGGATAGGCATCATTGCCTCCACTGCTGTTTGCTTTGCTGTTTACATCTGATTGGATGTTTGCAACAACTACCAGTTTCAAATTGTAGTTGTAAAAACATGTTCCTTATGCAGAACATATCCATTTATTTGCTTATATAATTGTGAAACCTATTACGTGTCTCCTTGTTTCTCTTTCAGAGTCGTATCTCTTATGCCAGGCAGAACTTTAGGGAAGATAGTGAGCCAAACCATCTTGATGAAGACAGTGAGTTGAAGCTACTCACCAGCAGGTGTGAGACAACCTCTGTGTAGTCACTGCCTTAATAAGTTCGACTTCTTCAGTCTCAACTTAAAGCGGAAAGGCTTGCTTTAGCTCAGCTCCGACTTGAAGTCAAAGATGCAATGAAGATGTCAGAGGACTGTCGTGCGCACCATCATGCCTTAAATCTAGTGTTGATGCATCTATCATTGACACAACTGAGGTCTACTCAGCTTCTTCAGCTGTTTGGGGGGCCCGACCTGGCCAGGCCTAGTGCCTTCTGAAGTGCTCTCAGTTTTGTATATTCTTTTGTCGGCGCATTTATTTGCACTGGTGGCGAACTTTGATGCCCAGTGGATGTAATATGTGTGATAGCCGTGATAGCCTAGTGTAAGTTGCTTGCTTATTTATTTCCTTGTTGTCTTGTTTATTTGTTTGCTTGTAGTCATTGCAGTTCTTTTTCCGCGGTTTGCTAGTGGCTGCAATAACCTATTTTTTAAAACTAGGCCACAATAACCATGGGCTAATATTTACTGTAGTGACACTGGGCCTCCTACGGGCCATAGAAACAGTGGGCCTTCTACGGACCGTAGAAACAATGGGCCTTCTACGGTCCGTACAAACAATGGGCCTTCTACGGGCCATATCATCAATGGGCCTTATACGGGCAGTATGATCGATTGGCCAAACATGGGCCAATAACATGCCGCATTATGGCCGTAAACAGGCTAGAGTTGGAATCGTCCGTTCATGGGCCGACCATAATGGGCCATCATTAATAGGCCGTATTTCATGACGCTATGAAAATGACCCAAGATGTTAACGGACCACAAACGGGCCGACTGTAACCACGGGCTAAATTTGGCCCATAAGCAGAAAATAACAGTAACGAGCCGTAAGTAAACGAATGCTGGAAATGAGCCCAAGAATAAATGGGCTCTGAGTAGGCCGAAAGATAACATGGGCTGGAAACGGCCCAACGGAATAACGGGCCCTTAATGGGTATAAAGTGATACACTATTCATTACGGGCCAGTTTCACCACGGGCCGTTAATGGGTGTAAAGTAATACATTGTTCATTACAGGCCAGTTTCACCACGGGCCATTAATAGGCCAAGAGTTCCATAGGGCCTTATATGGGCCGAAAGACGTCATGGGCCATACATGGGCTAGACGTGAAAACGGGCTGGAATCATATTGGGTGGCCCAGATGATGCTACTGGGCCTAATTCGGATAGGGCGTAACGGGCCTGGGTTTAGCGGGCTGTAAATGGGCTATATGCGAACACGGCGTTAACATGCTTTACATGGGCCGGCCCGCCACCTTTTGACCAAGTCAAACGGGCCGGCCTTTTCACAGGAATGGACCTCTGTTGGGCCGTGCCACGTGTCGACGTATCATAGGCGCCTTCTGTCCAATGAGTGGACGACATCTGTCCCAACGGTGAGCCGACACGTGTTTCCTCGAGCCAATGATGATTTTACACGTGGAAAATCCCCATTGGTCGGGGCTGTTAACGGGTTATCGGATCCAAAACCCGACCCGATAGCTTAACGGTGTTCCGTTACGGTGGATGCCACGTGTCGGTCACCCTTGACGAAAGCACTTCTGTGACGCGCGATTTATCGTCATGGAAGTGGACACTTCCGTGATGATAATTTTGGTAATGTAATGGAACACTTCTATGACAGCACATGTATGACTATCTTGATTCTGTCATAAAATCATCATGGATGTACATGCATGACAAAAAATGCGACCTACTGTGACAAACACATATCATCAAGGAAGTGTATTTTTTTGTAGTGACTCTATTGGATTTGGTGCATTCTATGATGTCTCTTACCGATTTGCCACTATAGTTTTGGGGCTATGCATTAGAGACAATAAAATTCACTTTAAATAGGGCACCGTCTAAATCCATCGAGATGACACCGTATGAACTACGGTTTGACAAGAAACCTATGTTGTCGTTTCGTAAAGTTTGGGGATGCGACACTTATGCCTGAGAAGCTCTAACCCAAAGAGGAGAAGAGCATCTTTATAGAATACCCTCTATCACAGATTTAAAAGCAAGTCTTTGTTGTCAAGAATGGTTCCTTTCCAGAGAAGGAGTTTTCTCTCAAAAGAAGTGAGTGGGATGAAGGTAGAACTTTATGAGGTTATCGAACCTTCACTTGAATTGGAAAGTAGCGCATCACAAAAAGGTGTTCCTGTGATGCGTACAACAATTGAAGAGGAAGATAATGATGATGATCATGAAACTTCGGATCAAGTCACTATCGAACGTCATTGGTCAACAAGGACACGTACTACCCTGAGTGATACGATAATTCTATCATGGAAGTCATGTTGTTAGACAACAATGAGCCTACAAACTATGAGGAAGCGATGATGGGGTCGGATTTTGACAAACGTCTAAAGACCATGAAATCAAAGATAGGATCCATCTATGAGAACCAAGTGTGGACTTTGGTAGACTTACCCGATGACCGGCATGCCATCAAGAACAAATGGATCTTTAAGAAGACATACACTAATGGTAATCGCACTGTCTATAAAGCTCGACTCGCTGTAAAGGGTTTTTGGCAAGTTCAAGGAGTTGACTATGATGAGACTTTCTCACCCGTAGCGATGCTTAAGTCTGTTAGGACTTTTTTAGCAATTGCTGCATTTTTTTATTATGAAATCTCACAGATGAATGTGAAAACCGCTTTCCTTAAGGAAGAGTTGTATATGATGCAGCCTAAAGGTTTTGTGGATCCTAAGGATGCTAAAAAGGTATTCAAGCTCCAGTGATCCATCTATGGACTGGTGCAAGCATCTTGGAGTTGGAATATACGCTTTGATGAGGTGATCAAAGCTTTTGGGTTTATAAGAGGTTTATGAAGAAACTTGTATTTACAAGAAAGTGAGTGGGAGCTCTATAAGACTATAACATTTCTAATAGTATATGTGGATGACATATTTTTGATTGGAAATGATTTAGAATTTTTGGAAAGCATAAAGGGTTGTTTGAAAGGAGTTTTTCAAAGGAAGACCTGAGTAAAGCTGCTTACATATTGGGCATCAAGATCTGTAGAGATAGATCAAGACACCTGATAAAACTTTCACATAGAGCATACCTAGACAAGATTTTGAAGGAGTTTAAAATGGATTAGTCAAAGAAGGAGGTCTTTCCTGTATTGTAAGGTGCAAAGCTAAGTAAGACTCAAAGATCAACCACAATAGAAGAAATAGAAAGGATGAAGGTCATCCCTTATGCCTCAGTCATAGGCTCTATAATGTACGCCATGTTGTGTACCATACTTGATGTGTGCCTTTCCACGCGTCTGGCAAGGGGGTACAATATTGATCCAGGAGTGGATCACTAGACAGCTGTCAAAATTATGCTTAGGTGCCTAAAGAGGACAAAGGAAATGATTCTGGTTATGGAGGTGATAAAGAGTTCACCGTAAAGGGTTACGCCGATGCAAGCTTTGACACCAATCTACATGACTCTGAGTCGCAAACCAGATACGTATAGGGGAGCAGTCATTTGGAAAAACTACAAGTGGAGCATAGTAGCAGCATCTACAGTACGACATAGAGATTAGTAAAGTACACATGGAACTGAATGTTGTATACTTGTTGACTAAAACCTCTCTCACAAGCAAAACATGATCAATCCATAGAACCCATTGGGTGTTAATCACGTAGTGATGTGAACTAAATTATTGAATCTAGTGCGAGTGGGAGACTGTTGGAAATATGCCATAGAGGCAATAATAAATTGGTCATTATCATATTTCGTAGCTCATGATAAATATTTATTATTCATGCTAGAATTGTATTGACCAGAAACTTAAATACATGTGTAAATACATAAACTACACTATGTCCCTAGTATGCTTATACTAGACTAGCTCGTTGATCAAAGATGGTTAAGGTTTCCTAACCATAGACACGAGTTGTCATTTGATAACAGGATCACATCGTTAAGAGAATGATGTGATGGACAGACCCAACCGTAAGCTTAGCATCAGATCATTTAGTTATTTGCTACAACTTTCATCATATCAAGTATCTGTTCCTTAGACCATGAGATCATGCAACTTCCTGACACCGGAGGAATACCTAGTGTGTATCCAAACCTCACTTTGTAACTGGGTGATCATAAAGGTGCTCTACATGTTTCTCTGAAGGTGTTTGTTGGGTTGGCACGAATCAAGACTGGGATTTGTCACTCCGCATGACGGAGAGATATCTCTGGGCCTTCTCGATAATACAATGTCACAAGAAGCTAGCAAGCATGTGACTAATGAGTTTAGTCATGGGATCTTGTATTATGGAACAAGTAAAGAGACTTGTCGGTAATGAGATTAAACTAGGTATGCATATACCGATGATTGAATCTCGGGCAAGTAACATATCGCCGGACAAAGGGAATTGTATAAGGGATTAAGTGAATCCTTGACAATGTGGTTCAACCGATAAAAGATCTTCGTGGAATATATGGGAACCAATATGGGCATCCAGGTCCCGCTATTGGTTATTAACCGGAGAGGAGTCTCGGTCATGTCCACATGATTCTCTAACCCATAGGGTCGCACACTTAACGTTCAATAGCGCTAGGGTAGTATTGAGATATTAATAGTGTAAAGTCCGAAGGTTGTTCGGAGTCCCGAATGGGGTCCGGGATGTCACGAGGAGCTCCAGAGGTAAAGATTTATATATGGAAAGTTGTTGTCGGGGTTCCCGAAAAAAGTCTGGTTTTTTGGTATTGTACCTGGAAGTCACGACAAGGTTCTAGATGGTTCCGGAGGGGTCCGGTAGTCCTTAGAGGGTTCCACCATGTCCCATACAGTAGCATGGGCTGTAGGGGGGGTGTCTTGGCCTTAATGCTCCAAGGGAACCAGCCCCTACAAGGCCCATGCGCCTGGGAAGGAGAAACCCTAAGTGGGAGGGAGCCCACTCGCCTTGGGAGGCAAGTTTCCTCCCTTGGACGCCTCCCCTCCTTGGAGGAGGGGCTAGGGCTGCGCCCCCAGCTCTCCAACACCCCTATATATAGTGGGGAGGGGGTGCAAGGGCTGGACAAACCAAACCCAAGCCTCATCTCTCTCCCAATAAGCCTCCACCTTGATTCGTTAGCGCTTGGCGAAGTTCTATCGGTGTTCTACTGCCATTAGCACCACCACACCATCGTGTTGGTTAAGATCTCATCTACCTCCTCTCCCTCGCTTGATGGATCAAGAAGGAGAGGACGCCACCGATCCATACATGTGCTAAACTTAGAGGTGCCATCCGTTATGCATTAGATCAGATTGGATCATGATTGGATTGCGACGAGTACGACTACAACAACCACGTTACGATGCTAATGCTTTTGGTCTACAAGGGTATGTAGACACACTCCCCTCCCGTTGCTATACATCTCCTAGATTAGATCTTGGGTGCTTCGTTGGAATTTTTTTGATTTTCATGCAACATTACCTATCACCGCCGCCATGGAGGCCATGCACCAGAGGAGGAACTCTTCTCCCATCTAGGGGGCTGTCGGTGTCAAAACCGGTAGATCTAGGGTAGGGGGTCCTAAGCTGTTGATCTAGGATCGATGGGAAACAAGGAACACAGAGACAATATTTACCCAGGTTTGGGCCCTCTCGAAGAGGTAAAACCCTACGTCTTGCTTGATTGTATTGATGTGTATACGATGGTTACTGAGTTGATCTACCACGAGATCAGCTGGACTAAACCCTAGATGAGTAGGATGATGGTTCTTCTAGCCTCTACGGACTAAACCCCTAGTTTATATAGACACCAGGGGCTCCTAGGGTTACATATGTCAGTTTCCATCATAGGATAAAGATGTCATCTCCATGATCTTGACTTGGAGGATATACCAAGGCTTTTGATGTTTCCTTCCCGAACATGAAGTCGCTTATTGTTCGGCCTTCCAGCAACAGATCCAGAGCAACCCACCAGACTGACCCATGAGAGGTTAACCGTCAACCCGAAGACCCCTTAGTACAGGACTCCCTCACTAGCCCCCGAACTAATCTTCAAAGCTGAGGTATGTGCGGGAGTCATCGGCTTTATGGAACA
This sequence comes from Triticum dicoccoides, assembly GCF_002162155.2. NCBI lineage: Eukaryota > Viridiplantae > Streptophyta > Magnoliopsida > Poales > Poaceae > Triticum > Triticum dicoccoides. The sequence continues at coordinate 189,099,261 of NC_041393.1, read as the reverse complement.
GTTCTTTCCTTCCGTGGTACTTGCACCAAATATGTAATTCTTTTAGCCCAAACTTCGAGGGTTGTTCGGCCAATTCCGTTCATGTGTTGTCTGGATTATATCATGATTTCCGAACTGTATGATTTACTTAGCCTCAAAGGCCAGCCACTTGATGTCTACTAGAACTACGTCGGTATTTCCCCAAAGAGGAAGGGATGATGCAGCACAGCGACGGTAGGTATTTCCCTCAATGATGAGACCAAGGTTATCCAACCAGTAGGAGAACCATGCAACACAACGTAAACAACTCCTGTACACAAATAACAAATACTCGCAACTCGACGTGTTAAAGGGGTTGTCAATCCCTTTTGAGTAACGGCACCAGAAATTGGCAAGTGGACGGGAGATAGGTCTAATAGATTGGATAAACAGATCGCAAATAAAATAAAATGCAGCAAAATATTTTTGTATTTTTGGTTTAATAGATTTGAAAATAAAAGCAAATAAAAATAGACCGCGAAGGCAAATATATTAAAGAAGAGACCCGTGGGCCGTAGGTTTCAGTAGTGGCTTCTCTCGAGAAAAATAGCAAACGGTGGAAAAAAATTACAGTCGGGCAATTGATAGAACTTCAAATACTCATGACGATATCCAGGCTATGATCATTATATAGGCATCACGTCCAAGATTAGTAGACTGACTCCTGACTGCATCTACTACTATTACTCCACACATCGACCACTATCCAGCATGCATCTGGTGTATTAAGTTCATGGAAAAATGGAGTAATGCAATGATAACGATGACATGATGTAGACAATATCCTTAATAGCAATGATACATACGTGTCGGTTCCCCTTCTGTCATTGGGGTCAAGCACCATAAGATCGAACCCATCACAAAGCACCTCTTCCCATTGCAAGATAAATAGATCAAGTTGGCCAAACAAAACCCAAATATCGGAGAAGAAATACGAGGCTATAAGCAATCATGCATATAAGAGATCAAAGAAGACTCAAATAACTTTCATGGATAAAAACATAGATCAGATCATAAACTAAAAGTTCATCGGATCCCAACAAACACACCGCCAAAAGACTTACATCATATGAATCTCCAAGAGACCATTGTATTTATAATCAAGAGAGAGATGAATCCATCTAGCTACTAACTACGGACCCGAAGGTCTACAAAGAACTGCTCACGCATCATAGGAGAGGCACCAATGAGGATGATGAACCCCTCTGTGATGGTGTCTAGATTGGATCTGGTGTTTCTGGAACTTGTGACGGCTGGAATTGATTTTCGTCCACTCTGAGGGAGTCCTGTACTAAGGGGTCCTCGGGCGTCCGGGCTATGTGATGTGGGCCGGACTGATGGGCCATGAATATATGAGATATAAGAGCCTCCCCGTCTCCAGATGGGACTCTCCTTTGCATGGATGGCAAGCTTGGCATTCGGATCGTGTATTTTCCTTCTTTTGTAATCGACTCTGTACAACCCTAGATCCCTCTAGTGTCTATATAAACCGGAGGGTTTAGTCTGTAGGGCAACAACACAATCATACATGCTAGACATCTAGTGTTTGGCCATTATGATCTTGAGGTAGATCAACTCTTGTAACCCCTATATTCACCATAGTCAATCAAGAAGGAAGTAGGGTATTACCTCCATTTAGAGGGATCGAACCTGGGTAAACATCATGTCCCCTGCCTCCTTGTTACCTTTGATCCTTAGATGCACAGTTTGGGACCCCCTACCCGAGATCTGCCGGTTTTGACACCGATGTTGGTGCTTTCATTGAGAGTTCCACTATGTTGTCACCAAAGGGTTCGATGGCTCCATCAACCACCCGCAACAACTCCGTCCTGAGGGAGACTTTTCTCCCCGACCAAATCTTCGTATTAGGCAGCTTTGCACTGCATGCCAATTCAATTGGTCATCTGGAGCAGGTCGACAGCTACGCCCCTGGTCATCAGATCAGGTTTGGAAACCTAAACTACATCGCTGATATTCGAGGAGACTTGATCTTCCAAGGGTTCGCCGCCTCAACCACAGTTCCGGCCTTAGATCCGGAACTCCTCGTCGAGTCCGAAGATGGGAGCTTAGAGCCCGCCGGACTCTGTGCGGCCATAGAGCTCAACACCGGAGATGTGGAGGGGATCGTTCCGCCGGCCCGCCCGGGATCACTCCCGGCTCCCTTTATCCTCACCGCGGACTCACCCCCGTGCACCAGCTCCAAACTCTCGAGGTCTGTGTTATACGAGCCCGTCCAGGGAACTCCTGTCCCACCCCGCTCCAGGGATTTTTGCTTTCTTGTCCATACCTCACCCCTAAGCAAGGCTTTGGACTTAATGAGGTTTCTCACCATTACAGAGGGATCGCTGCTCAACTATGCCCAGCCCGCACTAGGGGCTGACTGTAGGGAATTTTCCGAAGACATCGACGGCATGGACGACGATGCCGGAGAAGAGCAAGGCCAGAACCCGCCGTTCACCGGACACTGGACGGCCACTTCTTCGTATGACGTATACATGGTGGACACACCCAGAGAGAACGACGCCAATGACGAGAAGATTCTAGAAGATAAACCAGTTGAACCACCCATGAGTAATACGACCTCTAGCGCCCAACTAAAAGTTACCCAAAGTGTAGGTTGCTCTCCCAATTCGACAAGGAGGTCTCGAAGCCTATACCGACAGCACGTAATGCAACTGATGGGCCTGACGGACCACCTCGTGGTCGGGACAGAGCGACAACTCAAGCCGAACACCAACCTGTGCCACCCCGCCCTAGAGGCGGAGAATCAGCGGCCGCAGGACGCATGCACGACCTGCGATAGGACCTGGAAAATAGAGCCGGTCATACCAGATCAATTTATGGATCGCGAGGGCGTCCACCAGCGCGATACAATGACCATCAAGCCTGGCACTGCACACACAACCTCACACGGGCCGAAAACCGCATACGGACTCCATCCGAACTGCGCCGTGATGTCGCCCGACACAGAGGAGCCGCACACCCTCTATGCTTCACCGATGAAGTAATGGGACACCAGTTCCTGGAAGGGTTTAAACCCATAAACATTGAATCATACGATGGCACCACAGCTCCCGCAATATGGATTGAAGACTTTCTTCTCCATATCCACATGGCCCGCGGTGATGACCTCCATGCCATCAAGTACCCCCCCCTAAATCTTAAGGGACCAGCACGGCATTGGCTGAACAGCCTCCCAGAAAACTCTATTGGAAGCTGGGAAGACTTGGAGTACGCCTTTAGAGACAACTTCCAAGGTACCTATGTTCGGCCCCCGGATGCCGATAACCTTAGCCACATAATCCAGCAACCCGGTGAGTCAGCCCGGAAGCTCTGGACCAGGTTCTCAAATACAGCGTCCGAGACAAGTGGCTCACCCAACACCTCGGCCAAGAGAAACCAAAGTCCATGGCAGCTCTTACCGCACTTATGACCCGCTTCTGCGTGGGAGAAGATAGCTGGCTCGCTCGTAGAAGCAATAGCACCAGCGACCCAGGCACCTCTGAAGTCAGAGACGGCAATGGCAAACCATGATGCGACAAGAACAAGCATCGAAACAATGCAGAAGACACGACGGTAAACGCCGGATTCAGTGGCTCAAAATCCGGACAGCCGAAAAGCCATTCAAAGGAAGCAAGGATGGTCCTTCTAGTTTGGACAGAATACTTGATCGGCCTTGCCAAATCCATGGCACCCCTGATAAACCTGCCAATCACACCAACAGAAACTGTTGGGTATTTAAACAGGCCGGCAAGCTCAACGCCGAACACAAGGGGAAAAGGCCGCCCAACGAGGACGACGACAAAGAGCCTCTCCCACCGAACACTGGGGGACAGAAGTAATTTCCCCCCTAGGTCAAGACGGTGAATATGATCTATGTCACACACATCCCCAAACGAGAGCGCAAGCGCGCATTAAGGCACGTCTACGCCGTAGAGCCGGTCACCCCAAAATTTAACCCATGGTCGGCTTGCCCGATCACCTTCGATCAAAGGGACCACCCGACCAGTATCCGTCATGGAGGATTGGCAGCTTTGGTCCTTGATCCGATCATCAACGGATTCCATCTCACGCAAGTCCTCATGGACGGCGGCAACAACCTTAACCTGCTCTATCAGGACACCGCCCGCAAAATGGGTATCGATCCGTCAAGAATCAAGCCCACGAAGACTACCTTTAAAGGAGTAATACCTGGCATAGAGGCCCGCTGCTCGGGATCCATAACATTGGAGGCTGTCTTCGGCTCACCCGATAACTTCCGTAGTGAAGACTTCATCTTCGATATAGTACCCTTCCGAAGTGGCTATCACGCACTACTCGGACAGACCGCTTTTGCTCGATTCAATCCGGTGCCACATTATGCTTACTTAAAGATCAAGATTATCGGTCCATGCAGCGTTATAACAATCAATGGAAACATGGAACGCTCCCTCCGAACAGAGGAGCACACCGCAGCTCTTGTAGCCGAGGCACAGAGCGACCTACTTGCGCCGCACACCTCATCAATTATCAGGCTGCCGGACTATGTTAAAAGAGTCTGGCCAGTCCCGCAAGCTAGTAGATCGATACATCCAGAGCTCGAGTAGCAGTTCTGCCTCTGTCGATCGCCATGCACACCCACGGAGTTTGTACCACGCTTGCACCAGTACGCACTCAAAATACCTTGGGCATCGGCGGATGCACAATACGGGAAGGTCTATAGTATGCCTCGACCCTATATGATCTCCCATCTTCTTTTCGCTTACCCTCTTTATCACAGGTGCATTCGAGCCTATGTATCCGACGGACCTACAAGGACTCACTCCAGGTCCGGTTCCGACTGCAACTAGAAGACCGTTTCTCTTAAGGAACTCCTCTCTACAGGACGAAAGCAGCGCAGACGTGCGGCATGGCATCCAAAGGACTCTTCGGCTTAAACCTTACTTAAAAGCGCCTGTACTAAGCTTTTTCTCCTTATTATTCGACCCCTAGCATGTAAAATGATTTTGGTGCTAATGGTACCCCCTGTAAGATCACGTCTTGACGTATCAATCAGATTCTAGTAGTGACAATTTTGTCGGTATCCACTTTATTTATAAAGCTGTAGTCCGTCTCTCTAGTCATCACACATACCTCGGCACCAATCGCCAGGGGCTCTATACGGACATTCATGAGCCACTAAACAAAAGCCTGAACAACTTTGTAGCACACTTCGGCTTCTTGATCTTGGCATTATATGCATCGACTCCGAATCATGTCTTTGGTCAATAGTTGGGTTGCCCGGCTCCTGTGTTTGCTACCTTACGTTCCGTTTGTTCGGCTAGGGTAGTAAAGGGAGAACTACCGCGATTGTGTTTATGGTTCATCCGGTTAAGCACCTCAGTAGAGAAAGTCGAAAACTGACTGTCATGATGAGGCGAGAGCTGGTCAGTCGTTCGGTGACTTACTAAATCTTTAACGTTTTTTCCATTTTAAACGAAGGACTGTCTTTTTTCTCTATCTTACACATAACGCATCCACATTCGGATAGTCAAATACGTACCATGGGCTATTTCATAGCCCCACTGTCAAACTCCTATGGCTAAGTGAGAGCGGTAAAGCTGTATAGTCCAATTGTCTGGTTCGATGCACTGACACCTCCTTCACGGACCAAGACGTTGGGTCAATAGTGTTACTGTGCCTTTCCGAACACCCCCGTAATATCTACGTGGGGTTCAAAGTCGACGACTGCAAAACTCTCAGGCATTAAAAAATACGGCCGCACATGAGGACACAATTTTATATAATAGTGCAAATATATTACAAATCCTTAATGTCTATAGTACACATGATCGGGTCGTTCGATTACATTCATTCGAACATGATATCCTTGGAGCATTGACCCTCTACGAAACGAGCACCCTCCAGGACGCCGTTCAAATAAAGCTCTGGTGTGCGGTGGTCCTTGCCTTTGGGAGGACCCCCCACCGCAACAGCGGCGTCATTCATCTTGGCCCAATGCACCTTAACACGGGCGTAATCCCTCTGTGCACCTTCTATGCACACCGACCGTTTGATGGCATCAATGCGGGGCATGACATCGACAAGTCATCGCACTATGCCAAAATGACTACTCGGAACGGATTCAGCCGGCCATAGCCGGAGTATAATCTCCTTCATGGCCGCTTCGGACATCTTGTGCAGCTCCGCCCATTGTGCCATCTAGTTATTCAGCAGCGTCGAATGCTCCTGAGTCACATATTGCAACCAAAACAGCTTCTCCGTCGTATGGCCCTCCCGGGCCTGGTAGAATTGCGCCACGTGAGCGGCGCTCTTCTGTAGATCCGCAAAGGAGCCTGGAGAACCCCATAGTCGATTAAGTAAGGCATACCTCTGATCACCAAACTTAGACTGCAAAAGAAAGGGCTTACCAGCCGCTATCTGTCCGGCCTGTCGGAGCTCCTCGCGAGCCACGCGGGATTCAGACCTCGCCTCTTGGGCATCCTAAAGGGTCTTGGCGAGTTCGACCGCCTTCGCTTTATTGTCCTCCTCGAGGAGCTTACACTTGTGAGTCGCGTCCTTGAGCTCTTGCTCAATCTTGGATACACGCTCCTCGAACTGGCTTCGTGTGGCTTGTTCTTCCTTCAAATCGGCAGCCGCTTTCTCGGTGGCCGCATTGCTCACCCTAGCATGCTCCTTTGCGCGGGCAAGGTCACTTCAGAGGGTTTCCACCTCCACAACGCCATCTGCCATTATGCGTATAATAGCACGTGAGCCTCACTCTAGCATTTGCAAAACCAATTTAATGGAATGTGGAGAAGTGGAAACAAACCTTGCGCTTCGTTGAGCTGCATGTTAATACGAATTTTGTCCTCCTCGACCAGCTGCAGCTTCCGCTTGAGTTTGGAAACTTCGACAGCCTAAGCAGTCGCCGCTAACAGTGAAGCCTGATGATTGACAAAAGGGCTAAAAATGTTATTTCCTGCGGGTACCTATACACCCTCTGTTCGCCCTCAATCGTTGGCCAAACAGAGTCTCGGGGGCTACTATCTATATATAGATGGATTTGTTATGAAAGGAGGCTAAAAGACATTACATTGCATACCTCGAAGCCTGCTAGTAGGCTTGTGAAGGCTTCATCCGGTCCGCTCTTAGCGGACTGCACTCTTTCAACCATCGTACCCATTAAAGTATGGTGCTCCTCCAAGATGGACGCACCTTGTAGTGCATCCATCATCTTGTTCGATGCCTCTGTATTGGTAGAGGTCGCTGTTCCCCCCCTCTTGCAGAGGGGGCTGCCGACCCAACTCCGGGACCGTATGGGTCTCCGAAACGGTATCCGGTTGAGGGTCCGGTAACCCAGGACCCCCATGGTCGGTCTCCGTGGGATTGCGCCCCCCAGGTTCTCGGCAACCTCCGCTGCCGCATTAGTCGTCACCCACACTTCTCCGAACTCCGGAGAAACCCTTTGGGACGACACCTTGATACGTCCATTTAGCATCATGCTTTTATATTGATATTTATTGCATTATGGGCTGCTATTAGACGTTATGTCACAATACTTATGGCTATTATCTCTTATTTTAAAAGGTTTATCATGAAGAGGGAGAATGCTGGCAGCTGGGATTCTGGGCTAGAAAAGGAGCAAATATTGGAAACCTATTCTACACAGCTCCAAAAGTCTTGAAAGTCCACGAAAGTCATTTTTGGAATTAATAAGAATTATTGAGCGAAAGAAGTACCAGAGGGGGCCCACACCCTGGCCACAAGGGTGGGGGGCGCGCCCACCCCTATTGGGCGCGCCCCTGCCTCGTGGGCCCCCTGGTGGCCCTACGGTGCCCATCTTCTGCTATATGAAGTCTCTTACCCTAGAAAAAATCATAAGCAAGCTTACGGGACAAAACTCTGCCGCCACGAGGCGGAACCTTGGCAGAACCAATCTAGGGCTCCAGCGGAGCTGTTCTGCCGGGGAAATTTCCCTCTGGAAGGGCGAAATCATCACCATCATCATCACCAACGATCCTCTCATTGGGAGGGGGTCAATCTCCATCAACATCTTCACCAGCACCATCTCCTCTCAAACCCTAGTTCATCTCTTGTATCCAATCTTTGTACCCAGAGCTCATATTAGTACATGTGGGTTGCTAGTAGTGTTGATTACTCCTTGTAGTTGATGCTAATTGGTTTATCCGGTGAAAGATCATATGTTCAGATCCTTAATGCATATTAATACCCCTCTAATTATGAACGTGAATATGCTTTGTGAGTAGTTACGTTTGTTCCTGAGGACATGGGTGAAGTCTTGCTATTAGTAGTCATGTGAATTGGATATTCGTTCGATATTTTGATGAGATGTATGTTGTCTCTCCTCTAGTGGTGTTATGTGAACATCAACTACATGACACTTCACCATTATTTGGGCCTAGAGGAAGGCGTTGGGAAGTAATAAGTAGATGATGGGTTGCTAGAGTGACAGAAGCTTAAACCCTAGTTTATACGTTGCTTCGTAAGGGGCTGATTTGGATCCACTTGTTTCATGCTATGGTTAGGTTTATCTTAATACTTATTTTGTAGTTGCGGATGCTTGTAATAGGGGTTAATCATAAGTGGGATGTTTGTCCAAGAAAGGACAACACCCAAGCACCGGTCCACCCACATATCAAATTATCAAAGTAACAAACGCGAATCATATGAGCGTGATGAAAACTAGCTTGACGATAATTCCCATGTGTCCTCGGGAGCGCTTTTCTCATTATAAGAACTTGTCAAGGCATGTCTTTTGCTACAAAAAGGATTGGGACATTCACATTTGTGCCCCTAACTCGAACCCACTACTCAAATTTACCCCTAACTTTTTGATGTGCTCAAATTTGCCCCCAAAAAGCAATTTAGGTCACAAGAATGCCCTTCCATCTAGTCAAAGTTGTTTGACTGAAACTTTGAAAATTCATAACAAATTCATATGAACTCAAAAGAATGCGAAATAAGATATCAAAATGTTCATAAAAACATCACCTATATACACATGTCATTTTCGTTCATGACAAAAGCAATCTTTAAAGCTTTTTAGGATTTATAACGTTAAAAAATTATTTAGGGTGAATTCAAATAAATGCACAGGTAGGTGATGAACGTAATGGCATGCGCGTATAGGTGATATTTTTATGATCATTTTGATATCTAATTTGCATTCTTTTGAGTTCATATGAATTTGTTATGAATTTTCAAAGTTTTGGTCAAACAACTTTGACCACCTAAACGGGCATCTCGTGACCTAAAATACTTTTTAGGGGCAAATTTGAGCACATCAAAAAGTTAGGGGTAAATCTGAGAGTGGGTGCAAATTAGGGGCATAAATGTAAATGTCCCAAAAAGGATTGGGTCACCTTGCTGCACTTTATTTACTTTCATTGCTTCTTACCCGTTACAAATTATCTTATCACAAAACTATCTGTTACCTACAATTTCAGTGCTTGCAGAGAATACCTTACTAAAAGCCGCTTATCATTTCCTTCTGCTCCTCGTTGGGTTCGACACTCTTACTTATCGAAAGGACTATGATAGATCCCCTATACTTGTGGATCATCAAGACTCTTTTCTGGTGCCGTTGCCGGGGAGTGAAGCGCCTTTGGTGGGTGGAACTTGCTAAGGAAACATTTATATAGCATGCTGAAATTTACTGTCACTTGTTACTATGGAAACTAATCCTTTGAGGGGCTTGTTCGGGGCATCTGCGCCCTGAACAGTAGAGCAAAGAGTTGCTCCTCAAACTACTGAACCTACAGAAAATGTTTACGTTGAGATGCCTTCAGGTATGAAAGAGAAACTGCTAGATAATCCCTTTGAAGGAGATGGAACATTGCATCCCGATTTACACCTTATCTATGTGGATGAAGTTTGTGGATTATTTAAGCTTGCAGGTATACACGATGATGTTATTAAGAGGAAGGTATTCCCTTTATCTTTGAAGGGAGATGCATTGACATGGTATAGGCTATGTGATGATACGGGACCTTGGGACTATAAACGATTGAAATTGGAATTTCACCAAAAGTTCTATCCTATGCATCTTGTTCATCATGATCGTAATTACATATATAATTTTTGGCCTCGCGAAGGAGAAAGCATCGCTCAAGATTGGGGGAGGCTTAAGTCAATGTTATATTCATGCCCCAATCATGATCTCTCAAGAGAAATGATTATTCGAAAATTTTATGCTCGGCTTTCTCTCAATGATCGCACCATGCTCAATACTTCCTGTGCTGGTTCTTATATGCCGAAGACTATTGAATTCAAGTGGGACTTATTGGAAAGAATTAAACGCAAATCTAAAGATTGGGGTTCCGACGATGGCAAGGAGTCAGGTATGACACCTAAGTTTGATTGTGTTAAGTCTTTTATGGATACCGATGCTTTTCGTGGATTTAGCGCTAAATATGGACTTAACTTTGGGATAGTAGCTTCTTTCTGTGAATCTTTTGCTACTCATGTTGATCTCCCTAAGGAGAAGTGGTTTAAATATAATCCTCCCATTGAAGTAAAAGTAGTTGCACCTGTTTCGGTTGAAGAAAAGATTATCACTTATAATGATCCTATTGTTCCTATTACTTATGTTGATAAACCACCTTTCCCTGTTAGGATAAAGGATCATGCTAAAGATTCAACTGTGGTTCGTAAGAGTAATACTAGAACATATACACCTCGTGAGCAAATTAAAGTTGAACCTAGTATTGCTATGGTTAAAGATCTCTTGGCTGATAATATAGATGGGCATGTTATTTACTTCTGCGAGGAAGCTGCTAATATTGCTAAACCCGATGCTAAGATACATAGACCTGTTGTAGGCATGCCTGTTATTTCTGTTAAAATAGAAGATCATTGTTATCATGGCTTATTTGATATGGGTGCTAGTGCTAGTGCAATACCTATTTCCTTATATGAAGAAATTCTGCATGATATCGCACTGGCTGAGTTAGAAGATATTGATGTTACTATCAAGCTTGCAAATAGAGATACTATTTCACCAATTGGGATTGTTAGAGATGTTGAAGTCTTGTGTGGGAAGGTCAAATATCCTGCTGATTTTCTTGTTCTTGGTTCCCCACAAGATAGCTTTTGTCCCATTATATTTGGTAGACCCTTCTTGAATACTGTTAATGCTAAGATTGTTTGTGAAAAGGATGTTGTTACAATTGGCTTGGGCGATATGAAACATGAGTTTGATTTTGCTAAATTCCATAGACAACCCCATGATAAAGAATTGCCTAGTAAGGATGAAATTATTGCTCTTGCTTCTATTACCGTGCCTCCTACTGATCTGTTAGAACAATATTTGCTAGATCATGAAAATGATATGTTCATGATTGAAAGAAGGGAGAAAGATGAAGTATTCTTTCAACAGAGTCCTATTCTGAAACACAACTTACCAGTTGAGATCCTAGGGGATCCTCCTCCACCCAAGGGTGATCCCGTATTTGATCTTAAACCATTACCTGATACTCTTAAATATGCTTATCTTGATGAAAAGAAGATATATCCTGTTATTATTAGTGCTAACCTTTCAGAGCAGGGAGAGGAAAGATTATTGAAAACTCCGAAGAAGCACAGTTCTGCTATTGGATATACTCTCAATGATCTTAAGGGCATTAGCCCCACTTTATGCCAACACAAAATAAAATTGGAAGAAGACGCCAAACCAATTAGAGACCATCAACGGCGTTTAAATCCTAAGATGAAAGAAGTGGTAAGAAAGGAAATACTAAAGCTCCTTGAGGCAGGTATAATTTATCCCGTTGCTGATAGTTAGTGGGCAAGTCCTGTCCATTGTGTCCCTAAGAAGGGAGGTATTACTATTGTTCCTAATAATAAAGATGAATTGATCCCGAAAAGAATTATTACAGGTTATAGGATGGTAATTGATTTCCATAAATTAAATAAAGCTACTAAGAAAGATCATTACCCTTTACCTTTTATTGATCAAATGCTAGAAAGACTATCCAAACATACACATTTCTGCTTTCTAGATCGTTATTCTGGTTTCTCTCAAATACCTGTGTCAGCGGACGATCAGGTAAAGACTACTTTTACTTACCCTTTCGGTACTTTTGATTATAGACTTATGCCTTTTGGTTTATGTAATGCACCTGCTACCTTTCAAAGATGCATGATGGCTATATTCTCTGACTTCTGCGAAAAGATTTGTGAGGTATTCATGGATGATTTCTCCGTTTATGGATCCTCTTTTGATGATTTCTTGAGCAACCTTGATCGAGTTTTGCAGAGATGTGAAGACACTAGCCTCATCTTGAATTGCGAGAAGTGTCACTTTATGGTTAATGAAGGCATTGTCTTGGGGCATAAAATCTCTGAAAGAGGTATTGAAGTTGATAAAGCTAAAGTTGATGCTATTGAAAAAATGTCGTGTCCCAAGGACATTAAAGGTATAAGAAGTTTCCTTGGTCATGCCGGTTTTGTAGGAGGTTCATTAAGGACTTCTCTAAAATCTCTAGGCCTCTGACTAATTTATTGCAAAAATATATTCCTTTTGTCTTTGATGATGATTGTATAGAAGCATTTGAAATGCTTAAGAAAGCCTTTATCACTACACCTATTGTTCAGCCACCTGATTGGAATTTACCCATTGAAATTATGTGTGATGCTAGCGATTATGCTGAAGGTGCTATTCTAGGACAAAGAGTTGATAATAAATTAAATGTTATTCAATATGCTAGTACAACTCTAGACACTGCTCAGAGAAATTATGCTACCACTGAAAAAGAATTCTTAGCAGTTGTATTTGCATGTGATAAAATCAGACCTTATATTGTTGATTCTAAAGTAACTATTCACACTGATCATGCTGCTATTAAATATCTTATGGAAAAGAAAGATGCTAAACCTAGACTTATTAGATGGGTTCTCTTGCTACAAGAATTTGATTTGCATATTATTGATAGAAAGGGAGCTGAGAACCCCGTTGTAGACAACTTGTCTAGGTTAGAGAATGTTCTTGATGACCCACTACCTATTGATGATAGCTTTCCAAATGAACAATTAGCGGTCATAAATGCTTCTCGTACTGCTCCATGGTATGCTGATTATGCTAATTACATCATTGCTAAATTTATACCACCTAGTTTCACATACCAACAAAAGAAAAAGTTCTTTTATGATTTAAGACATTACTTCTGGGATGACCCACACCTTTATAAAGGAGTAGGTGGTGTTATTAGATGTTGTGTACCTGAGCATGAACAAGAATAGATCCTATGTAGGTGTCACTCCGAATCATATGGATGACACCACGCTGGAGATAGAACTGCACATAAGGTATTGCAATCCAGTTTTTATTGGCCTACTCTCTTCAAAGATGCCTGTAAGTTTGTCTTGTCTTGTGATGAATGTCAAAGAATCGGTAATATTAGTAGACGTCAAGAAATGCCTATGAATTATTATCTTGTCATTGAACCGTTTGATGTTTGGGGCTTTGATTATATGGGACCTTTTCCTGCCTCTAATGGATATACACATATTTTAGTTGATGTTGATTACATTACTATGTGGGTAGAAACTATTCCAACTAGTAGTGCTGATCATAACACCTCTATTAAGATGCTTAAAGAAGTTATTTTTCTGAGGTTTGGAGTCCCTAAATACTTAATGACTGATGGTGGTTCACATTTTATTCATGGTGCTTTTCGTAAAATGCTTGCTAAATATGACGTTAATAAGACTGATGGTGGTTCACATTTTATTCATGGTGCTTTTCATAAAATGCTTTCTAAATATGACGTTAATCATAGAATTGCATCCCCATATCACCCACAGTCTAGTGGTCAAGTAGAATTGAGTAATAGAGAGCTCATATTAATTTTGCAAAAGACTATCAATAGATCTAGAAAGAATTGGTCCAGGAAACTTGATGATGCATTATGGGCTTATAGAACTGCATACAAAAATCCTATGGGTATGTCTCCATATAAAATGGTTTATGGAAAAGCATGTCACTTACCTCTCGAACTTGAATATAAGGCATATTGGGCTATTAAAGAGATCAACTATGATTTCAAACTTGCCGGTGAGAAGAGGTTATTTAACATTAGCTCACTTGATGAATGGATAACCCAAGCCTATGAGAATGCCAAGCTGTTTAAAGAAAAAGTTAAAAGATGGCATGACAAAAGGATACAAAAGCATGAGTTTAATGTAGGTGATTATGTGTTGCTATTCAACTCTCATTTAAGATTTTTTGCAGGAAAACTTCTCTCTAAATGGGAAGACCCTTACGTTATCGAGGAGGTCTATTGTTCCGGTGCCATAAAAATCAACAACTTCAAAGGCACAAATCCGAAGGTGGTGAACGGTCAAAGAATCAAACATTATATCTCAGGTAACCCTATAAATGTTGAAACTAATATTATTGAAACCGTAACCCTGGAGGAATACATAAGGGACACTTTCCAGAATGTTTTAGACTCCGAATAGGAATAGGTTTGTGGTACGGTAAGTAAACTGACTCCAAAACAGTTCTAATGGCAATTTTTCTCCATTTTGGAATATTTAAGAATATAGGAAAATAAAAAGTAGTCCAGGAAGGACACGAGGCCTCCATGAGGGTGGAGGGCACGACCACCCCTACTGGGCGCGCCCCTGCCTCGTGGGCACCTCGTGTGCTCTCCGGACTCCGTTTTCTTGCACGATACTTCTTTTGGTCGGTAAAGATTCATTATATAATCTCCCGAAGGTTTTAACCACCGTATCACACAAATATCCTATGTTTTCATTCCGAGCTGTTTTTCTGACAGATCTAGAGCACCATGACGTCTCCAAGCGCTCCCAAGGACAAGTTTTTCGAGAGGGTCATCAACCCCTATCTCGTGGAGGTGTTGCATCACCCTCAAACCATTGAGATGCGGGAGGGGGTGCTGCACATCCGCTATGTGGAGGGACCAAGGCGTACCGGAAGCGTGGAGACAAAGCTTGAAGCTATGGAACAAAAAGTTTTCAAGTGCCAAGGGATGGTAGAGCGTGGACTTAACGCCAACCAGATGATGATCACAGAGTTCACCAACAACCACAAGCTGGACGCCAAGAACATTGGGGAGACCATCTTCAAGCTTCATGAGAAAATCGAGCACCTCCAAGCCCAGATCTATGACCTGCAAAACCAAAACTGTGAGTATGAATATAGATTCAAGAGGATGAGTTTGGCTACAGATTTGAGGATCCCGGAGACTCGATCATCCTTCTATGATGGTGAGCCTATGCCTTGGAAGACGAACGACAAGCCTACATCATCAACAACTCCTTCACCACCTCCGAGGACATAAACACATGGGTATGGGCACTCCCCTTGGCAACTGCCAAGCTTGGGGGATTTGCCCCGGTATCGTATCACCATCACACTCCTATATTTACCGTTTTTCTTAGTTCGATCCTTTTGGTAATATCTAGATCTAGTAGAATGAAGTCTTGGTATGAATTAGTTTTGAGTTTTGCTTTGTGATCCCTCTATGTAATCGAGTCCATGAGCAATATAATAAAGATTAGTGTTGAGTCAAGGGCTTTGCTATCTTGCTATGATCTTGAGAAAATAGAAAGAATAAGAAGAAATAAAAGAGTTCATATTGATAATGACTTCACACATAAAGAGTATGAGGCTTAAAAGTTGTTGAGAGTTGGAAAACATAGTTTTGGTCATCATTGCAATTAATAGGAAGTAATAAAGAAAGAGAGGTTTTCACATATAAATATACTATCCTGGACATCTTTTATGATTGTGACCACTCATTAAGTATGACATGCTAAAGAGTTGATGTTGGACAAGGAAGACAACGTAATGGGTTATGTTTTCTCACATCCCAGTTAAAGTATATTGTCATGGATCATACAACATGTTGACCTTTCCTTTCACCCTCATGCTAGCCAAATTCCTTGCACCAAGTAGAGATACTACTTGTGCTTCCAAATATCCTTAAACCAGTTTTGCCATGAGAGTCCACCTTACCTACCTATGGATTGAGTAACATCCTTCAAGTAAGTTGTCATGTTGCAAGCAATAAAAATTGCTCTCTAAATATGTATGACTTATTAGTGCAGAGAAAATAAGCTTTATACGATCGTGTGATATGGAAGTAATAAAAGCGACGGACTACATAATAAAGGTTCATATCACAAGTGGCAATATAAAGTGACGTTCTTTTGCATTAAGATTTTGTGCATCCAACCCTAAGAGCACATGACAACCTCTGCTTCCCTCTACGAAGGGCCTATCTTTAACATTATGCAATAGTCAAGGTGATCCTCACCTTTCCCTTTTTCATTTTATCCTTTGGCATGCACCTCGTGTTGGAAAGATCCTGATATATATATATCCAATTGGATATAAGTTAGAATTAACTATTACTGTTGACATTACCCTTGAGGTAAAACATTGGGAGGCAACACTATAAGCCCCTATCTTTCTCTGTGTCTGATTAAAACTCCAAAAACATAAGTATTGCATGAGTGTTAGCAATTGTAGAAGACTAAATGATAGTTGAGTATGTGGACTTGCTGAAAAGCTCTATTCTTGACTCTTTCCGATGTTATGACAAATTGCAATTGCTTCAATGACTAAGATTATAGTTTGCTAGTTCTCAATAAAGTTTCTGAACCATACTTGACATTGTGAATAGATTGTTACTTGAGCACAAGAAATCATATGACAAAATATATATGTTGCAGTTATAAGAATGATCATGATGCCCTCATGTCCGTATTTTATTTTTATCGACACCTCTATCTCTAAACATGTGGACATATTTTCCGATATCGGCTTCCGCTTGAGGACAAGCGAGGTCTAAGCTTGGGGGAGTTGATACGTCCATTTTGCATCATGCTTTTATATTGATATTTATTGCATTATGGGCTGTTATTACACGTTATGTCGCAATACTTATGGCTATTTTCTCTTATTTTACAAGGTTTATCATGAAGAGGGAGAATGCCGGCAGCTAGGATTCTGGGCTGGAAAAGGAGCAAATATTGGAAACCTATTCTGCACAGCTCCAAAAGTCTTGAAACTCCACGGAAGTCATTTTTGGAATTAATAAGAATTATTAGGCGAAAGAAGTGCCAGAGGGGGCCCACACCCTGGCCACAAGGGTGGGGGCGCACCCACCCCTACTGGGCGCGCCCCTGCCTCGTGGGCCCCCTGGTGGCCCTCCGGTGCCCATCTTCTGCTATATGAAGTCTCTTACCCTGGAAAAAATCATAAGCAAGCTTACGGGACGAAACTCCGCCGCCACGAGGCGGAACCTTTCCACAACCAATCTAGGGCTCCGGTGGAGCTGTTCTGCCGGGGAAACTTCCCTCCGGGAGGGGGAAATCATCACCATCGTCATCACCAATGATCCTCTCATTGGGAAGGGGTCAATCTCCATCAACATCTTCCCTAGCACCATCTCCTCTCAAACCGTAGTTCATCTCTTGTATCCAATCTTTGTACCCAAACCACAGATTGGTACCTCTGGGTTGCTAGTAGTGTTGATTACTCCTTGTAATTGATGCTAATAGGTTTATCCGGTGGAAGATCATATGTTCAGATCCTTAATGCATATTAATACCCCTCTAATTATGAACATGAATATGCTTTGTGAGTAGTTACGTTTGTTCCTGAGGACATGGGTGAAGTCTTGCTATTAGTAGTCATGTGAATTTGGTATTCGTTCGATATTTTGATGAGATGTATGTTGTCTCTCCTCTAGTGGTGTTATGTGAACGTCGACTACATGACACTTCACCATTATTTGGGCCTAGAGGAAGGCATTGGGAAGTAATAAGTAGATGATGGGTTGCTAGAGTGACAGAAGCTTAAACCCTAGTTTATACGTTGCTTCGTAAGGGGCTGATTTGGATCCACTTGTTTCATGCTATGGTTAGGTTTACCTTATTACTTATTTTGTAGTTGCGGATGCTTGCAATAGGGGTTAATCATAAGTGGGATTCTTGTCCAAGAAAGGACAGCACCCAAGCACCGGTCCACCCACATATCAAATTATGAAAGTAACAAACGCGAATCATATGAGCGTGATGAAAACTAGCTTGACGATAATTTCCATGTGTCCTCGGGAGCACTTTTCTCATTATAAGAACTTGTCCAGGCTTGTCCTTTGCTACAAAAAGTATTGGGTCACCTTGCTGCACTTTATTTACTTTCATTGCTTGTTACCCATTACAAATTATCTTATCACAAAACTTTCTGTTACCTAGAATTTCAGTGCTTGCAGAGAATACCTTACTAAAAACCGCTTATCATTTCCTTCTGCTCCTCGTTGGGTTCGACACTCTTACTTATCAGAAGGACTAGATAGATCCCCTATACTTGTGGGTCATCACACATCAGGATCGTCCGCCCTAGGGGGCGAGGAAGCCCGTGGAGGCGTCTCGCTCTCCCTCTTTTTCGGCGACAGGTCTCCCGATAAAATGATCCTTGACAAGTGTCATGGGCCAGACTACAGCATAAAAATTTGATATTATTCTCATAATCTATGAAGATGATTAGATATGAACAAAGCATCTGAAGGTACTCACAACTTGGCGAGGGGCTTGGTGCGGGAACGGCTTCGGTACCCGAATCTGAGTTATCGGAAAGGGGTACCCTTCCCCTCTTGGTCTCTCCATCCTCCAGATCTACCGAGGCCACTCTCTTTTTCCCCTTGGGAGGAGGGTTCTCTGCTTCCTCCTCATCATCCTCGTCTTCATCTTCCTGATCAGAGGAAGGAGCTTCGGTTCCTCCGAACACGGCGCCCAAAGTTTCTTCGGGATGGAGGTCGCCTTGGGCCTCCTTGGCCTTCTTCTTCTTCTTATTCTTGTCCTTCTTCACCGGCGCCTGATAGAGCGCCGGGTGTCGGTATTAAAATCGGCGGATATCGGGTAGGGGGTCCCGAACTGTGCGTCTAAGGCTAATCGTAACATGAGGTGGGGGACACAATGTTTACCCAGGTTTGGGCCCTCTCTATGGAGGTAATACCCTACTTCCTGCTTGATTGATCTTGATGATATGAGTATTACAAGAGTTGATCTACCACGAGATCGTAGAGGCTAAACCCTAGAAGCTAGCCTATGATTATGATTGTTCTTGTCCTATGGACTAAACCCTCCGGTTTATATAGACACTGGAGGGGGCTAGGGTTACACAGAGTCGGTTACAGAGAAGGAAATCTACATATCCGAATTGCCAAGCTTGCCTTCCATGCAAAGGAGAGTTCCACCCGGACACATGATGAAGTATTCAATCTTGTATCTTCATAGTCCAACAGTCCGGAAAAAGTACATAGTCCGGCTGTCCGAGGACCCCCTAATCCAGGACTCCCTTAGTAGCCCCTAAACCATGCTTCAATGACGATGAGTCCGGCACGCAGATTGTCTTCGGCATTGTAAGGCGGGTTCCTTCTCCGAATACTTCAAAGAAGATCTTGAACACGAGGATTGTGTCCGGCTCTGCAAAATAAATTCCACATACCACCGTAGAGAGCACAATATTCCACAAGTCTAATCTGCTGACAACTTTTCATAGCATGACATCACGCCACGGCCCGGTCATTATTCGAACTGTTTTTCTCAACCTGCTACTACACATTTTACGAGGCGGTTTTGTTGGCACGTCTTGCCGAAGCAGAGATCGTGTCCCCTTATTACGGGATGCTCATCAATATGGGTGTGGGTAACCCAACCGCACCATTAACACGGCGCTTGGGGAATAAGCGAGTTTATGGGTCAAGTGGGGAGGTGCATAGTTTCTACCGCCCTTTATAAAGAGATAAGGATTCCCCTTTTTTCACCCACGCCTTCTTCTTCCTCTGCTCATCCATTCGTTCACTCAAGCTCTAGCGCCAAGCTTTCACCTTCTCCGCAAAGTCATTCCAAGCATGTCCGGAGCGGGAGGCAAGTGGATGGTCTCCTCCATCATGGAGGAGGACATCACGAAGCTTCGGGAGGCTGGATATCTGGCCGTGAACATCGCGCACAGGCTTCCGGGCGAAGGGCAGATCATCCCCACCCTGAAACCCCGGAGAGGGTAGTGTTTCTCTCTCACTTTGTCCGCAGACTGGGATTTCCCCCACCCATTTTTCTGCGGGCTCATGTTCGACTACGGGCTGGACTTCCATGATCTGGCCCCCAACTTCATCCTCAACATCTCGGTGTTTATCGTCGTGTGCGAGGCCTTCCTCCACATTACGCCCCACTTCAGCCTATGGATGAAGACCTTCAACGTGAAGCCGAAGGTGGTGGGCGGTCAGCAAGCGGAGTGCGGGGGCTCTATGGTGGGCAAGCTGCCCAATGTCCCCTGGCCCGAAGGCTCCTATGTGGAGACCGTGAAGGGGTAGCAATCAGGGTGGTTCTACATCACTGAGTCGCACGACACCAACTGGGCGGTGACCCCCAAATTTCGATCCGACATCCCCATGCGGCTCTCCTCCTGGAAGGAGAAGGGCTTAGCCTGGGGCTCAGTGGTGGAGCTGACCGGACTCCAGACCTGCGTCAAAAATATGATAGGCAAGATCAAGCTTGTCAACGTAGTCCAGGTCATGCTCATCCGTCGGATCCTTCCGTGTCAGAGACGGGCTTACAATCTGTGGGAGTTTGACCCGGCCAAACACCAGATGCTACAAGAGCTCTTCGACACGATGCACGAAAATGTCTTGAAGGTGCTCTTCAAGGCCACCGAGGTCCACCCACCCATAACCGAAGATCGCGGACTCAGTGCGAAACGCCAAGCCCATCCGATGAGTTTTTATATTTTGCAAGATGTGCCCTTTACCAGCACATCCATGGGAGGAAACTAAGTATCCACGCTGATTTAATCAGGACTGGGTATCGATAGCGGAGCGGATCGACTGTCCGGCTCCGCTACCCGAAGATCAAGCACCGCCTCTCCTAATGAGGATGTTGTTTCCGGCGCCTTATGAGGTGCCGGAGAAGAAGGCCAAGAAGAAGGCCACGGGGACTAGGAAAGGTCTCCGTCACAAGGTGACATCGGATGCGACGTCCGAAGACACCACAACGCACTCCTCCAATGAAGACGGGGAGGAGGAAGAGGAAATCCCTCCCCCCAACCGGGGGGGGTGAGAAAAAGAGGAAGGTCGCCCCGTCTACGGAGGCCAAAACGTCCAAGAAGGGAAAGGCCTTCCTTCCGGACCATTCCACCACAGCCACCTACAGCGGCGAGGAGTGGTTGCCCAGGGACAAGCCCCTGGCTAAGTCGTAAGTATTCGGACACTATAATACTCCCGGTATGTTTTTTCTTTATTGCTTCTTATCATGCCAAACATGCATATGCAGTCCGGCCAAGTCCCACATCGATGTATCTTCTTCGGATGGGTCTGTGGGCCCGTCGGCGATGAACAATGATTCACTCCCGATAGCCTCCTCCCCCAGGCCCGCGGACAACATCAAGGTGTTGCCTCAGAGGATACCGGACCAAGGGGAGACAGTTCTGAAGACGCCCCCGGCCGAAATCCCAATTGCCGGGCGCATGGGGGGGAAGACCCCCATGGACTCTCACAACAGGGGCCACAGCAAGTCTGGTCCCCAGCCGGATACTACTCTGGAACCACCAGTGGTTCCGGATTCAGGCAGGCAGCCTCTCTCTAAGGAGGGCGAGCCGCCTGTGTCGATGACCTCTATCCATCCAGAGGCATTGGACAACTTGCTAGAAGCGCTTCGCGGCGCTTCCATTGATGAAGAGCATCGTGCCATCATGAGTACGGTGATCGAGAAGGTCCGGTCCGCCAAAAGTGGATTGACCGAAGCCTACACCAGCCTCCTAACAGGCTTTGAGGTAAGTAATAAAATTGTGAGAAACTATCACAGTATAGACAGTAGCCCCTGATGCTCTGTTTGGTGTTCGAAAAGAAAGGCCGAACAGAGGATCAAATAACATCCGCAGGAGTCTAACAGAAAATGTCTATGTGAATAAGCAAGCGTCGCTATTGGCCCCTGCCGTTCATACTGCGGAGGTCTCCGGACTGAAGCGGGACCTGGAGCGGACCGAGGGAGAGCTCGGCCTCGTGAAGAGGCAGCTCGAGGAGAACAAAGGTACACAATACCCTGTCTGTATATTTATAAATAAAAAATGGTTTAGGCTAATAGAAGCGTCATGAATTTTAATAGGGGCCACGACTGAGGTGGCGGCCCTTAAGAAGGTGCTGACCTAGGCCGAAGACAAAGCGGCCAAGGAGCGCGCCGAGCGCGAGAAGCAAGAGGCCCGGGTCGACGAGGTCCAACAAGAGCTCCAGGATTTCGTCCGAAAATATGAGTCCTTGGAGCGCGACTCTAAGACGCAAGAGTCCAAGCTTGCGAAGGCCCTCCAAAGTGCGCGAGATGCCAAAGTCGAAGCCCAAAAGGCCCTCCAGGAGATTCAGGCGGCCAAGAAGATTGTGGCGGGTAAGGCATTCATTATGCAAAGCAAGCATGTGAAGGAGACTTTCCTTTTACTTAGCCGAGTTTGGAGCTCTCCAGGAGCATTCGTAGATCTGCCGCGCAGCATATCGGATGCCGCAGAGTTCTATCGAGTCAAAGAAGGGAGCTCAACAGAGAAGTTTTTCTAGTCTCAGTATATTGGGACCGAACACCCGATGCCCTTGAGCGACCAACTGAAGCAACTGGTCGAACTACACAAGGCGGCTGAACTGGCCATGAAGGACCTCATAGTCCGGCTATGGCCTGCTGAGCCTCTGCCCAGCAGCTACTTCAGCCTAGTAAAGCGTCTTGTGAGTGCCTGCCCGCAGCTTGAAGTTATGAAGTGGACAGTTTCTATTGAAGGTGCGTGAATGGCCTTCGCCCGCGCAAAGGTGCACTGGGCGAAGATGGATGCCGAGAAGCTGATAACTGAGGGGCCGCCAGAGGGCAAGGAGCATCGCCACCCTAAAAAGTATTACGATAGTGTCTTGAAGGGCTCCCGCCTTGTGGCGGAGCAATGTGCGAAGGATGTAATCTTTGAATGAATACACTCATTTTATCCTGTAATATGAAGCAAGTTCTTTTGCGCAATATAACGCTTGCTAATTTAAAATTTTACCTTCTGTGCGGCCGTTTATAAAATCTGAGAGTTGGCCAGCCGTCGGCTTCTGCCCCCATGTAACTAGTACCGGGGTGTTCGGGATAAATCTAAACACTCTTTATCCAAATTTTTGGTCCTTTAAGGAGGTGTTTAGCGCAACGAACAAGTCAATCGGACTATACAGCTTTATCACTCTCACTTAGCCATAGAAGTTCTATAATTATAAATTTTGGCGTAGCCTCTGGTATTTGGAAGGCCGAACTTGGGGCGCTATACACACCTAAATCGGACAAAGGCCGATTCCTCGCCCAAAGCGGAAAAAATCTTTAAGGATTTGAGACCTCTCGAACAGGGACCAGATCTTGCCGCATCATGACAGTCAGTTTTCGGCTTTCTCTACTGAGGTGCTCGTCCAGAAGAACTGGGACACAATCGCAGTAGTTCTCCCTGTGCCACCTTAGCCGATATAGCGGAACGTAAGGCAGCAAAACATGGGAGTCGGGCAACCCAACTATTGACCCAAGACATGAGTCAGAGCTGATGCATATAATGCTATAAGTTCGGGGTGCCGCACTGTCGAAAGTGTTCGGACTTTTCCTGCCGTGTTATGGGGTACACTGAAGCCCCTGGCGAACTGCACGTACCAAAATGTACGGGTGTAATTTGTAATAAATAAACAGTCAAGGAAAAAGAAAAAGAAATTTAATAATAATCTGACGTTGTACATTGTTTTCCATTGTTTGTTTGAATGATACATCAAGGCGCGTGTATACAAGTAGTGCGATAAGCAAATATAGGACTATTTGACATGTCCTAACCAAGAGCGAGCTGCGTGTGGGTATGTAAAACATGTATAGCAATCGTTATCAGAGACCACCTGGGGATTCCCTTGTATGTCAAAGCTCCTTGCCTCCTTGGTGTTTCCGTCCCGTGATGGGTCCGTTAATCAGGCTATCGGAACAACCTCCAGAAAATACTGACCTGAAAAGAAAGGAAAGGGGTGAAGGTATACAGATCTTGGGGCGGTTGAGCTGCATTGTGGACCGCATTGTAGTTGTGCCTCCGCCTATGCCCATGGTATTTTAAGTGCGTAATTATGTACACGTGGCACGAATTTCACCGCTTGACTGGGACTAGGACGGAGGCCGAATTGCTAGGTGAGCTCTAGACGTGCCGGATGATCCTGTTGCAGAGTACTTCGGACCCGCTTGACGGTGTCCAGAGGCTTTATAGCCGAATTGGAGGTCTACCTAAGAAGGTTGCTCTGTATTTCTGCTGCAAGGGCCGCCGTGTGCTCCTCCGTACAGAGGGAGCGCTCTGTGTTTCCATTGACTGTTATAATCCCGCGAGGTCCTGGCATCTTGAGGTTGAGGTATGCATAATGCGGTACCGCATTGAATCTGGCAAATGCGGTTCGTTCGAGCAGTGCATGATAGCCACTGCGGAAGGGGGCGATATCGAAGATTAACTCCTCGCTTCAGAAGTTGTCCGGAGATCTAAAGACTACTTATAGTGTGATTGAGCCCGTGCAACAGGCCTCTACACTTGGTATGACACCTTTAAAGGTGGTTTTGGTGGGTTTGATCCTTGAGGGATCGATGCCCATTTTGCACACTGTACCCTGATAGAGCAGGTTCAGGCTTCTGCCACCGTCCATGAGGACTCGTGTGAGGTGGAATCCGTTAATGATGGGGTCGAGGACCAGCGCGACCGAACTGCCATGACGGATACTGGTCGGATGGTCCCTGCGATCGAAGGTGATCGAACAAGAAGACCAAGGGTTGATAGGGTGACTGGCTCCATCGCGTAGACGTCCCTTAGTGCATGCTTCCGCTCCCGCTTGGGAATATGGGTTGCGTATATCAAATTTACCATTTTTACTTGGGGAGGAAATTTCTTCTGTCCTCCTGTGTTTTTCAGCCGGGGCTCCTCGTCGTCATCACTATGCAGCCACTTCTCCTTGTTTCCGGCGTTCAACTAGCTGGCCTATTTGAACACCCAACATTCTCTGTTGGTGTGGTTGGCTGGTTTTATCAGGGGTGCCGTGAATGTGGCATGAACGATCGAGTATGCGGTCCAGACTGGACGGGCCCGGATTGTTTCTTTTGAATGCCTTTTTCCGCTGACCGAACATAGAGCCACTGAATCCGGCATTGGCGGCCGTGTCTTCAGCGTTATCGCCATTATTGTGATGCTTGTGTCTGTTGCGTCGGGGTTTGCCGTTGCTATCTCTGACATCTGAGGTGCCAGGATTTCTTGATGTGCTGTTGCTACGAGCCAGCCAGCTATCCTCGCCCGCACAGAAGCGGGTCATGAGTGTCGTGAGGGCTGCCATGGACTTCGGCTTCTCTTGGCCGAGGTGTTGGGCAAGCCACTCGTCATGGATGTTATGCTTAAAGGCCGCTAGGGCTTCGGCATTCGGATAGTCGACAATTTGGTTCTTTTTATTTAGGAACCGAGTCCAGAATTTCCTAGCTAACTCTCCAGGCTATTGGGTTATGTGACTTAAATCACAGCATCTGGTGGTCGCACATAACTGCCTTGGAAGTTATCCAGGAATGCGTCTTGCAGGTTCTCCCAACTTCCAATGGAGTTTGCCGGCAAACTATTCAGCCAATGTCGGGCCGGTCCCTTGAGTTTTAGTGAGAGGTACTTGATAGCATGTAGATCATCCCCGCGGGCCATGTGAATGTGGAGAAGGAAATCTTCTTTCCATATCGCGGAGTCTGTAGTCCCATCATAGGGCTCGATATTCATGGGCTTAAACCCTTCTGGGAATTCATGCTCCATTACTTCTTCAGTGATGCAGTTCAAATGAGTCTAGTCTGTTGTATTCGGCTCGGCCGGATTTGTATTTAGTGTATCCGGCGTGGTGGTCCTTGTCACGCGTTGGGGCCCGCGCCCGTGATCCGTAGATCGATCTTGAACGTCCTGCTTTGTTTTCCAACTCGTCTCACAGGTCCTGCATGTAGCCCCGGGCCTTTGTGTTTTTGTTTGGTTGGCGACGGGGTGCGGGCTGGTGTTCGGGCAGATACGCCGCTTTGTCTTGGCCACGAGGTGGCCGGTCAGCCACATCCTTCGCTGGTAGTGTATTCCTCGGCTGCCAGGACCTCCGTCCATCTATCAGTTAGCAGATCTTGATCAGCTTGAGCTGTTGCTGCTTTTTCTTCAGGATTTTTGTAGTGACTATTGTCGGTGTCAAAACCGGCGGATCTCGGGTAGGGGGTCCCGAACTGTGCGTTTAAGGCTAATGGTAACAGAAGACTGGGGACACGATGTTTTACCCAGGTTCGGGCCCTCTCGATGGAGGTAATACCCTACTTCCTACTTGATTGATCTTGATGATATGAGTATTACAAGAGTTGATCTACCACGAGATCGTAGAGGCTAAACCCTAGAAGCTATCCTATGGTATGATTGTTGTTGTCCTACGGACTAAACCCTCCGATTTATATAGGCACCAGAGGGGGTTTAGGGTTACACAGAGTCGGTTACAGAGAAGGAGATCTATCATCCAAATCGCCAAGCTTGCCTTCCATGCCAAGGAGAGTCCCATCCGGACACGGGACAAAGTCTTCAATCTTGTATCTTCATAGTCCAACAGTCCGGCCAAAGTACATAGTCCGGCTGTCCGGATACCCCCTTATCCAGGAATCCCTCAATAGCCCCTGAACCAGGCTTCAATGACGATGAGTCCGGCGCGCAGATTTTCTTCGGCATTGCAAGGCGGGTTCCATCTCCAAATACTCCAAGATAAATTCCGAACATAAGGACCGTGTCCGCCTCTGTAAGACAAATTTAACATACCGCCGTAGAGAGAACAATAATGTAGGATTTAAGGTTCCGGCAGACCCTTGGGGTTTGAACTCTGGGGTGCGCGCGAAGATCTCTCTCCTACCAACTCACGTCTCGAAGCCTTGCAAGGAATCTAAGCTAGGAAGATGAACACACAGGAGACACGAGGTTTATACTGGTTCAGGCCACCACTGTGGTGTAATACCCTACTCCAGTGTGTGGTGTGGTGGATTGCCTCAGGGGCTGATGATGAACAATACAAGGGGAGAACAGCCTCGCGAGGGATGTTCTTGAGCTGGTGCGATGAACTGATTGGGTGAGCTCAGTTGCTTCTCTGTCTAGCTAGGGCTGGAATTCGAGCCGAGTCGAGCCAGCTCGGCTCGACTCGCTAGAGCTCGTTTCGTTAACGAGCTAGCTCGCCTCGACTCATTACTATAACGAGCTCAAACCCAAGATTGGCTCGACTCGTATAACTCGCGAGCTGGCTCGTTTAGCTTGTTAAGCTCGTTAATGATATAAACATAAAACCCTCAAATATGATAAAAATGATTATGTGTATATTAAACATATATATCACTAAACAATTATAATTTTTTTGTAATGCATGAGTATCCTAGGAGGCTAGGCCTTCAACGGCTGGGCCTTGTCTTGTGCGCCTAGGGTGTAAGCTGTTTAGTGGCTGATCTTTCTTTTTACTGGGAGTGGCTGATTTATCGTATCGAGCCTAACAAATTACACGAGTACTCATGAGATTGGCTCGTTTAACTTGGTCTATAAACGATCTTAAACTAAAGCTCGGCTCGACTCGTTATTCTTCGAGTTCGAGTCGATTCAAGCCGAGTCACGAGCTACTTGTTTAGCTCGCGAGCTTCGAGCTTTTTTTCCAGCCCTAAGTCTACCCGAATCTCTCTCTCTCTCTCTACTCTGGTGGCTAGTTCTATTTATAGAGGCCCTGGGCCTCTTCCCAAATAATGAGCGGGAAGGGCGCCAACAATTGGACATTTTGAAGGGGAACATCTAGTACACTTATCCTAACCAAAGTTGGTCTTTGACTGCCAAAGACTCTGACGGTGACGTCGTCCTCGGCTCCGCGGTGACCTCCATCCTGTCGTCCCGCTGGTCTTGGTCTTGTTGCACCGAAACGGTAACCTTTGCCTGATGCCTTGGCCTGTGCTTGCCCCCTTTGCACCGAAGGGGAAACAAGGACACTGCGTAGGCCGGCGCCCGCTTGGCACCCGCCTGGTCTTGATCGTCATGGCTTGCGTCACGGGCACCTCGTGAGGTACCCTACCTTGATCTCTCCGCCACCTCGAGAGCCCGCCTGTTGAGGCTGCTCCTGAGGAAGCTTCCTGTCGTCCGCCCCGCAAGGCTTGGCCTCTTGCGAGGGTCTTGAGCTTGAGCTGATGAAGCTGGGCTGCACTGGGCCTTCGCTTGAGCCACGCCGCAGGCCGCAGGCAGGCAAGTTTGGGGAACCCCGTTCCCAGAACACCGACAGTAGCCCCTAGGCCCAAGGCGCGCCCGGACTTGGCTTAGCAGAGAAGCGAAGGGGCAAGTGCGAAGCGCCGCGGGCCCCAATAGCCTGTGGCCTTGGGCTCCACGTGGCGATTGATTAGACGTGGGCGTCTCCACTTCCCCACAATGCCTCGGCAACCATCCGTCTGACAAAAGGCGGCGCCCGGGCCAGACTTACTCGCTTTGTTCCCGTTTGTCTTGCTCCAGATCCCCTTTCTCGCTTTTCTCCTTCTCGCTTCCGAAATCCTCCAGATCTGCCTCAATCCTTCACATCCGGCGAGCCATGGCACCCTGCAAGACCCCGACCGAGGCCTGGTACTCGCCGGCTCTGGATCCCCCGAACGTGTCAGAGAAGAACCTCGCCCTTACGCGCTTGATGACGGTGGTGCAGGGCAACGAGGGGGCGACTATGTTCAAAGCCGGCTCCGCCCAGCCTGAAGGCAAGGGGAGCACCTTCTACTCGCTCTTTGTGAGCGCCATCATCGCTGGTCTGGTGCCTCCTTTTTCTGAGTTCTTCCTTGCTGTTCTTCGCCAATACAACTTGCAAGCTCTGCACCTCCACCCCAACTCTATTCTTCTCCTGGCGATTTTCGCCTACTATTGCGAGGCTCACATTGGGGTGATGCCCTCAGTGGCCTTGCTGCGCCATTACTTTTCCCTCCAGGTTTCTGGTGCCCACATCATCGCGTGTGCGAGCTTCATCGCATACTCCAACTCCAATGCCATATCGAATCCTGGGAAGAGGATCGAAGGCTTCCGTAGCAAGTGGGTGATGGTGGATGTTGGGCGCATCCACTCCCGGCTAGTGCTGCCTACGGGGCAGCTCAAGGCTGTTGATGCGTGGTCTCGCGTGGAGCTTGATGACCACCATGCAAAGGTGGTGCTGAAGAGGATGAATGCGGACCTGAGGCCAGGCAACTTGGGGCGGTGAAGCTGACCGGGGCTACGCTCCTGAGGGAGTTCCTGGAGCATCGGGTGGCCCCAGTTCGGGAACGCTCGCTCCCACTGTGGAGGCTTGGGGAAGCAGATGCCGCCCTCCGCCTAAGCTCTGAGGCCTTGGCCGACAAAGATCTGGCCGCGGTTCTCCATTCGAGCCAGGAAGGCGCTCCTATCCCCCTGTTCCTTCGCGACGACTGGGAGCAGGTGGTGGATGCCATGCCCACCTTCAACGGGGAGGGGTTGGTGCCAGCAGAAGCTCCCGAGGATCTGGCGGCATTGGTGAACGTGTCCTCCGACGACTCCAGCGGGGGGGAGGAGGAAGAAGAGGAGGAGGAAGAAGAGTCCGACTCTGAGGCGACCGACGAGGAGTCGGGGGAGTCCTTCCCTCGCCGCAGGTCCCGCGCCCTCCGCTCCATGCCGGACAATGACGAGACCGGTGCTAGGCAAGGCGGGGAGGAATCGCTCTTGGTCCCAAGGAAGGATAGGATGGGGCTGGTTCCCCGAGGGTCCGCTCTGGTCCCGGGGCAATTTGACGCCAGCTCCAGCCCTCCCGACGCGCCTTCTACTTCCGGACCTCCCAAGGCTGACCCCAGCAGTAGGCTCTTGGGCTTCAAGTTTGGCCGGAGGCTGCTTGAGTCCGCGAATGACGACCAGTAAGTACTCGATTCATGTTTTGCTTTATTTCTGTCGCCAAGGTTTGACGTCTGCACCCCACTGGCTAGGCCGGCGCCTACAGCAAAAGGTTCAAAGGGGCCTCGGTGGCCCTGCTTGGGGCGAGCTCGCCTGCCGGGGCAGCACCTTCATCTACGGGGAAAGAAGGCGGCGAGGCCCGTGCCTCCTCTGCCCGGACGTCTTCGCGAGGCCAGCAGGGACGCTCCAGCGAGGAGTCAGCCCCAGTGGCCCCGCTGACTTTGGAGGTGCCTGCACTTGATGCTGTTGCAGAGGTGGCCAAGGCTCAGGGGGTCCCTTCCTCCCAAGTTGTGATTACGCTGCCGTCCTCTCCGCCTACTCCATCGGCTCCCGTATCCTCTGCTTCCTCTGCCATCTTAGACCGGGCTGCCAACAAACTGAGCCGGCTGCGCGAGGATCTCCAGAGCACGGACCCCCGCCTGGTGGCCGGGCGCCTGGAGCTAGCCTCTGGCTGGGTCCGCTCTGACGCCTCCGTCCGAGCGGCGCTAAGCCAGGCCATGTCGGCCTTTGATGAGGAGAAGCAAGCCGCCTCCCAGGCCAAGGCCGCTCGTGACGCTGCGTATGCCCGGGGCCGCTGCAAGGCACTAGAGGACGAGCTACAAAGCCTGCACGACGAGCTCGCCAAGGAGGTATGTGGACGCCAGGAAAAGGAGAAGGAGATGAAGGCTCGGGAAGTTGCCGCCAGGGACCGGGATGCCGAGCTAGATGGTCGCTGTGGCCGGTTGGAGACGCTGGAGCAGGCGCTGAAGGTAGAGAGGATCGAGATGGACGGCAAGGCAAAGGTCCTGGCTGAGGACCGAGTGGCCTTTGCGAAGCTGGAGGAGAAAGCTCACGCCGCGCTGAAGACGCTTTATGATGGCGGCTTAGAGAAGCCGTTGGCTGGCGCAGAGAATGGCCCCGCCGAGCTACTTCCCTTCCTGGTTTGTGCTCTTGAAGATGTCACGGACGGCCTTGGTCCCATGGCTGAGGCCGAGGCGCGTGTCCTTTCTTCTGCGGCGCTGACGCGCGTCCTCAGCAACTTCTACCTTCACGACCCCAACGTCAACCTCGACAGCCTGCTGGAACCTGTGAGCGGCGAACCTGCCGCCGCTACTGCTGAGGCTGTGAAAGGCCGACCTGAGGCCTTGCTGGGAAGGTTTCGCGCCTTCAGCACCTGGCCTGGGCGCGATGCTGCCAGCTCCGCGGCCTCGGGAGGTGGAGCCGCCCAGCGTGACTCCACCACAAGCGGCGGCGCCACCGGAAAGTGATCCCTTCGCGGCTTCTACCCTGTTTCAATTCTTGCAACATGCACCATGCCTCGTGGAGGCGTTTTAACTTGTGTTTGGCATTGTTAAAACAACCTATGGCCTATAATATTTGCTTTTGAATTCCTAGAATTTGCATTTTTTTCCTCCTATTTTCCTGTGTTCTACGTCGGCAGGGCCCGGGCCCGCGCATACCTCAGCCACCATTAGCCCCGACCAGAAACCAGGACGGAACTAAGGAGTGAGGGGCTACGTGACCAGTTATTCTCCTGAGTCGCGATGCTCAGGCGTCCCCCTTGACACGCGAACAGCAAGTAGGGAAGGAAGGCATAGGAGTGGATTTGTCGTTCTACGTCAGCAGGGCCTGGCCCCGCGCATACCTCAGCTGCCGTTAGCCCCGACCGGAAACCAGGACGGGACTAAGGAGTGAGGGGCTACGTGACCTGTTAGGCTCCTGAGTCGCGATGCTCAGGAGTCCCCCTTGACGCACGAATAGCAAGTAGGGAAGGAAGGCATAGGAGTGGATTTGTCGTTCTACGTCGGCAGGGCCCGGCCCCGCGCATACCTCAGCCGCTGTTAGCCCCGACCGGAAACCAGGACGGGACTAAGGAGTGAGGGGCTACGTGACCAGTTAGGCTCCTGAGAAAGGCTTGGCCGGCTGAAGCTGATCATACGGCACTTGGAGATTGGTGAACGTCTCGACGGACAGGACGTTGAGTCCTGCTCCACCATTGATGAGGGTCCTGGTGACCTGCACATTGCTGATGACTGGGGAACAGAGCATTGGGAGGACCCGAGCTGTTGCTGCGCACTTGAGCTGATCCGCCGAGCTGAACGTGATGGCACATGTGGACCACCTGAGAGGGCGCGTGGCCACAAGCTTGGGGAGGACGTCATTCACCTCGCGAGCAAACTGCTTGAAGATACGCTGAGAGGCTAGGGCTTGAGCTCCGCCTAGGATGCAAGCGATGGCGCGCGGGTCCTGGAAGCCCCCAACCCCCTCGTCCTGATGCTGGTCTTCATTCCTCCTTGGTGGTGGAGGCAGAGGAGGGAGGCCTGCGTTGCCTTGCGGGCGATCCTCACGAGGCTGATCCCTCCAACCTCCCTCGCGAGGCTGGTCCTGCTAACGGTCCTCACGAGGTCGGTAACGCCACCCTTGGCGAGGGCCACGATCTTCCCATCGTCCTCCACCTCTTCCTCCTCCTCGACCATAGCCCCGATCGTTGCGCTCGGGACATCGGCCGATACGTCCATCTTGCATAGCCCTGAGCTCTTGGCATTCGTTGGTGTTGTGGGTATGGAGGTCATGGTACACGCAGTACCAGCTGCCTTTGGATGACTCTGGCTGATCCCTGCCCCGCTTGGTGCCTGGCTCCGCTGCGAGCATTGCCGCTCCTTTGCGCTTCACGTCCTTGGCCTTGGGCTTCTTCTCTTCCGGATCAGCAGCTGGAAGTTTGAGGAGGGAGCGGCGCCCTACCTCAGCCCTGGCGCACTTGGTCGCCAAGTTGAGCAGCTCCAGAGATGTGCACAGGTCTTCATGGATTGCTAGCTCCTCTTTCATCTTGATGTCGCACACGCCATCGGAGAAGGCGGAGGTGATGGCTTCCTCAGTCACCCTGGGGATCTTGAGGCGGGCGTTGTTGAAGCGCTGGATGTACTTTTGCAGGGTCTCTCCAGGTTGCTGCTTGATGTGGCGCAAGTCACTCATGGCCGGGGGCCGGTCGTGAGTGCCTTAGAAGTTGGTGATGAAGTGAGTGCGCATCTCGTCCCAAGACGAGACCGTGCTGGGAGGCAGGTTTAGGAGCCAGGTGCGGGCGCCATCCTTGAGCGCCATGGGAAACCAGTTCACCATGACCTTTTCGTCCCCGTTGTCCGCCTCGATGCCCAGCTCGTAGAGCTGGAGGAACTCCGCGGGGTCGGCAGTGCCATCGTAGCGAGGAGACAAATCCGACTTGAACTTGCCCGGCCAGGCCACGCTGCACAGCTCGGCGGTGAAGGCATAGCAGCCTGCTATGGCTACAGGGGGCCTTTGGTGGCGAAGGGCTTGATCTTGGAGGTCTCCGCGCGCCGCCGCCAGCAGCAGCGCGGGGTCATGGCACGCTGGAGCAGGAGCATGGTCATGGCGTGCCAGTGCAGGGAGCACGCGAGCGCCTTCTTGAGGGCGAGGGACCTCTTGGCAGCTCTTTTCTTGCTGCTCGGGCACTGGACGCGGTGGGCCTTGTCCAGGGGCCGCGCGCCTTGGCGCCAGGGTGCCTTCTTGAGGAGGAGGCCGCGGAGGTGCCTCCGGAGTTGCGTTGCCCGCGCAGGGCGGAGGGCGTTGCAGCGAGAGGGACGGCACAGGGGATCCCCCTGCGGCGCTGACGAGCTCGGTGATGCGAGCGAGCCACTCATCGTAGAGGGCGTCGACGGGGTGGTAGTGCAGGAGCTCGCGTGCCAGGAGCAATGCGGCGTGCGCGTCCGCTGGACCGCGACGGGCGTGTGAGGACGAGCCTGCTGGAGTCAGCGACGGGGTGGTGGTGCGCCCTTCCCGCCGCACCGAGGGATGCAGTGATGACGCCTGCTGCTCATTCCTCGTCGGGCCAGTGGCGGCATGGGCGGCGGGCGATGGGGAACGATGGGGAGGCCCACCAGCGGGGGCTGTTTGGGCGACATGGGCTGCGAGAGCAGCCCGACACTCGGCGCAAGCTCGGCGAGCGTCAGACATGGGCGTGACGGACGACGAAATGCGAGGCGGTGGAAGAAGGATTCCGGTGCACCCCTACCTGGCTCGGCAAATGTCGGATTTAAGGTTCCGGCAGACCCTTGGGGTTCGAACTCTGGGGTGCGCGCGAAGATCTCTCTCCTACCAACTCATGTCTCGAAGCCTCACAAGGAATCCAAGCTAGAAAGATGAACACACAGGAGACACGAGGTTTATACTGGTTCAGGCCACCATTGTGGTGTAATACCCTACTCCAGTGTGTGGTGTGGTGGATTGCCTCAGGGGCTGATGATGAACAATACAAGGGGAGAAGAGCCTCGCGAGGGATGTTCTTGAGCTGGTGCGATGAACTGCTCAGGTGAGCTCAGTCGCTTCTCTTTCTCTAGTCTACCCGAATCTCTCTCTCTCTCTACTCTGGTGGCTAGCTCTATTTATAGAGGCCCTGGGTCTGTTCCCAAATAATGAGCGGGAAGGGCACCAACAATTGGCCATTTTGAAGGGGAACATCTAGTACACTTATCCTGACCAAAGTTGGTCTTCGACTGCCAAAGACTCTGACGGTGACGCCGTCCTGGGCTCCACGGTGACCTCCATCCTGCCGTCCCGCT
Organism: Triticum dicoccoides; assembly: GCF_002162155.2. Lineage (NCBI taxonomy): Eukaryota > Viridiplantae > Streptophyta > Magnoliopsida > Poales > Poaceae > Triticum > Triticum dicoccoides. The sequence goes on along the minus strand of NC_041393.1, from coordinate 189,064,752 downwards.
GGTCTTGGTCTTGTTGCACCGAAATGGTAACCTTTGACTGATGCCTTGGCCTGTGCTTGCCCCCTTTGTACAGAAGGGGAAACAAGGATAGTGCGCAGGCCGGCGCCTGCCTGGCGCCTGCCTAGTGTTGACCATCATGGCTTGTGTCACGGGCACCTTGCGAGGTACCGTGCCTTGATCTCTCCGCCTCCTCGCGAGCCCGCCTAATGAGGCTGCTCCTGAGGAAGATTCCTGTCGTCCGCCCCGCGAGGCTTGGCCCCTCACGAGGGTCTTGAGCTTGAGCTGATGAAGCTGGGCTGCACTGGGCCTCTGCTTGAGCTACGCCGCGGGCCGCAGGCAGGCAAGTCTGGGGACCCCTGTTCCCAGAACACCGACAAATAATCCACGAATCTAATCTGCTGGCAACTCTTCGTAGCGTGACATCACACCACGGCCCAGCTTTTATTCGAACCATTTTTTATAACCAGCTACCGCACATACTGCGAGGCGGTTTCTTTGGCACGTCTTATCGAAGCAGAGATCGTGTCCCTATTATCACGGGATTCTCATCAATACGGGTATGGGTAACACCACCACGCCTATTGGCATGACTCCGTGTTTTTAGGCAAGTCCCAAACGTTCACGTTGGGGACGCTTGATATTCTCTCTCCCCCCCTTTATAGAGGGGTCAAGGCCTATCCCTTTCTTACCACGCTTGCCCCTTTCCGACTCTCGAGTTCCAACACCCGAAGCTCAAGCTTAGGTACTTCCGATCTTCAATCATGTTCGGATCCAACCTTCAAGGTCGGTGGATGGCCTCCTCTGTCACAGAGGAGGACATTGCGAAGCTCAGGGAGGCCAGATATCTGACCGCCGATGTCAAGCACAGGCTTCCCGCCCCTGAGCAGTAATCCCCACTCCCGAACCCAATGAGAGTGTCGTATTTGTTTCTCACTTCCTTCGAGGCTTGGGTTTGACTCTCGATCCCTTCATGAGGGGGCTCATATTCTACTACGGGCTAGATTTTCATGATCTAGCTCCGGATTCCATCCTCCACATCTCGTTGTTTATCGTCGTGTGTGAAGCCTTCCTCCACATCACCCCACACTTCGGCCTATGGCTCAAGACCTTCAATGTGAAGCTGAAGGTGATTGAGGGGCGACACGCGGAGTGCGGAGGCACCATGATAAGCAGAAATGCCGATGTTCCATGGCCAGAAGGTGCCTTCCCGGAGGTGTCAGATATGTGGCAACGGAGGTGGTTCTGCATCACAGCTCCCCGAGGCACAACGTGGGCGGCTGCACCTGCCTTCCGCTCGGGTCCTCCGCCTCAACTGGCGTCGTGGACCAGTGTGGGACTGGACTGGGGGCCTGCTAATGATGTACTGACATTGCAGAGCCGTATTTGGGAGCTTCTTGAGAGGGATATCGATCTTGTCAGAATCATTCAGGTAATGCTAGTTCGGCGGATCCTGTCGTGCAAGCGTCGGCCTCTCCGGATGTGGGGGTTCAATCCGGAAGGTCTGCGGACCATTCAGCACTTCTTTGGCATGACGCTCGAAGGGATGTATAAGTTATTCTTCGGACCACAAGTGAGGTGTCCGGACACCGCCGAGGATGCGGGCCAGAGCTGCCATCGCCCGGATACCCAAGTAAGTATCCCTGTAACCGAACACTTCACATATGTTTAATACAACATTATTCTGAAAACTTGTCCGCGGCCAGGATTGGCTCAGCAAGGCAGAGAGAATCAGGTGTCCGGCCCCACTTCTCGAAGGCTCGCCTAGTCCTGTAATAGCCAGGATGCTTAAGCGTGCATTGAGACAAGTGCCCTTGGGGAAAGGGGAAGAGAGGAACATAGGAGCCGAACTCCACGCGCTGCACATCCAAACCGGGGGAATTACTGTCTCCATGAAGGAGGATAATCGGGGAGGTTTTTCCAAGGTTCCCTCCCCTCGCCGGAAGAAAAGGGTTGCCTCCAAAGATTTGGAGATGGAGGTGCCTAATCAAGGGAAGAAAACTTCACCAGGGGGCCCTGCCCCGAAGGGCATCCTTGCCGCATCGTGCCCGCAAACGGGCCAGCCTTCCACCGAGCTGTAAGTTGATGGTGAACAAGAAGCTATTGCTTTTTCCTCTGAGAACAATAATTAGGATCTGTTTTTTTCAGTCCGGCTAGGAGCTCATCTCAACAGGGTTCATCTTCGGGGGATCTTCTTCCGGAGATGATGGAGAGTGAAACCCCACCTGCCTCTCTGCCCCACGGGGCAGGCGGCCCTGAGGTGTCGTCACGGAGGAGCCCAGATCCGCTGGGGCCGGAAGCTGATACTTCGGCCACCCCGAGCCTGGTGCGTGCGGCTCTCTTGGAGGGTGATGAGAAGGGTCCAGAACAGTCCGGAGCCCGGCCGAACACGCTGTCGGGCCCCTTGGAACAAGCTGCTCCCTCAGAGGGTCATCTTACGCTAATGGGTACGGTGTTGGAGAAGATTTCATCCGCCAAAAGCGGGTTAAATGAAGCTTTTGGAAGTTTGCTCAAAGGCTTCGAGGTACGTGATAAAATACGTAATTTTTGATTGTTCCGCACGCGCTAGGTGTGCTCCATATAGATAGTAGCCCCTGAGACTCTGGTTGCCAGCCCTAGGCGGCAAACGGAGGATCACACTCTCAGGTAATGATTGTACTACATTTATACGTAGGTGGCTAAGAGTCCGGTGATAGACCGGAATTCTGAACTTGCCGAACTAAGGCGACAAATTGATGTGGTGGATACCGACGTCACGCTTATAAATAAGAGGATTGACGAGTCATAGAGTATGCACTTGTTTTTTCCATATTTGCTTTAGGAAATATGAAGAGGATTGAAATATTAATATAATATGATGTGGCTACAGGTGGAGCTGTTGCCATTGAGTCCCTATGGGCGGAACTTGCCCTAGCCAAGGAACAAGCCCAGGTTGCAATGCGGCTGCCCTAAAGGCAGCCGAAGACTTGAGAGCCGAACAGACTGCTCATCGCCGAAGCGAAGAGAAGATAGCCGAGATGGTTGTGGATCTGAGGGATGCGGCCGACCGGTATGAGCTTCTTGAGAAGGAGAATCAGGCAAAGGCGGCTGATCTGAAGAAGGCACTGGATTCGGCTAAGGAGACACGCTCTGAAATTAGAGACGCGCGGGAGGAACTACGGCAAGCCGGGGAAATCGCGGCTGGAAATCCCTATTTGTTCCGGATGAAGTTCTTAGATCCAAAGAATGCTCCTTTGGATAAACTTTGGAGCACTGCAGATGAGTATGCGGACTTGGCAAAAAGTACGCTGATGCGACCAAGTTATTCAAGGATCATAAAGATAATGAAATAGAAAGGCTATTTTGGTCGCAATTTAGCGTCCCCACGCGCTTATTGCCATTGAGTGAGAAGATGGCCGCTATAGCCGAGCTCCATAGGTTGTCCGGTCTTGCCATGAGGTCTATAATAGACCATCTATGGCCGAAGGGACCGAGGTCGGACAGTTACTTTGGTTTAGTGCAGCAACTGTTTGGCGCCAGGTCGCGAATCGATGCCGTGAAGAGGTCGGCGTGCATAGAGGGTGCGTGGATGGCTCTTGTCCGTGTTAAGACATATTGGGCAGATATGGAGGCCACCAGCATTGCAACCCAGGGTCCGGCAGGAAGCCAAGACCCGGCCGAGCACTATTTTGAGCAGGTCATAGAAGGTGCCCATAGAATAGAGGCTCAGTGCTCGAAGAATGTCATGTTCGAGTGACAAATCAATTAATTGTAAACAATTATGTGTTAAATATAGAGGTTGTGTTTATACTTTTGCCTGAAAGTGTTATAATACCTCCTGTGCGGTCGTTTATGAATTCATATAACTTGAAAGATAGCAGTCGTTGGCTTTAGCCCCCACGCATATAATGCGGGGGTGTTCGGAAAATATATGCGTAATCACACTTGATCCAACGTCTTGGTCCATTAAGGAGGTGCTCGCAAGTCGAACTAGGCAACCGGACTATATAGCTGTAACACTTTCACTAAGCCATGGTAGTTTAATGGTGGGGCTACTAAGTAGCCCCTAGTACATATGCGTGCATCCGTATAGGGGCGCGTATGTACGTGACCAGGAAACGGTCCTTCGTTAATGCAGAGGAATCCTATAGATTCTGATGAGTCTTTGAGTGGTTGACCAGTCTCTCGCTGTATCATGACAGTCAGTTTTCGGCTTTCTCTACTGAGGTGCTCGTCCGGAATAACCAGGGCACAATCGCAGTAGTTCTCCTTTGGCCGCCTTAGCCGATAGAACAGAATGTAAGGCAGCAAACCCAAGAGTCGGGCAAACCCAACATTTGACCAAAGACATGATTCTGAGCTGATGCATATAAGGCCTAACTCGCGACGCTGAACACTCCCAAAGGTATTCGGACTTTATAACATATACTGGGCTGAGCCACGCCCTTGATTATGAACCCTATATTTCCAGGTACGTGCATTCATCTGTCGTGGCTAAATGCCTATGACGCCAGTATCCACTATGGGTGTATTGAATACCCACGGGATGTCAAGCAACAAAAGACAGTAAAGAAGGTTTACACAGGGGCTTAATCTAAATAGAAACCTTTGAGCGGGGCCCTGCTGCACGTCTGTGCCTTTGTCTCCGTTGTGCCGTATCCTGGAAGGGTGTCGCACGAATAGTGTCTGTAAAAATGAAAACTCATGTAAAAGAGTAAGCGTGGGAAAAGTTGGTTATTCCCGATGGATGTTAGAAATACGAGATATTTGCCTATTAATGAGGCAAGCCAAATTGTGGGCTTTATTACATGTTTGCAGCCCCTGGTATCATTTATGGGGATACATGTATAGCACCTAGCTCAGGTTTATCCGGGCTGTTGTTGAAAATGGCGGACTGGACTCATCTAACCGTGTCCGTGGTCTTGACGACCGATCATGCTTCTGGTGGGAGAGGCCGCTTAATGTCTGGCTACCAGAGTCGCCGCATACTGCTCTGTGTTTTCGCTAACGGTTATGACGCCATGTGGACCGGGCATCTTAAGTTTAAGGCAGGCTAGTTCGGTATTGCGTTAAAGCAAGCGAAGGCCGTTCTTCTGAGTAATGCATGATAACCGCTGCTGAAGGGAGCGGTGTTGAAGAGTAGTTCCTCGCTTCTAAAGTTGTCGGGAGAACTGAATGTCACTTCTGATACAAGGGAGCCCCAGCAGTGATCCTCAATGCATGGTATCACTCTGTTGAAGATGGTGCTACTTTGGCTTATTCTGGATGGGTCTATCCCCATCTTGCGGATGGTGTCTTGATATATCAGATTAAGACTACTGTCACCGTCCATTAGGACTCGAGTGAGATGGTCTGCATCAATTATTGGGTCGAGCACCAATGCAGCCGATCCTCCGTGTCGGATACTGGCCGAGTGGTCTCTGTGATCAAAAGTGATCGGGCAGGCCGCCCAGGGGTTGAATTTGGGGGCAACGAACTCTGTGTGAGTTGTGTGGACCATGTTCACCGTTTTGACTTCTGGTGGGAATTTTTTCTGGCCCCTCGTGTTTGGCTGGCGAGGCTCTTCCTTGTCTTCACTTGGTGTTTCCCTTCCCTTATGCTCGGCGTTTAACTTGCCGGCCTGCTTGAAGACCCAACATTCTCTGTGAGTATGATTTGCAGGTTTCTCAGAGGTGCCATGGATTTGGCACAATCTGTCCAGGACTTTATTTAGGCCGGACAGTCCCTCTTTACTGCCCTTAAATGGCTTATTTCCTTGACCGGGTCGAGAGCCCCTGAATCCGGTGTTGACCGCCGTGTTGTCCGGACTATCGTCATTCCGACGCTTGTGCTTAGTGCGCCGTGGCTTCCTGTTGTCGTCTCGAATTTCGGATGTGCCTGGGTCACTGGTGCCTCTATGGGCCAACCAGTTGTCTTCGCCCGCACAAAAGCGGGTCATAAGGCTTGTTAAGGCTTCCATCGTCCTTGGCTTTTCTTGGCCGAGGTGTCTGGCGAGCCACTCATCCCGGATACTATGTTTGAAGGCCGCTAAGGCTTCGGCATCCGGACAGTCAACAATTTGATTCTTCTTAGTGAGGAATCTATTCCAAAGCTTACGGGCTGCTGTATTATGTGACTTAAATCGTCTGCATCCGGAGGTCAGACATAGGTCCCTTGAAAATTGGCCCTGAAAGCATCCTCAAGTTTCTCCCAACTTCCAATTGAGTTTTCGGGGAGGCTCTTCAGCCAGTGTCGAGCTGGTCCTTTCAACTTGAGGGGAAGGTATGTGATGGCATGGAGGTCCTCCCCACGAGCCATGTGTATGTGAAGGATAAAATCTTCAATCCAAACCCCAGGGTCTGTGGTTCTGTCGTATGCCTCTATGTTCTCGGGTTTGAATCCCTGTGGAAATTCATGATCCAGCACCTCATCGGTGAAGCACAGAGGGTGCACATCCCCTCTGTATCTGGACGTGTCGCGGAATGCTGTCGGCTGTTGTTGCATCCGGTGTTGATTCTGAACTGGTATTCAATCAGTGTGATCGTTGTGGTGACCATAGTCCCGCGCCGGAGCATGTTCTCTTGATCCATAGATGGACCTGGCCGCCCCGGCCTTTTTGTCCAGGAGCTCACGTAAATCGTGTGCAGTATTAGTGGCTGCTCTATCATGGCGATGAAGTGGTTGGTCCGGCCAAGTGGTCGTATTGATTTTTGGCGGAATGGGCGCAGCGGCCTCGTCGTCAAATTCGGGCAGCCGCTTGCATTTTGGGTAGCTCTTTGTGTGGCGATCGTCGCCACATTTTCCTTCGGTGTCTAGCACCTTGTTCCATCTTTGGTTGAGCGTATCCTGCGCGGCTTTAAGCCTTTGCTTCTGCTTCTTTAGGCTCCTCGCCGTGGCCAGAAGCTTTCTGCGGAGGTTATCTTGCTTCAAACGTTTTTCCGGGATGATGAATGCATCGTCAACCGGACTGTCCTCCCCTCCGTGGGTAGTTTGATGAGTTTGGCCCTTGGGATCGCTGTGATTGGGCATTTGTTCGGCATGGCCTGGCTCTTCTTGTTCCGTTGCTGGGTTCATATTGTCGCCTTCGGAGTCATCCGGAGTGTCATTTTTTCTTGCGCTGTTATTGCTATTTTTACTGTGACTGGACTTAGAGTGGCGCCGTTGTTTTTGTTTTTGTCTGGGGGTTTTATCCTCCGTTGTGTCCTTTTTGTCACCTTGTCTTCCTTAGGCGTGTCCACCATGTAGATGTCATATGATGAAGTGGCGGTCCAGCGCCCCATGGGCGGTGGTTCCAGACTCCTGCGTTGACGTCCATAACGTCGATGTCGTCGGAGTCGAAATCAAGCATGTCTGTTAAGTCATCCATAGTTGCTATGAAGTGGGTGGTGGGTAGGAGGCGATTTTCTTCGTCATTCGTGTCCCACTCGGGCCGGACATAGTTCGGCCAAGAGTCTTCCATCAAGGAGAGAGACTTTAATGATTTAAGTGCTTCGCCCAAGGGGGAGTGCTGAAAGATATCCGCGGCGGTGAACTCCATTACTGGAGCCCAATCGGACTCGACGGGTCCGGGCACGCGCGGTTCGGAACCTACATCCGGACACAAGTCCGGGGGTCTAATGACGCAGATCTCCTAGATGGCAGAGTCTGTGTTCGGCTCTACCACCGATTAGTACGCGGCCTCCATGGCGGGGTCCATCCACCCATCCTCGGACGACGCGATCTGCCCTGGATTTAGGTCCGGAGCCACAGTAGGGGCGATATCCCGAATACTGTCCGACAGCAGATTTAAGTCGTGCTCGTCGTGACTGTCTGGCGCTCCTGGCATGGGCGTGAATCCATCAAAGATCAAGTCTCCGTGGATATCGGCCGTGTAATTCAAGTTTCCAAACCTGACCTGATGGCCAGGGGCGTAGCCGTCGATCTGCTCCAGATGGCCAAGCGAGTTGGCCTGCAGTGCGAAGCCGCCGAACACGAAAATTTGTCTGGGGAGAAAGGTCTCACCCTGGACATTGTTGTTGAAGGTTGGGGGAGCCATCGAGCCTTACAGCAACGACACAGAGGAACTCTCATTGAAAGCACCAATGTCGGTGTCAAAACCGGCGGATCTCGGGTAGGGGGTCCCGAACTGTGCGTCTAAGGCTAATGGTAACAGGAGACTGGGGACACGATGTTTTACCCAGGTTCGGGCCCTCTCGATGGAGGTAATAGCCTACTTCCTTCTTGATTGATCTTGATGATATGAGTATTACAAGAGTTGATCCACCACCAGATCGTCGAGGCTAAACCCTAGAAGCTAGCCTATGGTATGATTGTTGCTGTCCTACGGACTAAACCCTCCGGTTTATATAGGCACCAGAGGGCGTTTAGGGTTACACAGAGTCGGTTACAGAGAAGGAGATCTATCATCCAAATTGCCAAGCTTGCCTTCCACGCCAAGGAGAGGCCCATACGGACATGGGACGAAGTCTTCAATCTTGTATCTTCATAGTCCAACAGTCCGGCTGTCCGGATACCCCCTTATCCAGGAATCCCTCAGCTATAAGCCGGCGCTTGAAGCGTTCCTGCTTGACGGGATCCTCAGGCATGATAAATTCTTCGTCGCCGAGGCTCACCTCGTCTTCGGAGAGGGGCATGTAATTGTCATCCTCCGAGTCTCCATCCATTGCATGTTCATTAGGGCTAGCTTGCCCATCCTCCCGTCCGGCTTGCTCGAAGCTTGGCTGGGCGGGATTGTTTTCATCTTCGGCATCATCCGGAGTGCTATTGTCCCTTGTGTCGGTATCGCTATTTTTTCTATGGCGAGGCTTAGAGCGGCGCCGCTGACATCGACGCTTAGATTGTTTCTCAAGGGGGTTATCCTCCGTTGCCTCATCGGTATTGCTTTCTTTGGGTGTGTCTACCATATATATATATATCATATGATGAGGTGGCTATCCAGCGCCCTGTGGGCGGTGGTTCCTGTTCTTCTCCGGCATCGTTGTCCATATCGTCGATATCTTCGGAGTCGAAATGAAGCATGTCGGTTAAGTCATCGACAGTGGCTATCAAGTGGGTGGTGGGTGGGTAACGAATTTCTTCGTTGTCCGCTTCCCACTCAAGCCGGACATAGTTCGGCCAAGGGTCTCCTGACAGGGAGAGAGACTTTCATGAATTTACCACGTCGCCCAAGGGCAAGTGCTGAAAGATATCCGCGGAGGTAAACTCCATAATCGGTGCCCAATCAGGTTCGATAGGCATGGATGCGCGCGGTTCGGAGCTTATGGTCGGAGACTAGTTTGAGGGTCCGATGACACAGACCTCATTGGGGCGAAGTCTGTGGTCGGCTCTATCACTGATGAGTGTGCGGCCTCCGTGGTGGGGTCTATCCACCCATCCTCGGATGGCACGATCTGCTCCGGATCTAAGGCCAGGGCAGCTGCAGGTGTGTTCTCTTGAACACCGTCCGATGGCAGATCTAAGTCATGCTCACCGTGACGGTACGACGCACCTGTCATGGGCTCGAATCCGTCGAAGATCAAGTATCCGCGGACGTCGGTAGTGTAGTTCAGGTTTCCAAACCTGACCTGATGGCCAGGGGCATAGCTATCGATCTGCTCTAGATGGCCAAGCGAGTTGGCCCGCAGTGCGAGGCTGCCGAATACGAAGATCTGTCCAGGGAGGAAAACCTCATCCTGAATTGCATTGTTGTGGATGATTGAAGGAGCCGTCAAGCCTTATGGTGACGACATAGTGGAACTCTCAATGAAAGCACCAATGTCGGTGTCAAAACCGGCGGATCTCGGGTAGGGGGTCCCGAACTGTGCGTCTAAGGCTAATGGTAACAGGAGGCAGGGGACACAATGTTTACCCAGGTTCGGGCCCTCTCTATGGAGGTAATACCCTACTTCCTACTTGATTGATCTTGATTATATGAGTATTACAAGAGTTGATCTACCACGAGATCGTAGAGGCTAAACCGTAGAAGCTAGCCTATGATTATGATTGTTCTTGTCCTACGGACTAAACCCTCCGGTTTATATAGACACCGGAGGGGCGGCTAGGGTTACACAGAGTCGGTTACAGAGAAGGAAATCTACATATCCGAATTGCCAAGCTTGCCTTCCATGCAAAGGAGAGTCCCAACCGAACACGGGACGAAGTCTTCAATCTTGTATCCAACAGTCCGGCACAAGTACATAGTCCGGCTGTCCGAGGACCCCCCCCCCCCTAATCCAGGAATCCCTCACCGGGACCAGCATCTTCATTAACAGAGGATCGACTGGGTTTCGGGGAGTGGGGCCGGACACATAATTCGCTCGGCCTTCTTTATCCAGTCCTGTTCAAGAGATGGAATTTTTAAGTGCCCCTCCCTAAGACTGACAAGTTAAGTAGTGTTCGTCAGCATCATACTTACCAGGGATGTCGGATTGTTGAAGTCAAGGCCGGTGTCATCGGACATCGAAGGCCACTTCTTCTGCTTCTTAAAAAGCAGTTTTGAGATCTTCTTGTGCGTCATGCCGTAGAAGTGATGCAGAGTCCGTGCCCCCTCCGGATTGAACTCCCACATCTTGAGAGGTCATCGTTGGCAAGGGAGAGCTCAGCGGATGAGCATCACCTGGATCACATAAGCAAGGGTGATACCCTTTTGTATCATGCTCTTGACACGCTGTTGCAGCGTCAATACGTCATTGGGGGACCCCCAATCTAGGCCCTTGTTGGTCCAGGACGCGAGCCGTAGTGGAGGTCCGGATCTGAAGGCGGGAGAAGCAACCCACTTGGTGCCACGGGATTTGGTGATATAGAACCACTCCTGCTACCACACCTTAACGGTGTCTACAAATCTTCCTTTGGGACAAGTAACCTTGTTGAGCTTTCTCACCATGGCGCCGCCGCACTCGGCGTGTTGGCCTTCGACCACCTTCGGCTTCATATTAAAAACCTTGAGCCACAAGCCGAAATGTGGAGGGATGCGGAGGAATGCTTTGCAGACGATGATAAACGCCGAGATGTGGAGGAAGCATTTCGGGGCCAGATCGTGGAAATCCAGCCCGTAGTAGTACATAAGACCTCGGAAAAAGGGGTAAAGGGCGAATCCGAGCCCTCAGAGGAAGTGGGGGATAAAGACCACCCTTTCGTCGGGCTCCGGGGTGGGGATGATCTGCCATGGGGTCGGAAGCCTATGTTTTATCTCTGCCGTCAGGTACCTTGCCTCCCGTAGATCTTGGATGTTCTTCTCTGTTACGGAGGAGGCCATCCACTTGCCTTGAAAGCCAGATCCGGCCATTGCTAGAGGAGCTGGGGCGGAAGGAAAAGTTTGGAACTTGGGTGCTGGAGCTCAGGGGATTGGAAGGCAGAGGAAGGAGAAGGTGTGGGGTGAACGGATGGGTCCTTCTGTCCTCTTATAAGGGCAGCGAATATCACGTGCCCCCTCATGAGCCTTAAAAATCACCTATTTCCAAGGTGACATGCAAACGGCACTGTTAGATTACCCAAATCCCCTATTGATGAGAATTCCGTAATAAGGGGACACAGTCTCTACTTCGACAAGACATGTCACTGGTCGTGCCTTGAAATACGAAACGAGGCTGTAAAATGGTTCAGAATAATTATAAAGGCCAGAATATAACATCTCGCCGAAAAAGTGGCCCATGGACGTGGCTTATTCTTAAGCATTGGTACTTTTTACAGCTTAAGGTTGTACGTGTTAAGCAAGACCGGACAAAGTTCTTGTGTGCGGAAAACTATGTTGAAGTATCCGGAAATGGGGAACCCGCCTCGCAATGCCGAAGACAGTTTGTGCACCGGATATATCATCATTGAAGCCTAGTTCAGGGGCTACTGAGGGAATCCTCGACTAAGGGGTCCTCGGGCGTCCGGGCTATGTGATGTGGGCTAGACTGATGGGACATGAAGATACAAGATAGAAGAACCTCCCCATGTCCGGATGGGACTCTCCTTTGCGTGGATGGCAAGCTTGGCATTCGTATCATGTATTTTCCTTCTTCTGTAATCGACTCTGTACAACCCTAGATCCCTCCGGTGTCTATATAAACCGGAGGGTTTAGTCCATAGGGCAAGAACACAATCATACAAGCTAGACATCTAGGGTTTAGCCATTACGATCTCGAGGTTGATCAACTCTTGTAACCCCTATATTCACCATAGTCAATCAAGCAAGAAGTAGTGTATTACCTCCATTAGGAGGCCCGAACCTGGGTAAACATCGTGTCCCCTACCTCCTTGTTACCTTCGATCCTTAGACACATAGTTCAGGACCCTCTACCCGAGATCTGCCGGTTTTGACACCGACAGACTCCCCTAGGGTTTATGGAATATTGGGGTATTTATAGAGCAAAGAGGCAGTGCGGGAGGCCACCAAGGTGGGCACAACCCACCTGGGCGCGCCTGGGCCCCCAAGCGTGCCCTGGTGGGTTGTGCTCCCCTAAGAGCACCCCTCTGGTACTTCTGTGGCCCAACAGGTGTCTTCTGGTCCAAAAAAATCCACAAAAAGTTTTGCTGCATTTGGACTCTGTTTGGTATTGATTTCCTGTGATGTAAAAAAACAAGCAGAAAACAGCAACTGGCACTGGGAACTATGTCAATAGGTTAGTACCAAAAAATGATATAAAATGATTGTAAAACATCCAAGAATGATAATGGAAGAATAAAAATTATAGATACGTTGGAGACGTATCAGCATCCCCAAGCTTCATTCCTGCTCGTCCTCGGGTAGGTAAATGATAAAAATAGAATTTTGATGTGAAATGCTACCTAACATTTTCATCACATATTCTTTTCTTTGTAGCATGGACATTTGGACTTTTATATGGTTCAAAGGAGTAGTCTAGTTTTGACATGAAGACTTTAATACTCAAGCATATCAACAGGCAACCATGTCTTTCAAAATATCAACACTAAAGCAAGTTATCCCTAGCCCATTATGCTCAATCATTGATCCATTCATGAAACACACACAAATACTAGCAATACCCAATGCTCAAGTATGATCATAGTGCCCCTTAGTTGGTGCTTTATAAGAGAAGATGGAGACTCAACTAAAAAATAAAAATTGCATAAAGTAAAAGAAAGGCCCTTCATGGAGGGAAGTAGGGATTTGTAGAGGGGGCAGAGCTCAAAGCGAAAATTGAGAGATAAAAACATTTTGGGAGGTGAGGGAGTCCTAGACTAAGGGTTCCTCGAGCATCCGGTCTATTCGATATGGGCCGGACTAATGGGCCGTCAAGATACAAGGAACAAGACCACCTGTCATGTCTGGTTGGGACTCCCATATGCGCAAACGACAAGTTTAGGTGTCCGGATATACTATTTCCTTTCTGTTAAACCGACTTTGTACAACCCTAGGCCCCTCCGGTATCTATATAAACCGGTGGGTTTAGACCGACGGTGGGATCATAACATTGATAGGCTAGCCAAGCTAGGGTTTAGCCATTACGATCTCGAGGTAGATCAACTCTTGTAACCCCTATACCCATCGAATATAATCAAGCAAGAGTATGGTTTTACCTCCATTAAGAGGGCCCAAACCTGGGTAAATAATGTGTCCCTTTGATTATTATTACCATCAATCCGCAGACATACAACTTGGCCCCCCCCTATCGGTGTCAAAACCGGCGGATCTCGGGTAGGGGGTCCCGGACTGTGCGTCTAAGGCTGATGGTAACAGGAGGTAGGGGACACGATGTTTTACCCAGGTTCGGGCCCTCTTGATAGAGGTAATACCCTACTTCCTGCTTGATTGATCTTTATGATATGAGTATTACAAGAGTTGATCTACCACGAGATCGTAGAGGCTAAACCCTAGAAGCTAGCCTAGGGTATGATTGTTGTTGTCCTATGGACTAAACCCTCCGGTTTATATAAACACCGGAGGGGGATAAGGTTACATAGAGTCGGTTACAGAGAAGGAGATCTATCATCCAAATCGCCAAGCTTGCCTTCCACGCAAAGGAGAGTTCCATCCGGACACGGGACGAAGTCTTCAATCTTGTATCTTCATAGTCCAACAGTCCGACCAAAGTATATAGTCTGGCTGTCTGGATACCCCCTTATCCAGGACTCCCTCGGTAGCCCATGAACCAGGCTTTAATGACGATGAGTCCGGCGCGCAGATTGTCTTCGGCATTGCAAGGAGGGTTTCATCTCTGAATACTCCAAGGTAAATTTCGAACACTTAAGTCATGTCCGGCTCTGCAAGACAAATTTCACATACCGCCGTAGAGAGAACAATAATCCACAAATATAATCCACTAACAACTCTTTGTAGCGTGACATCACGCCACAGCCCGGTCATTATTCGAACCATTTTTTACAACCAGCTACTATGCATATTGCGAAGCGGTTTCCTTGGCACGTCTTGTCGAAGCAGAGATCGTGCCCCCCTTATCGCGGGATTCTCATCAATACGGGTGTGGGTAACCCAACCGCACCACCAATCATGGTGAGTGGGGAACGAGCAGGTTTCATCGGGCAAGCGGGGAGGCGCAAAGTTTCATTACCTCTATAAAGAGGAATGGCCTCTTCGTTTTCACCCACGCCTTCTCCTTCCGCTCGTCCATTCTCTTTCACTTGAGCCCTAACGCTCGAGCGTTCATCTTCTCCACCAACAAAGGTTCTCCGAAAATGTCCGGATCCAGAGCAGGAGGCAAGTGGATGGCCTCTATCATCCAGGAGAAGGATGTCAAAAAGCTTCGGGAGGCCGGATACCTGGCCTAGAAAATCGGCCACCGCCTTCCGACGGCGGGACAGATTGTCCCTACTCCGGAGTCCCACGAGAGGGTCGTATTCCTCCCTCATTTCGTCCGCGGGCTCGGGTTTCCCCTTACCCATTTGTTCGCGGCGTCATGTATTATTACAGGATCGATTTTCATGATCTATCCCCCAATTCCTTCCTCAACATCTCGACATTTATCGTCATGTGCGAGGCCTTTCTCCGCATCACGCCACACTTCGGCTTATGGCTGAAGATCTTGAATGTGAAGCCCAAGGTGGTGAGCAACGAGCACGCCGATTGCGGAGGCGCCATGGTGAGTAGGATGCCCAAGGTCACATGGCCGACAGGTACTTTCAACGATTCCATCAAGGAGTGGCAGCAGCAGTGGTTCTATATCACTAAGCCGCGCGGCAAGAAGTGGGCCGCTGCTCCTGAGTTCCGATCTGGAACCCCTTTGTGGCTTACGTCCTGGCCCAAGAAGGGCTTAAACTGGTCTTCATCTGACGAACTGGTGGTGATCCAGACACGCATCAAAGGTATGGAAGACAAAGCCAGCAGGCTTGTTGATGTAGTCCAGGTGATGTTGGTCCGCCTGGTTCTTCCCTGTCATCACCGAGCCTGCAATTTGTGGGAGTATGACCCGGCCGAGCACCAGACCCTGCGAGAGCTTTACGGCTCCTTGCACAAGGACATCTGGAAGGTACTTTTTAAGTCCGGCAAACCGTGGCCGGACTCCACCACGGACCGCGGGTACCAACTGTCCCTCCCCGTAAGTCCAGTAAGTAGTCCTTATATTTTTTCCATCCATATGTTTGATTGTCATATCCCGGGGAAGATGCCCTAACGCGCTTCCCACAATTATCTTAGGGATGGACGAAGAAGGCGAGGCGGATACATTATCCAGCCCCGCTGCCAGAAGAACCAGCCGGACCACTTCTGACGAAGATGCTGGTCCCGGCGCCTTACGAGGCGCCAAAGAAAGAGGCCCATAAAGAGGCCAAGGAGACCAGGAGCAGCCTCCGTTGTCGTGGTGCTTCGGACACAAAATCCGAAGACTCCAATACCCATCTCTCCTCTGAAGAGGAAGAGGAGGAGGAAGAGGACGAGTCCCCCACAGGGGGAGGAAAGAAAAGGATGGCCTCCTCATCTCTGGAGGCCGAATTGCCTAAGAGGGGCAAAACTCTCCTGCCAGAGGCGTCCACTACGGCTACCGAGAGCAGCCCGGAGTGGGATCCCAGGGCCCAGCCCCTGGAAAACTTGTAAGTGCACAAAATCCGAACACATCTATGCGTCCAGGATTACCGAGGCACAATAAATTAATTGGTGCCATACTTTTTGCAGCCCGGCTAGGTCTCGCGCCGAATGGTCCTCATCGAAGGATTCGTTGAGCTCAGATGCCCTAGAGCGCGAGACACCTTCGAAGGCCCTTTCCCCGAAGCTCGGGCATGACACCAAGGTGTTGTCCCAAAAAGGAGCTAGACCGAGAGGGGCGTACCTCAGGGGCCGGATATACGGGAGTGGCGGCTCCCCTTAGTGTCGACGGCGGGGGCGATCTTGGATTCGGCCCATAGCCGGACACAGTCCCAGAGACCTTTGAGGCTCCGGGATTAGACAGGCAGCTCCCCTTGACTAGAGGAGGTGATCCTTCTCCGCCGGCGACCTCTATCCAACCAGAGGTGCAGGGCAGCTTATTGACAGCGCTAAAGAGTGCTTCTATCATCGATGAACATCGCACCCTTATGGGCGTGGTGATTGGGAAGGTTCAGGCCGCTAAAAGTGGACTGAATGAATCCTGCATCAGCCTTATAAAAGGCTTGGAGGTAAGTTTTAGGAGTTTTAGAAGATTTGTCATATTATAGATAGTAGCCCCTGATACACTGTCCGGTGAAAGAAGGAACCGGACAGGGGAACAAATTTCCTTCCACAGGAGACTCAGTGCATGACATGTATCTCTTCCTTTATAAACAGGCGTCTGCAGCGACTGCCGCCTCTCATACTGCGGAAGTATCCGGACTGAAGCAGAGTCTGGAGCGGGCCGAAGAAGAACTTGGCCGGGTGAAGAAGCAGTTGGAGGAAAATCAAGGTATGTCGAAACCTTGTTAAGTTTAGCACAATTAAGTAGGTGTGCCTAATGAAAGTATATATATTGCGCTCTAGGGGCGAATGCCGAAATTGAGGCATTGAAGAAGGTTGTGTCCTTAGCCGAAAAGAAGGCAGTCGCGGAACAGGCCCTTCACGAGAAGCACGAGGCCAGGGTCATTGAAGCTGAACGAGAGCTTCAGGAGGCCGTGTAGAAAAGCGAGACTTTGGAGCAGAGTCTATCATTGAAAGAATCTGAACTCGCCCAAGCTCTCCAAGCCCCAACTGATGCTCGGGAGGAAGCCCAAGGTGCTCTGAAGGACATTCAGGAGGCGAGGAAGATTGTGGCTGGTAAGGCTTTTTCCTATTCACAGTGATTGTTTATGTCGTAGCAGGAAAAATTCAAGGTGACAAATGGACTTCTGATTTCTCCAGGGGCGTTTGTGCATCTTCCATGCAGCATATCTGATGCTTCTCAATTCTATCGAGCTAAGGAGAAGAAGACTGCAGAAAAGCTTTTCTGGTCGCAGTATTTGGCACCAAATTATCCGGTGCCATTCGTCGATCAGCTGAAGCAGCTGGTCGAACTGCACCAGGCGGCCGAACTAGCCATGAAGGATTTGATCGTCCGGCTATGGCCCGTCGAGCCTATTACAAGCAGTTACTTTGGGCTCGTGAAGCGAATTGTGAGTGCCTATCCTCGGCTTGACATCATTAAGTGGTCGATTTGTATAGAAGGTGCACGAATGGCATTTGCCCGCACGAAAGTGCACTCGGGAAAGCTGGATGTTGAAAAGCTGATGACCGAGGGACCACCCGAGGGGAAGGAGCACCGCAAGCCCGAACTATATTATGATGGTGTCCTGAAAGGAGCCCGCCTTGTGGCGGAGCAATGTACCAAAGACATTGTATTTCCATGAAGGTAATCATGTTGTCCTTTGTAAGGCGGAACAAAGTCACCTTTACTTATGTATTTGCCTTTTATATGAAAGTTTTCCCTCCTGCGCGGCCGTTTTATATGTTAATCTTGAGAGTTGGCCAGTCGTCGGCTTCTGCCCCCACGTAGGAAATACGGGGGTGTTCGGGATACACCTGAACACTCTTTACCCCATTATTGGGTCCATAAAGGAGGTGTTCAGCATAGCGAACCAGGCAATCGGACTATAGGGCTTTATCACTCTCACTTAGCCATAGGAATTCGAGTATGGTAGGCTGCCCCTGGTGTTCGGAAGACCGCACGAGGGGCTCTAACAACACCTGATCATAGACCGATCCGTCGCACTCTGCATTTATTATGGCATTATGCGGAATAAATCCTTAAAGATTTTACAACCTCTCGAACAGCTGACCAGCTCTCGCCTTATCATGACAGTCATTTTTCGGCTTTCTCTACTGAGGTGCTCATCCGGAAGAACCGGGACACAATGGCAGTAGTTCTCCCAGCGCTACCTTAGCTAATATTGCGGAACGTAAGGTACCAAAACATGGGAGCCGGGCAAACCCAACTAATGACCCAAGACATGATTCAGAGCTGATGCATATAATGCTATAAGTTCGGGGTGCCGAGCGACCGAGAAGGTGGTCAGACTTTGTTGCCATAGTGCAGGTACAATGAAGCCCCTTGGCGTTTTAAGGCATAACACGATATTCGGATGCCGTTATGACTAAAAATGTCAATGAGAGATGATAGCGGATAAGCGTCATATAACTCTACATGTTGTATTCGAGTAATACGTTTATGTGTATGGGTACTGTTCATATTGTAAAAAGGAGGTATGACGGCGTAACCTGTTTAGACCGGGCGGGAGGGAGTTGTGTGTGAATCCAAAGTATGTCCGGATTGTCTTCAGGGGAAATGTTCAAAGATTCCCCCTTTGCACGTCCGGTCTGATTTCCTGGCGCCAGTCCTATTATCCACAAAAGAGATCCTGTAAAGAAAATGCTGAGGGACGTATATGTGCCACGGAGCGGTTGAACCGCAGGGCGTGGCCCTTCCCAACTTATGCCGGGATGTTTGACTGGCGCCTGGTCGAGCCGAGCTATCCTGCCATGAAGTAGTTTGGACTCCTTTATTGGTGTCCGGGGGGTTGGCTGCCAAATCGAGGTTCGGTAAGGAGGCACAATTCACTGCTTCAGTGGCTGTATGCTCTTCGGCGCTGAAGTGGGGTTCATCTGTGCCCGTAATTGTGACTATGTCACGTGGGCCTGGTATGGTACCACGTTGAATTGAGCCAACATGGTTCACCCCGGCAGTAAGTAATAGTTATTGTATAGGGGGATAGTGTCGAAGACTGACTCTCCGGTATGGTGATCATTCAGTGTATGACCGGTTGGCTTGTTTGAAGACCCGGCATTCTCTATTTGTATGATTGGCTGCCGATCCTGGGGTACCATGAATTTGGCATGGGCGGTCGAGTATGCGGTCCAGGCCGGATGGGCCCGAATTGCTTTGTTGAAGCGGCTTTTTCCGCTGACCGAACTGGGAGCCGCGGAATCCGGCATTGACGGCCGTCTCGCGGGTGTCATTATTCTTGGGACGCTTATGTTTGTTGCGTCGATGTTTATGGATGCTATATCTGGCCTCTAATGTGCCAGGGATGTTTGCTTTGTTGTTGTGAGCCAGCCAGCTATCTTCGCCCGCACAAAAGTAAGTAATGAGTGTCGTTAGGGCCGCCATGGATTTTGGTTTCTCTTCACCAAGGTGTCAGGCGAGCCACTCATCCCGGATACTATGTTTGAAGGCTGCTATGGCTTCGGTGTCCGGACAGTCGGTGATTTGGTTCTTTTTTAGTAGGAACCGAGTCCAGAATCTCCTGGCTGACTCTCCAGGCTGTTGGGTAATGTGACCTAAGTCATCAGCATCCGGTGGTCGCCTATAGGTGCCTTGGAAGTTGTGAGGAACACGTCCTCCAGGTTTTCCCAACTGTCGATGGAGTTCGCCGACAGGCTATGCAGCCAGTGTCGGGCTAGTCCTTTGAGTTTAAGGGGAAGGTACTTGATGGCATGTAGATCATCGCCGCGGGCCATGTGAGTGTGGAGAAGGAAATCTTCAATCCATACCATGGGGTCTGTTGTACCATCGTGTGATTCGATGTTTGCGGGTTTAAACCCTTCTGGGAATTCGTGGTCCATTACCTCGTCAGTGAAGCAGAGGGGGTGTGCGGCGCCTCTGTGCCGGGTTTTGTCGCTACGCAGTGCGACTATGTCTGGCCGGTTATGTTCGGCCCGGCCGGACTTGTTGTTAGTGTATCCGGCATGACGTTCATCGTCGAGTGTTGGTCGATCTTGGTTGTCCTACTTTGTTTTCCAATAGATTTCGCAGGTCCTGCGTATTTCCCCGAGCCATAGTGAACTGGTGTGGGGGTGTGGGCTGGTATTCGGTCTGATACGCTATTTTATCCCGGCCACGAGGTGGTCGATCAGCCTCGTCTTGTGCTAGTAGTGAAGGCTCTACGGCCTCCTCCCTTAGTTGAGGTAGCAACTTATGCTTTGGGTAACCTTTGGTGGGGCGCTCGAGTCTGTATTCCTCGGCCGCCGGGACCTCGGTCCATCTGTCTGTGAGCAGATCTTGATCAACTTGGAGATGCTATTGTTTCTTTTTCAGGCTTCTTGCAGTGGCTATGAGTTGGTGCTTAAAGCACTTCTGCTCTATGGGATCCCCAGGTACGCTGAATTCATCATCGCCGAGGCTCACCTTGTCTTGAGAGGGAGGCATATAGTTGTCGTCCTTCGAATATCCGTCCGTCGCCTGTTTGTCTGGGCTGACCTGCCCGTGTTCCTATTCGGCCTGCTCGAAGGTAGGCTGATCAGGATTGTATTCCTCTTCGGCACCATCTGGATTGTTTTCTTCTCCTGTGCCGGTATTGCTATGGCGGGGCTTAGAGAGGCGCCGATGACGCCCATGCTTTGGTTTCTTCCCTAAGGGTTTATCTTTTGTTGCCTCATCGCCATTGTTTTGTTTGGCGGTGTCCACCATGTATATATCATATGAAGAGGTGACTGTCCAGCGCCCTGTGGGCGGTGGTTCCTGTTCTTCTCCCGCATCGTCGTCTATACCGTCGATGTCTTCGGAGTCGAAGTCAAGCATGTCGGTTAAATCATCGACAATGGCTATTAAGTGGGTGGTGGGTGGGTAACGAATTTCTTCATCGCCTGCTTCCCACTCGAGCCGGACATAGTTCGGCCAGGAATCTCCTGACAGAGAGAGAGACCTTAATTACTTTAGCACATCGCCAAAGGGGGAGTGTTGAAAGATCTCCGCGGCGGTGAACTCCATTACTAGAGCCCAATCGGACTCGATGGGCCCAGGCGCGCCCGGTTCGGAACCCACATCCGGACACAGGTTCGGGGTCCGGTGACGCAGATTCCCTTAATGGCGGAGTCTGTGTTCGGATCTACCACTGAAGAGTATGTGGCCTCCGTGGCGGGGTCCATCCTCCTGTCCTCGGACGACGCGATCTACCCCGGATTTAGGTCACCGGCAGCTGCAGGGACGATATCCCGAATACTGTCCGACAGCAGATTTAAGTCGTGCTCGTCGTGACTGTTTGGCGCTCATGATATGGGACCAAATCCATTGAAGATCAAGTCTCCGCGGATATCGGCCGTGTAATTCAAGTTGCCGAACCTGACCTGATGGCCAGGGCGTAGCTGTCGATCTACTCCAGATGGCCAAGCGAGTTGGCCTGCAGTGCGAAGCCGCCGAACATGAAGATCTGTCCGGGGAGAAAATTCTTGCCCTGGACTGCGTTGTTGAAGGTTGAGGGAGCCATCGAGCCTCACAACGATGACACAGAGGAACTCTCAATGAAAGCACCAATGTCGGTGTCAAAACCGGCGGATCTCGGGTAGGGGGTCCCGGACTGTGCATCTAAGGCTAATGGTAACAGGAGACTGGGGACACGATGTTTTACCCAGGTTTGGGCCCTCTCGATGGAGGTAATACCCTACGTCCTGCTTGATTGATCTTGGTGATATGAGTATTACAAGAGTTGATCTACCACGAGATCGTAGAGGCTAAACCCTAGAAGCTAGCCTATGGTATGATTGTTGTTGTCCTATGGACTAAACCCTCCAATTTATATAGACACCGGAGGGGGCTAGGGTTACACAGAGTCAGTTACAGAGAAGGAGACCTATCATCCGAATCGCCAAGCTTGCCTTCCATGCAAAGGAGAGTCCCATACGGACACGGGACGAAGTCTTCAATCTTGTATCTTCATAGTCCAACAGTCCGGCCAAAGTATAAGTCCGGCTGTCCGGATACCCCCTTATCCAGGACTCCCTCACCCCCTACCCGAGATCTGCCGGTTTTGACACCGACATTGGTGCTTTCATTCAGAGCTCTGCTGTGTTGTCAACAGAAGGATTGATGGATTGCCTCTTCATCAACGATGACACTTTGTCCAGGGAAACCTTTCTCCCCGAACAGGTCTTTGTGTTCGGCGGCTTCGTGCTTTGTGCCAACTCAACCGGACACATTGAGCAGGTCGAGAGTTACGCCCCCGGCCACCGGATCAGGTTTGGAAACCTGAACTACATCATCGATATCCGAGGAGATCTGATCTTCGAGGGGTTCACGTCCTCGGTTGCTGCCCCCTACCCCATGAAGGAAGCTCTTTAGATCCGCTCTTAGAACCCGTCCAGGGGTCGACACTCACACCCGCCTCAGCCTTAGATCCGGAGCGGGTTGTGTCGTCCGAAGATGGGAGGATCAGCCCGCCAGACTCTTTTCCATCATAGAACTTCCAACTGGAGACCCAGATGCGATCGTAGACTCGCCTCAGGATAACTCCAAACTGTTGCAGTCTGCGTCCATCGGGCCCGACTAGGTGTTTACCACCGAACCCAGCCCTGCAGATCCACAGACTCATACCCAGCTTTCGCCTTTAGACGAAGCACTGGGTTTAATGCGGTCTCTCACCACTATGGAAGCTTTGCCTCTGAACTGCACCAAGCACGGGCTGGGGGCTAAGATCGGGAAATTTTATGACCCGCCCACCACCCACTTAATAGCCACTATCCAGGATCTAACTGACATGCTATACTACGCGTCCGAAGACATCGATGGTATGGACGACAATGCCGACACCGAACCAAGCCAGGCCCCACCCATCACAGGGCGTTGGACGGCCACCTCTACCTATGATGTATACATGGTGGACACTCCTAATAAAAAGGACGACGAGGGCACTGAGAATCCAGATAAGGAAAAGCCCATCGACAAACTATCAAAGCGTCGGCGCCAGCGGCGCCGCGCATGATCGCGTAGGGCGAG
Source organism: Triticum dicoccoides (assembly GCF_002162155.2). Classification (NCBI taxonomy): domain Eukaryota; kingdom Viridiplantae; phylum Streptophyta; class Magnoliopsida; order Poales; family Poaceae; genus Triticum; species Triticum dicoccoides. Next base: position 189,041,731 of record NC_041393.1, on the reverse strand, counting down.
GGATAGCAATACCGGCACCGGAGACAATGAGACTCCGGATAATGCCGAAGACCCCGAACACCCCGTTGAGCCCACGTTCGAACATGATGAGAGGGAGGAGGGTCAGTATAGCCCCGAACACGCTGATCATGAAGATTCAGAAGATAGAAACTATATGCCAGTCTCCGAATGGGATATTAGCCTCGGTGAAGAAGATTTTATCGTCCCAGAGGAACCTCTCGAACAAGAACGTTTCAAGCGACAGCTCATCGCCACCGCACGGAGCCTAAAAAAGAAATAGCAGCACTCAAAGTTGAACAAGATACGCTCAATGAAACATGGACCAAGGTCCTGGCCGCCGAGGAGTACGACCCCAAGCGACCAATAAAAAGTTACCCCAAGCGCAAGTTGCTGCCACAGTTCAACGACGAAGCCCTTGAGCCAATACCGCTGAAATACAATTATGCAGATCAACCAGATCGACCACCACGTGGATGGGACAAAACGGCACATCAAGCTGAACACCGACCCGCGCCCCCTCGCCGAAGAGGCAAGGAGACAGCGGCTGCAGGTGATGTCTACTACACAACCTTCTTCTTATAGACGCTGTTGGGCCTGCAAGTGCACAGGTTTGTAGGACAGTAGCAAATTTTCATCAAGTGGATGACCTAAGGTTTATCAATCCATAGGAGGTGTAGGATGAAGATGGTCTCTCTCAAACAACCCTGCAACCAAAAAACAAAGAGTCTCTTGTGTCCCCAACACACCCAATACAATGGTAAATTGTATAGGTGCACCAGTTCAGCGAAGAGATGGTGATACAAGTGCAATATGGATGGTATATAAAGGTATTTGAAATCTGAAAATATAAAAACAGCAAGGTAACTAATGATAAAAGTGAGCGTAAACGGTATTGCAATGATAGGAAACAAGGCCTAGGGTTCATACTTTCACTAGTGCAAGTTCTCTCAACAATAATAACATAGATAGATCATATAACAATCCCTCAACATGCAACAAAGAGTCACTCCAAAGCCACTAATAGCGAAGAACAAACGAATAGATTATGGTAGGGTATGAAACCACCTCAAAGTTATTCTTTCGGATCAATCTATTCAAGAGTTCATACTAGAATAACACCTTAAGATACAAATCAACCAAAACCCTAATGTCACCTAGATACTCCATTGTCACCTCAAGTATCCGTGGGCATGATTATACGATGTGCATCACACAATCTCAGATTCATCTATCCAACCAAAACAAAGTACTTCAAAGAGTGCCCCAAAGTTTCTACCGGAGAGTCAAGATGAAAACGCGGCCAACCCCTATGCATAGGTTCATGGGAGGAACCCGCAAGTTGATCACCAAAACATACATCAAGTAGATCACGTGAATATCCCATTGTCACCACAGATAAGCACGGCAAGACATACATCAAGTGTTCTCAAATCCTTAAAGACTCAATCCGATAAGATAACTTCAAAGGGAAAACTCAATCCATTACAAGAGAGTAGAGGGGGAGAAACATCATAACATCCAACTATAATAGCAAAGCTCGCAATACATCAAGATCGTGCCATAGAGAGAACACGAGAGAGAGAGATCAAACACATAGCTACTGGTACATACCCTCAGCCCCGAGGGTGAATTACTCCCTCATCATCATGGATTGCGCCGGCATGATGAAGATGGCCACCGGTGATGGGTTTCCCCCTCCGGCAGGGTGCTGGAACGGGCTCCCAAGATGTTTTTGGTGGCTACAAAGGCTTGCGGCGGCGGAACTCCCGATCTATCTTCGTCTTCGATGTTTTTAGGGTATATGGGAATATATAGGCGAAATAAGTCAGTCGGAGGTGCCTCGAGGGGCCCAGGAGACAGGGGGCACGCCCAAGGGGGGTGGGCACACCCTCCTATCTCCTGGCTTCCTCGAGCCTTCCCTAGCTTGAACTCCAAGTCTCCGGGATTATATCCTTTCCAAAAAATCACACTCCCAAAGGTTTCATTCTCTTTGGACTCCATTTGATATTCCTTTTCTTCAAAATACTGAAACAGGCAATAAAACAGCAATATGGGTTGGGCCTCCAGTTAATAGGTTAGTCCCAAAAGTAATATAAAAGTGTATAATAAAGCCCGTAATCATTCAAAACAGATAATAAAATAGCATGAATGCTTCATAAATTATAGATACGTTGGAGACGTATCAGCATCCCCAAGCTTAATTCCTACTCGTCCTCGAGTAGGTAAATGATAAAAGAAAGAATTTATGAAGTGTGAATGCTAGAAGGTGCGCAAGTTTGATCAATGATAATTTCAATCACCCTTTCTAGCATGATTATATGTCATAACAGTAGTTCATCTCATAAAACTTCTCAAGATCAAGTAACAAGCTATTCACATGTTAAAGCATAGACCAAAAACTAGCAAACTTCATTCTCAGTCATCAAACAATTGCAATTCATCTTATTTTCAGGAAGGGTCTATGTCAGAGCTTTGATTTAGCAAACTCCACATACTCAACTATCATATAGTCTTCTACAATTGCTAACACTCACGCAATACTTGTGGTTATGGAGTTTTAATCGGACACTGAGAAAGATAGGGGCTTATAGTGTTGCCTCCCAATGTATTCACCTATGGGTGATGTCAACAATAATAGTTCATGCTAACTTACATCCAATTGGATATATATATATAAGGATCTTTCCAACACGAGGTGCTTGCCAAAGGATAAAATGAAAAAGGGAAAGGTGAAGATCACCTTGACTCTTGCATAAAGTAAAAGACATAAAGTAAAAGACATAAAGTAAAAGATAGGCCCTTCGCAGAGGGAAGCAGGGATTTGCAGAGGTGCCAGAGCTCAATTTTGAAGTAGAGATAAATAATTTTGAGAGGTATGATCTCATTGTCAACATAAAAACCAAGAGTTACCAATATCTTCCATACTACATACATTATAGGCGGTTCCCAAACATAATGGTAAAAGTTTTTACTCCCCCTCCACCAACAATCATCAATCCATGGCTTGCCCGAAAAAACGGGTGCCTCCAACTAACATCAAACACGGGGGAGTTTTGTTTGCAATTACTTTTGATTTGATTTTGATCTTTTGATCATGGGACTGGGCATCCCGGTTACCAGCCATTTTTCTCGTGAATGATGAGCGGAGTCCACTCATCTTGAGAATAACCCACCTAGCATGGAAGATACTAACAGCACCTAGTCGCTACATGAGCGTTTGGGCATACAAAACAGATTATTATTTGAAGGTTTAGAGTTTGGCACATGCAAATTTACTTGGAACGGCATGTAAATACCGCATATAGGTAGGTATGGTGGATAGTCATGGCAAAAACTGGGTTTAAGGATATTTGGAAGCACAAGTAGTATCTCTACTTGGTGCAAGTAATTTGGCTAGCATGAGGGGGAAATGCAAGCTCAACATGTTTGAATGATCCATGACAATATACTTTAACTGAGATGTGAGAAAACATAACCCATTACGTTGTCTTCCTTGTCCAACATCAACTCTTTAGCATGTCATACTTAATGAGTGCTCACAATTATAAAAGATGTCTAGGATAGTATATTTATATGTGAAATCTCTCTTCCTTCAATATTCTTTCATGAATTGTTCAAATGACCAATACAATGCTTGCTAACCTTAAATAAGCTTACTACCTCTACTTCTTAGATGTGAAGTCATTACTCCCCATGAGATAAGCAAATGAAACATATATAATTTCAGATTTATGAAATTCAACTCATTCAACCATTTACTCATAGGATATAAGTGAAGCACACGAGTAAATGACAAACTACTCCAAAAAGATATAAGTGAAGACCAATGAGTAGTTAAATAATTATGTAGCTATGCGAAGACTCTCTCTCATTTAAGAATTTCAGATCTTGGTATCTTATTCAAACAGCAATCAAAACAAAATAAAATGGCATTGCAAGGATAGCACAACTCATGTGAAGAAGAAAAAACTTAAGCTCAACCAATACTAACCGATAATTGTTGAGAAAAAAAGGTGGGATGCCTACTGGGGCATCCCCAAGCTTAGATGCTTGAGACTTCTTGAAATATTATCTTGGGGTGCCTTGGGCATCCCCAAGCTTGAGCTTTTATGTCTCCTTTATTCCTCTCATATCATGGTTTCTCTTCTTTTTATCAAAAGCTTCATCCACAACAAACTCAACAAGAATTCATGAGATAGGTTAGTATAAACCAATGCAAAACCTTATCATTTTCTACTGTAACAAATCACTAAAATTATTATTTAACATTGCATACTAAATGCCTCTGCATATTTAATACTCCTATCCTCAAATAGAATCATTAAACAAGCAAACATATGCAAACAATGCAACCATAACAGCAATCTGCCAAAACAGTATAGTCTGTAAAGAATGCAAGATTCATCATACTTCCCTAACTCCAAAAATTATGAGAAAAATACTACGCTGTAGAAGACTTATAAGATCTCAATATGCAAAAATATTCAACATTATACCATTCTCTGACTTTTCTAGGGAATTTTTGCAACAGCGGTAAACTTTCTGTTTTCAAACAACAACATGTATACTAGCAAAACAAGCATGGTAAAGGCTATCCTTGACATTTTTATTGAAAATATAGATGTAAAACATTATTCTAAATAACATCAAGCAAATACTAATAAAATAATATGATGCTCCAAGCAAAACACATATCATGTGGCGAATAAAAATATAGCTCCAAGTAAAGTTACCGATGAATGAAGACGAAAGAGGGGATGCCTTCCGGGGCATCCCCAAGCTTAGGCTCTTGGTTGTCCTTGAATATTACCTTGGGGTGCCTTGTGCATCCCCAAGCTTAGTCTCTTGCCACTCCTTATTCCATAGTCCATCGAATCTTTACCCAAAACTTGAAAACTTCAACCACACAAAACTCAAAACAAAACTCGTAAGCTTAGTTAGTATAAGAAAATAAAACCACCACTTAGGTACTGTAATGAACTCATTCTAAATTCATATTGGTGTAATATCTACTGTATTATAACTTCTCTATGGTTCATACACTCCGATACTACTCATAGATTCATCAAAATAAGCAAACAACACATAGGAAACAGAATCTGTCAAAAACAGAACAGTCTGTATTAATTTGTATCAAACGTATACTTCTGGAACTCAAACAATTCTGAAACAAATCTGTGGACCTGAGGAATTTGTATATTAATCATCTGCAAAAAGAATCAACCTAAAAGCACTCTCTAGTAAAAAAATGGCAGCTAATCTCGTGAGCGCAGAAGTTTCTGTTTTTTACAGCAAGATCACATAAACTTCACCCAAGTCTTCCCAAAGGTTCTACTTGGCACTTTATTGAAACAAAAGCTATAAAACATAATTACTACAGTATCATAATCATGTGGACACACAAAAACAGTAAGGGTAAATATTGGGTTGTCTCCCAACAAGCGCTATCGTTTAACGCCCCTAGCTAGGCATGATGACTTCAATGATGCTCACATAAAAGATAAGAATTGAAACATAAGGAGAGCATCATGAAGAATATGACTAGCACATTTAAGTCTAACCCACTTCCTATGCATAGGGATTTTGTGAGGAAACAACTTATGGTAACAATAATCAACTAGCATAGGAAGGCAAAACAGGCATAACTTCAAGATTTTAAGCACACAGAGAGAAACTTGACATTGTTGCAATTCCTACAAGCATATGTTCCTCCCTCATAATAATTTTCAGTAGCATAATGAATGAATTTAACAATATAACCAGCACCTAAAGCATTCTTTTCATGATCTACAAGCATAGAAAATTTATTACTCTTCACATAAGCAAGATTCTTCTCATTCGGAATAGTGAGAGTATCTTAAGAGACTTGAACACTAAAAATTGTTTCCACATTAAAAGAGTAATGTTCAGAAAAGGGTAATCATAATCATGACAAGTTTTATAAATATAATCATCACTACTTTTTATAGCATAAGTTTCATCGCAATAATCATCATAAGTAGCAACTTTGTTCTCATCATAATCGATTGAAACCTCTTCCAAGATAGTGGAATCATCACTAAATAAAGTTGACACTCTTCCAAATCCACTTTCATCAATATAATCATCATAAATAGGAGGCATGCTTTCATCGTAATAAATTTTGCTCATCAAAACTTGGGGGACAAAAAATATCATCTTCATCAAACATAGCTTCCCCAAGCTTGTGGCTTTGCATATCATTAACATCATGGATATTCAAAGAGTTCATACTAACAACATTGCAATCATGCTCATCATTCAAAGATTTAGTATCAAACATTCTATAGATTTCTTCTTATAGCACTTGAGCACAATTTTCCTTTTCATCAAACTCACGAAAGATACTAAAAAGATGAAGCGTATGAGACAAACTTAACTCCATTTTTTCGTAGTTTTCTTTTATAAACTAAACTAGTGATAAAACAAGAAACAAAAAGATTCGGTTACAAGATCTAAAGATATACCTTCAAGCACTCACCTCCCCGGCAACAGCGCCAGAAAAGAGCTTGATGTCTATTACACAACCTTCTTCTAGTAGAAGTTATTGGGCCTGCAAGTGCACAGGTTTGTAGGACAGTAGCAAATTTCCCTCAAGTGGATGACCTAAGGTTTATCAATCCGTAGGAGGCGTAGGATGAATATGGTCTCTCTTAAACAACCCTGCAACCAAATAACAAAGAGTCTCTTGTGTCCCCAACACACCCAATACAATGGTAAATTGTATAGGTGCACTAGTTCGGCGAAGAGATGGTGATACAAGTGCAATATGGATGGTAGATAAAGGTATTTTTAATCTAAAAATATAAAAACAGCAAGGTAACTAATGATAAAAGTGAGCGTAAACGGTATTGCAATGATAGGAAACAAGGCCTAGGGTTCATACTTTCACTAGTGCAAGTTCTCTCAACAATAATAACATAGATAGATCATATAACAATCCCTCAACATGCAACAAAGAGTCACTCCAAAGCCACTAATAGCGGAGAACAAACGAAGAGATTATGGTAGGGTACGAAACCGCCTCAAAGTTATTCTTTCAGATCAATCTATTCAAGAGTCCGTACTAGAATAACACCTTAAGATACAAATCAACCAAAATCCTAATGTCACCTAGATACTCCGTTGTCACCTCAAGTATCCGTGGGCATGATTATACGATATGCATCAAACAATCTCAGATTCATCTATCCAACCAACACAAAGTACTTCAAAGAGTGCCCCAAAGTTTCTACCGGAGAGTCAAGACGAAAATGTGTGCCAACCCCTATGCATAGGTTCATGGGCGGACCCCGCAAGTTGATCACCAAAACATACATCAAGTAGATCACGTGAATATCCCATTGTCACCACAGATAAGCACGGCAAGAGATACATCAAGTGTTCTCAAATCCTTAAAGACTCAATCCGATAAGATAACTTCAAAGAGAAAACTCAATCCATTACAAGAGAGTAGAGGGGGAGAAACATCATAATATCCAACTATAATAGCAAAGCTCGTGATACATCAAGATTGTGCCAGAGAGAGATGTAACGCCCCGGATTCGATGCGCCAGGTGTCTGCCAGTTATTCGTCGTCGTTGCCTTGTCATTTGCTTGCGTGTTGCATTTTATCATGTCATCATGTGCATCTCACTTTTGCATACGTGTTCGTCTCATGCATCCGAGCATTTTCCCCGTTGTCCGTTTTCCAATCCGGCACTTCTATGTCCTCCGGCGTCCCCCTTTTGTCTCTCGTTGTGAGTAGGTGTTAAACTTTCTCCGAATGGACCGAGGTTTGCCAAGCAGCCTTGGTATAGCACCGGTAGACCGCCTGTCAAGTTTCGTGTCATTTGGAGGTCATTTGATACTCCAACGGTTAACCGGGGAACCGTAGAGGCCTCGTGTGTGTTGCAGCCCAACACCCCTCAAATGTGGCCCAAAACCCATCCAAACACCCTCCATGCTCTCGGTCGTTCGATCACGATCGTGTGGGCGAAAATCATGCTCCATTTGGACTCTCCTAGCTCCCTCTACCTATAAATTAGTCCCCCTCCCCCCGAAATTCACGGATGAATCCTCCCCTAACCCTAGCCCCGCCCCCTCTCCGCCGCTGGACACATCCGGACCGGGCCGGACATGTCCGCCCATCCCCGCGCTGCCGCTCCCAGCCTCTCATGTTG
>NC_041393.1:188992631-189032754 GCF_002162155.2 Triticum dicoccoides | reverse complement strand
TGGCCCAGCTGCCCCCTCTATGTCCTGGGCCGAGCACAGTGGTGAGCCACCCTCTAAAGCCCGCTCGTGCATGTTTTAGCTATTTGACGCTCGCTGCAATTTTTTCCTAAGTCCCTGAGATTTGTGTATTTTGTTGCCATATTCAACGTGCCATAACTCCATGCATACTGCTCTGTTTTGTGCGTGCTATATAGTAAAATGTTCATGGTGAGATGCTCTACATTTCATTCCATTGTGCCATGTTTGTTTGAGTTCATCTTGATGCCTGAATCATCGTTGCAAGAGTGCTATATAATGTTGTCTGCTGTCTGTTAACAGAACATGTGCATTTGTCATTTTTGCCATGTTTGATGTGTGCATCCTATGATGTCTACATGTGTTTTGTGCTACATCATGCCATCTATACAGGGGTGTATGACATGTATTTTTGTGATCAATTTGGTGACTAGAACAAGCATGCAAACTAGTCTTCGTGATGTTGCTGATTTCAGTCCCTGTTCTGCTGCTATTTTTATGCCATGTAATATTGATGCTACAGAGAGATACAAGCATATTTTGAGATACTTCAGTAAGGATGTTTTGAACATATGTTTATTATCTATCCATTCATGCCCCTTTTTGCAATTATGGAGTAGTCTAGCATGTCATGTTTTTGCTCTACTTTTGCTATAAAATGTTTCCTGACAGATTGTTTACATGTTATACAATTTTGCCAAGATTGTTATAGTTGATCCTTGCATACTATTAACTTGGTCTTGCCTTGGTTAGTTTCATAAACATGTCTTCTTGCTGATGCTATGCTTATCTTGTCATGAAATGACCTGTGGTGAGTGAATCGAGCTCGTGAAGTAGTGTACTTGCTGTTACTCTTTTGCTAGGCTGAATCTGTTATTTTGTGATGCTATGTAAACCTGCTGCTACAAGTCATTCTATGCATAATCTGGAGATGTTCACTAAGGATGTTTTGTTATACATGTCATGCTATATCCATCCATGCCCCTGGTTGCATTTATAGCCTGTTGTAGCTTGTTGTAATCTTGCTCTCAAATTGCTAAATAATGTTGCTGTCAGCCTATTAACATGAAGTTCAGTTTGTGCCATGTGTTTTGCTAGTGATCCATGCACCCTATGAACTTGATATTGCCATGTATAGCTTCATAATCATGTCTTCTTACTGTTGGTTTCCTTGCCATGCCATGTATTGCTCTGTGGTGAGTGGTACAAGCTCATCTACATGCCTACTTATCGTTGTTCCTGCCATGTTTGAATCTGTCATATAACTTGCCATGTTTACATGGGTGCCATCTTACCTTCTGATTCTTTTTGGCCCTTGGTCAGTAAAGGACTTTTGTTCTATGCATTTAGTAGGTTCATTCCCTGCCTTTTTTTGCCATGATAAGTTCCTGTAACATGTTGTTTGATAGCTCTAAACATTGCAACCTGATGTTATTTCTGCAAAGTCTGAAACTGTAATTATTTGCAATCTTGCCATGTGTGTTTGAGCATGTTCTAGTGATTTCTGGGGATAGCTCAGTGTTCATGTTTTGTTATGCTTTACCTGTACATCATGTCCATGCCTTTTCTTCTTATGTTGAGGTGCTGTAGCATGTTGTTTTGATGCTTGCAATATGCCTAGTTGCTGTTTTGGACAGGTTGCTATAACTTGTTTCATGTGTGTGTGTTGAACCGTTGCTCTGATTTGAGTGTGCTCTATATGAAACTTGCTTAGAATTGCATGTAGTTTCATATTATCATGTTGCATCCATGTTTTGAGGTGTTTGCTTGATGTTTGTATGCATTTTGCATCAATGTCATGTTTAACTTGTTTTGCTCATATCTTATAGGCCGTAGCTCCGAACTAAATGAACTTTATATGTAACTTGACTAGAATTTCGTGTAGATCATATTGGTGCATCTTAACTTGCTGTTTAACAACTTCAACTTAATGCTTGTTCAGATCTGGACCAATTTAGAAAATTGCATATGAGGACTTACCGGATTTGTTATATGTTGTTTCCGGCCTCATTTAAACTTGTCTTGATCTGTTGCTCTTGTTTGCATCATCTCTTGCCATGAGTAGCTTCATGTAGCTTTGTCATGCATCATACTTGGTTGTGCATCATGTCTTGTCTATGTGTGGTGTGTTTACCGTGTTTTGTGCTTCTTCTCGATAGTTCCCGTTTCGTTTCGATCGTGAGGATTCGTTCGTCTACGCTTGGTTCATCTTCGTGGCTTCATCTTCTTCATGGACTTGTTCTTCTTCCTAGCGGGATTTCAGGCAAGATGATCGCTACCCTGGATCTCACTACTATCATTGCTATGCTAGTTGCTTCGTTCTATCGCTATGCTGCGCTACCTATCATTTACTCTTCAAGCCTCCCAGATTGCCATGAACCTCTAACCTTTGACACCCTTCCTAGAAAACCGTTGTTTGGCTATGTTACCGCTTTGCTCAGCCCTCTTATAGCGTTGCTAGTTGCAGGTGAAGTTGAAGATTGCTCCATGGTGGACAGGATTATGTTGGGATATCACAATATCTCTTATATTATTAATGCATCTATATACTTGGTAAAGGGTGGAAGACTCGGCCTTATGCCTGGTGTTTTGTTCCACTCTTGCCACCCTAGTTTCTGTCATACCGGTGTTATGTTCTCGGATTTTGCGTTTCTTACGCGGTTGGGTGATTTATGGGACCCCCTTGATAGTTCGCTTTGAATAAAACTCCTCCAGCAAGGCCCAACCTTGGTTTTACATTTGCCTCACCTAGCCCTTTTTCCCTCGGGAGTCGCGCTCTCGAGGGTCATCTTATTTTTACCCCCCCCCCAGGCCAGTGCTCGTCGTGAGTGTTGGTCCAACCTGTCAGCCGCCGGTGGTCACTAGGGGCAACTCCGGGCTGGCCTACCGGAAGCTTGGACAATCTGGTGTGCCCTGAGAACGAGATATGTGCAGCTCCTATCAGGATTTGTCAGCACATTTGGGCGGCTTTGCTGGTCTTGTTTTACCATTGTCGAAATGTCTTGTAAACCGGGATTCCGAGTCTGATCGGGTCTTCCTGGGAAAAGGTATATCCTTCGTTGACCGTGAGAGCTTATCATGGGCTAAGTTGGGACACCCCTGCAGGGTATAAACTTTTGAAATCCGTGCCCGCGGTTATGGGAATTTGTTAATGTCCGGTTGTAGATAACTTGACACCAGATCCGAATTAAAACGCATCAACCGCGTGTGTAGCCGTGATGGTCTCTTTTCGGTGGAGTCCGGGAAGTGAACACGGTTTTGGGTTATGTTTGACGTAAGTAGGAGTTCAGGATCACCTCTTGATCGTTGCTAGCTTCACGACCGTTCTGTTTGCTCTCTTCTCGCTCTTATTTGTGTATGTTAGCCACCATATATGCTTAGTCGCTGCTGCAACCTCACCACTTTACCCCTTCCTTTCCCTTTGAGCTTTGCTAGTCTTGATACCCATGGTAATGGGATTGTTGAGTCCTCGTGGCTCACAGATTACTACAACAACAGTTGCAGGTTCAGGTTCTGCGATGATCTTGATGCGAGAGCGATGTTACTTGTTTTGGAGTTCTTCTTCTGCTTCTTCTTCGATCAGGGGATAAGGTTCCAGGTCGGCAGCCTGGGCTAGCTGGGCGGATGTCGTTTGAGTTTCTGTTTGTGTTTCATCCGTAGTCGGATGATGCTCTTATGTATTGTGATGTTGTATTCGTGTGGCCTTGTATGCCTTTTGTATGTATCCCCATCTATTATGTAATGTTGATGTAATGATATCCACCTTGCAAAAGCGTCTTCAAGATGTGCTTCTATCCTTGGTGGGACCTTCGAGTTCCTTTAGGATAGGGTTGCATCTTGGGCGTGACAAGTTGGTATCAGAGCCTCGACTGACCTTAGGAGCCCCCTTGATTGATCGTGTTGTTTGGCAGTTGTCGAGTCTAGAAGAAAACTGTTTTTGGAGTCTAGTTATATCAGAGAGTAGGAATTCTTTTTACTCCTCAGCCCCTTTGTCGCTCTGGTGAGGAATCTTGCCGTAAGTGTTTTGAATTACTTCTCTTCCCTTTCAAATTTTCTTTAGGATCACGCAGTTGGTTTTCTGATCGTTGTTCTTCAGCTCTTTTCCTCCGGTGCATTTCTCGTCAAGTTGACTCGAGCCTCTTCATCATTGCCAAGTTCAATCCTTAGTTGTTTTCTTTCCCACCCGCCCCCCTTTTTCTCCTCAGAACCGGAGTCCGTAATCGAGTATCCATCCTACTCGTGCGAAGTTTTTGCTCTCTCTCCTCAATGATTTCAACCGGTGTTTTCTCTTCAAGATATTCGTCGATTTTCCCTTCCAAGTTGCCTTTGTTTTCCTGCCCTCCCACCCTTTTCTTTCCGGAGCTTGAGTCTATTTCGAGCATCAATTTCATTCGTACGGAGCCTCTTCAGTCTTCCCTCAATCATTTCAACCGGTGAATTCTGGTCTCGGTGGACATTCTTCTTCTCTTTTCTTCTCTGGTAGACTCAATTCAAGTTTTTCGGGTTGATCATATTCTTTTCTTTGGATCAAGTGTTCTCCTTGCTCGTTCGCCTCTCGCCAGTTTATCCTTTCGGAGTGCTGAAGACATCTCAGGAGATTCGTCAGTGTTTCGATTAATTCGAGGTTGTCAGAAGTTGTTCTCCCGTTTCTTTTCACCGGAGGCCATCTTTCCATAAGAATTCTTCGTCCTCATATTTTAGCTACCGTTATCCAATTATCCCGGTGCTTCGTTGAAGTGTTCTTCAATTAGCTCATCATCTCCCTGTTCTTTTGCATCTAAATCCCCTCAAGCATATTTGTTCCTCTAATTCTTCCCGGTGATTATTTCTCTTTTGTCAGTCATTTCCGAATTCTAACGGTGGTTCATTCAAGGTTCTTTTTCCTTGTTTATCATTTTAATCCATTCGTTCTTTCAATCCTACCGGTGGTTCATGAAGACTTTCTCAAGTTTTGTGCTATACCCCCTCTCAATCCTTTTCAAGAAGAATAAGTAGTATGCAAAATCCATTGCTTGTCATCAATTTAATTTGATGAAGGATAAGCATACAATAAATCTTATTCTTATTTCATCCAAGTGATTAATCCTTTCCTTCGGAGTTTGTTCGTGAGGAATAAATTCTAGTTCCAAGTGTTTTCATCTTTTCATTTCCGGAGTTCAAATTTCCTCAGCCATTTCGTCGGAACCTCCATCTAAATCATCGCAAGGCTGATCTTATTCTTTCTTCCTTCATTCTATCTAATCATCCTTTTGTCACCGGAGTTCTTCATGGTGGTTCTTCATGATTTAATTCATTCCTCAAGTGTTCATCAAGATTCTTATCAAAGGAGCTCAAGTATCTTTCCTTCTTGCTTTTCGGAGTGCAATTAAATCTCTGTATTGAAGTGGAGTTTTGCATTTCTTCGTTCTTCTCAGCTATCCAATCATTTCCGTTTGTGGCCGGTTATCAACTTAGGATCTTGAGATGTTACCATAAGTCCAGAACAAGCTTATTCTTTTCGTTGTTGATTTTCTCAACAACTCCGTTCAACCCTTCCTTCTAAGTTCTTTTCATTCCATTCTTTTATGTCTTCCGGAGGTTTTGTGTTGTTCCTCAAGTCAATTATCGTTCCATCTTCTCTAGTTCATGTTCTATTCCTCCATGTTTAAGCCGGAGCGCTGCCTAAATCCTTTCAGTCTTATTCGTTTCTTATCTCGTTTTAACCGGAGTGGTTTCATAGTCTATCTGATTCCGTGAGCTTTCGATTCTTGTCATTCTCGTCGTTCCTCTCTTCTTCTCGTGTGCTCTCGATTCTTTGCTTCTTCTCTTGAGTTCGCTTTTCACCTCATCCCTTTTTCCCTTCCGTCTCGGTCCTAAGATCTCGGGACGAGATTTCTTGTTAGTGGAGGAGTGTTGTAACGCCTCGGATTCGAAGCGCCAGGTGTCTGCTAGTTATTCGTCGTTGTTGCCTTGTCATTTGCTTGCGTGTTGAATTTTATCATGTCATCATGTGCATCTCAATTTTGCATACGTGTTCGTCTCATGCATCCGAGTATTTTCCCCATTGTCCATTTTGCAGTCCGGCACTCCTATGTCCTCCGGCGTCCCCCTTTTGTCTCTCATTGTGAGTGGATGTTAAACTTTCTCGGAATGGACCGAGGTTTTCCAAGTGGCCTTGGTATAGCACAGGTAGACCGCCTGTCAAGTTTCGTGTCATTTGGAGGTCGTTTGATACTCCAACGGTTAACCGAGGAACCGTAGAGGCCTCGTGTGTGTTGCAGACCAACACCCCTCCAAAGTGGCCCAAAACCCATCCAAACCCCTCCATGCTCTCGGTCGTTCGATCACGATCATGTGGGCGAAAATCGTGCTCCATTTGGACTCTTCTAGCTCCCTCTACCTATAAATTTGTCCCCCTCCCCCCGAAATTCGCGGATGAATCCTCCCCTAACCCTAGCCCCGCTCCCTCTCCGCCGCCGGACACATCCGGACCGGGCCGGACATGTCCCCCCGTCCCCGCGCCGCCGCTCCCAGCCTCTCACGTTGCGCCACTTGACTCCATTTGATATTCCTTTTCTTCGAAATACTGAAACAGGCAATAAAACAGCAATATGGGCTGGGCCTCCGGTTAATACGTTAGTCCCAAAAGTAATATAAAAGTGTATAATAAAGCCCGTAATCATTCAAATAGATAATAAAATAGCATGAATGCTTCATAAATTATAGATACGTTGGAGACGTATCAGCAGGCTATACATATGATTTGTATCAGGACTTGGCTAATAAAGCCGGTCAGACCAGATTGATCTATGGATCAAGAGGCTGTGCCCCGGCGCGAGATAACGGCTATGAAGTCCGGCGTGATGAACATTACAATATTCGGGATCAGCCCCGAACACAAATGTCATCCGAACTCCGCTGTGATGTTGCACGGTATGGAGGTGCCGCACACCCTATGTGTTTCATCGATGAGGTAATGCAGCACCAGTTTCCGAAAGGGTTTAAACCCGTAAACATCGAGCAGTACGATGGAACGACGGATCCGGCCGTCTGGATTGAAGATTTTCTTCTCCACATTCATATGGCTCGAGGAGATGACCTCCACGCCATTAAATATCTTCCTCTAAAGCTGAAAGGACAAGGAGAACACTGGTTAAACAGCCTCCCAGAGAACTCCATTGGAACCTGGGAATATTTAGAAGATTCTTTTCGGGCCAACTTCAGGGCACTTATGTCCGGCCACCGGATGTTGATGACTTAAGTCAGATAATCCAGCAACCAAGCGAATTGGGTCGCAAGATTTGGAATGAGTTCCTAATTAAAAAGAACCAAATCATGGACTGTCCAGATGCCGAAGCCTTAGCGGCCTTCAAACACAGCGTCCGGGACGAATGGCTCGCCTGACACGTAGGGAAGGAAAAGCCGAAGACCATGGAAGCTTTAACTTCACTCATGACTCATTTTTGTGTGGGTGAAGATAGCTGGTTGGCTCGTAGAAGCATCAGCTTCAGTGACCCCGGCACTTCTGAGGCCAGGGGCGGCAATGGTAAACCACACAGCAATAAAAACAAACGTCGGAGCAATAATGACGGCGTAGATGATACGGCAGTTAATGCCGGATTCAGTGGTTCTAAATCCGGTCAGCAAAAGAAACCTTTCAAAGGCAACAGGGACGGTCCATCCAACTTGGACACAATCCTTGAGAGGCCCTGTCAGATTCATGGCACACCCGATAAGCCTGCTAACCACACCAACAAAAATTGTTGGGTTTTCAAATAGGCCGGTAAGATAAATACTGAACACAAGGGAAAGGGACCTCCAAGTGAGGACGATGATGAGCCCCATCAGCCGAACACTGGGGGGCAAAAGCAGTTTCCACCCGAGGTGAAAATAATGAACATGATCTATGTCACTCACATTCCCAAAAGAGAGTGCAAGCACGTACTAAGGGACATCTACGCTGTAGAGCTTGTCACCCCAAAATTCAATCAATGGTCAGCATGTCCGATCACTTTTGATCGCAGGGATCATCCAACCAGTATCCATCACGGGGGTTCGGCCGCCTTGGTACTTGATCCAATTATTGACGGATACCGTCTCACTAGAGTCCTCATGGACAGTGGCAGGAGTCTCAACTTGATTTATCAAGACACTGTTCGTAAGATGGGCATTGACCCATCAAGAATCAACCCTAGTAACACTAACTTTAAAGGTGTGATACCCGACGTGGAGGCCTGTTGTACGGGCTCATTAACACTGGAGGTAGTAATCGGCTCCCTAGACAATTTCCGAAGTGAAGAACTGATCTTCAACATCGTCCCCTTCCGTAGTGGTTATCACGCACTGCTCAGACGAACTGCTTTCACCCACTTTAATGTACTCCCGCACTATGCTTATTTGAAGCTTAAATGCCCAGACCACGTGGCGTTATCATAGTCAATGGAAATATGGAGCGCTCCCTCTATACTGAAGAGCACACCGCGACCCTTGCAGCCAAGGTGTATGGAGGCCTCATTAAGCCGAATAATTTGTCAGACATTAAAGCCAATGACATCTCTAAACGAGTCTGGTATACACATCACTGCTATAACTCGACGGATGTGGACCTCGATTAGCAGTTCGGCCTCCGTCGACTGCCCCATAAGGTTGTGGCCTACGTACCACGCGTACATAACTACGCACTTCAAATACCTTGGGCAACACTGGAGGCACACTGCAGAAAAAGTCCATAGTACGGCTTGACCCTATTTGGACCTCATACATTTTTTCACTGCAGGTTCATTAAGAGTCATGTTTGTTGTATGGTTGCATCAGGGATCCTTTCAAGGCTAGCTTTTCCCTTCTTTACGGACAACCATCAAATATCCCTATCAAAGGATATGTTACTAAGGAGAAACGACGCAAACGTGCGGCAGGGCATCACTAGAGTCTTCGAACCATTACTTTTAGGCCTTGTGCTAGACTTTCACTTATGTAAATTTTTAGGCATGTAACATGACCTCAATATTTATGGCATCGTCTGTCGAAACACGCCTCGACGTACAGATAAGGATAAGGAATCAGATGATCACCACCTTTTGTTGGGTTCTGATATTGTCATCATCTGTATTCCCTCCTTGCTTTCGACTGACGTACGTGCTTCGGCACGGCCTTCATACCAGGGGCTGTATTCGGCCCCGCAAACTCTTAAGTCTGAACACCTATAGGGAACTCTTCGGCATCCCAGATATTGCACTATATGCATCGGTTCTGAATCATATCTTTGGTCTATAGTTGGGTTGCCCGGCTCCTGTGTTTACCACCTTACATTCTGCAAGTTCGGCTAAGGTAGTAAAGGGAGAACTACTATGATTGTATTTCCGGTTCAATCGGTCAAGTACCTCAGTAGAGAAAGCCAAAAACTAACCATCATGATATGCGAGAGCTGGTCAGCGATCCGGTGACTTAGTGTAATAATAAAAATCGTTTGCGATTTATGTCGTGTTATATGAGGGGCTGGGATTCGACCAGTCGCGTTGCAAAGGCGGCGTACCCCGAATTGCCGGTCACGAAACATCAGCTAGTACTTAGCCCCACCAATGGACTCCTATGGCTAAGTGAAACTAATAAAACCGCATAGTCTGATTGCCTAGTTCATCTCGTAGGACGCCTCCTATACAGGACCAAGATGTTGGATAAAGCACGGCCATGTGTTCCCGAACACCCCTGTAATATCTACATGGGGCAGAAGCCGACGACTGGTAACTTTCAGACTTATAAATAAACGGCCGCACGGGAGGATAAATAAAATTATAAGGCGCAAGCATACAAATTTTCACATCGTGAGTTCATTACATGGTCTTCACAAACCGAACTGCACTACTCAAATATGATACCCTTTGAACATTGGCCCTCTACAATTCGGGCTCCCTCGAGGACCTCGCCGAAGTACCTCTCCGGCCTCAGGTGATCTTTGCCTTCGGGTGGCCCTGCGGTTGCAATTTTGGTGGCCTTCATCTTTGCCCATTGCATCTTGACATGGACGAAGGCCATCCGGGCACCTTCTATGCAGGTCGACCGCTTTATGGCGACGATCCGAGGACGTGCATTGACTAGCCGCTTCGCGAGGCTGAAGTAGTTGCTAGGCATGGGCTCGTCCGGCCATAGCTGGACTATCAGGTCCTTCATGGCCAAGCTGGCCACCCTATGCAGCTCGGTCAGCTGCTTTAGCTGATCGCTAAGGGGCATCGGATGCTCTGGTGCAAAATACTACGACCAGAACAACTTCTCCGTCGAGCTCCCCTCTTCGGCTCAGAAGAACTCTGTAGTGTTAGAAACACTCCTCGGCAGATCCGCAAACGCGCCTGGAGAACTTCAAACTTGGGTCGGCAAGATGTATATCCTACTTGTAAATTTACTATGCAGAAGAAAGGTCCTACCAGCCGCTATCTGCCTCGCTGATACGTCTCCAACGTATCTACTTTTCCAAACACCTTTGCCCTTGCTTTGGACTCTAACTTGCATGATTTGAATGGAACTAACCCGGACTGACTCTGTTTTCAACAGAATTGCCATGGTGTTATTTTTCACAGAAATAAAGTTCTCGGAATGACCTGAAACTCCATGGAGTCATGTTTTGTAACTAATAGAAAATATTGGTGAAAGAATCAACAGAAAGGGGGCCACACCCTGCCCACGAGGGTGCAGGGCGCGCCCCCCTAGGGCACTCCCCCTGCCTCGTGGGTCCCCTGGACCTCCACCGACCTCAAATACAACTCTATATATTCATGTCCGAGGAGAAAAAATCAGAGAGAAGGATTCATTGCGTTTTACGATATGGAGCCGCCGCCAAGCCTTGTTCTTCCTCGGGGGGGCTGATCTGGAGTCCATTCGGGGCTCCGGAGAGGGGAATCCATCGCCATCATCATCATCAACCAACCTCCATCACCAATTTCATGATGCTCACTGCCGTGCATGAGTAATCTCATTGTAGGCTTGCTGGATTGTTATGGGTTAGATGGGATTTACCATGTAATCGAGTTAGTTTTCTTAGGGTTTTATCCCTAGTATCCATTATGTTCTAAGATTGATGTTGCTATGACTTTGCCATGCTTAATGCTTGTCACTAGGGCCCGAGTGTCATGATTTCAGATCTGAACCTATTATGTTTTCATGAATATATGTGAGTTCGTGATCCTATCTTGCAAGTTATAGTCACCTACTACGTGTTATGATCCGGCAAACCCCGAAGTGACAATAGTCAGGACACTTCCCAGTGATGATCATAGTTTGAGGAGTTCATGTATTCACTAAGTGCTAATGCTTCGGTCCGGTACTCTACTAAAAGGAGGCCTTAATATCCCTTAGTTTCCAATAGGACCCCGCTGCCACAGAAGGGTAGGACAAAAGATGTCATGCAAGTTCTTTTCCATAAGCATTTATGACTATATTCAGAATACATGCCTACATTACATTGATGAACTGGAGCTAGTTCTGTGTCACCCTATGTTATAACTGTTGCATGATGAATTGCATCTTACATAATTATCCATCATTGATCCATTGCCTACGAGCTTTTCACATATTGATCTTTGCTTAGTTACTCTTCCGTTGCCACTGTTATGATTGCTACAAAACTGCTACTATTATTTTTGCCATTGTTACCGTTACTTTCATACTACTCTGCTTCCAAATACTTTGCTGCAGATATTAAGTCTTTCAGGTGTGGTTGAATTGACAACTCAGCTGCTAATACTTGAGAATATTCTTTGGCTCCCCTTGTGTCGAATCAATAAGTTTGGGTTGAATACTCTACCCTCAAAAACTGTAGTGATCCCCTATACTTGTGGGTTATCAAGACATTTTTCTGGCGCCACTGCCGGGAGCATAGCTCTATTCTTTGAGTCACTTGGGATTTATATATGTTGATCATTATGAGGAATTTGAAAGATCAAAGAACCAAGATTTTTCCCTCAACTACGAGGGGAGGTAAGGAACTACCATCTAGCTCTGCACTTGATTCACCTTCTGTTTTGAGTAAACTTGCGACACCTACACCTGTTATTGATTCTGATACGTCGCATGTTATTGATGATGCCACTTTTCCTATGCATGATGCTTATGATGATACTACTTCTCTGTTTGATAATAATGTGCCATTAGGTGAATTTCTTGATGAACAACTTGCTAGGGTTAGAGAGAATGAAATTACTGAAACTAGTGATATTAATGAAAGTGATGATGAAGATTCTCCCCCTAGATATGAATTGCCTGTTGTGCCTGAGGGTTATGTTATGGAAGAAAAAACTGCTAGAGACTTTCTTGCTTGCAATGATAGATATGATCTTAAGAAACTGTTAGCTAAGTTGAAAGAAAAGTCTTTGAATGCTAGAATGCAATATGACCCTACTTTTGCTAGTTCACCTATCTATGTTACTGATAAGGATTATGAATTCTCTGTCGATCCTGAGTTAATTACTTTGGTTGAATTTGATCCTTTCTATGGCTATGAATTTGAAACTGTTGTGGCACATCTTACTAAATTGAATGATATTGCCACCCTATTTACTCATGATGAAAAAATTTGCTATTTCTATATTCTTACACTACAAAAAAAGACACATCCATGACATTTTGGGCCGAACAAAAAAAATTATGTCATACATATGACACTTCTATGACGATAATTGTGACAAAACCCGGTATCATCATAGATGTGGTGGGCTCCTACTTCTATGACAAAAAAATCATGACAGAAAATGGGCTTTTCGTCCTGGACGGGTCGGAGATGCAGCTGCATGACATTCTTTGGGCTGTCCATGACGGAAAAACAATGGTAGGAGCGAGGGGAAGGAAAATTTCGGGGAGTTCCCGGTTACGGTGGGAGGTCGGGGGCCGAGCGATGCGCGTTTCTCTCGTACACGTACACGCGTGTGTGCGAGGCATTGACTCTAACTGAACCCGAGCGAGGCGTTGGGCTCTAACTGAACTCAAGCGATTGCACTGCAGGCTACGCATTACTGAACCCGAGCGATCAATTCCTTCGCTACTGTTGCTAACTGAAGCCGATCGATGCTGCCTCTCTGGATGAACAGTGAGCGTTGCAGGGGGGTTTGGATGAACAGTGAGCGGTGGGAGTGGATGAACAGGACCTGTGGCGTTGCCTCTGGATGAACAGGACCCCGTGGTGTGGAGGACTGGATGAACAGGACGACCCCGTGGAGGGCTGGATGAACAGTAGACGGTGGAGGGGTGGATGAACAGTAGCCCGTGGAGGGGTGGTTGAACAGGAGCCCGTGGAGAGGGGTGGTTGAACAGTAGCCGGTGGAGTAGCGCGCGGTGGAGGCCGGATGAACAGGAGCCCGTGGATGAACAGTCGCAGGTGGAGGCTGGAGGAGGTCGACGGTGGATGAACAGTAGCCCGTGGAGGCTGGAGGATGTCGACGGTGGAGATGAACAGTATCCCGTGGAGTCCCATTTTGCGGTACGCCACACCCCTCCCGATGAACAGGACCCCCGTTTCGACCGTAGCACTCCAACACAAGTCTGTTTCGTCCGTTTTGCGGTACACCACACCCCTCCCGATCAACAGGACCCCCGTTTCGACCGTAGGAGGTCTGTTTCGTCCGTTTTGCGGTATGCCACACCCCTCCCGATCAACAGGACCCCCGTTTAGACCGTAGGAGGTCCGTTTCCTCCGTTTTGCGGTACGCCACACCCCTCCCGATGAACAGGATCCCATTTCGAACATGGCCGGTCGAACACAAGGCCGTTTCCTTCGTTCCGCGGTACGCCAGGCCTTGTTTCCATCGCCTGTTCTTTCCAAGCCCTCCCGATGAACACGATGACGCATTCCGTTCCGACCCAGACGGTTGGCTCCCCATGAACACGACGATGACGTTTTTCTCTGTTCTGACCCCGCCATGTACACAAGCCCTGGCCGTACGTATGCGCGAGTAGGCGTTCGAGACCCCACCCGTATGTACACATACGTGGCCATATTTTCTTTCTTGCGCATTGTCCGCTGTACGTACGTGTACATGCTACGTGTGCGCCTCTACTACGACACGTGCGCGCCTCTACTACGACGTGCACGCCTCTACATCGACCAGTATATATGTACGTACACGTTCGCGACCAGAATGAAAACGCTAAGTACGCTTCGACCAGGTGGGTCCCGACTGTCAGGCACTTCCTTGCGTGCGAAGATGTAGCTGGTGGGTCCCAGCAGTCAGGGGAAACGTTTTTTTCGCGAAATACGGTGGCCCATCTAGTGGGTCCCCGCTGTCAGGTGGAGGAATAATTATTTTGCACGTAATAAGGAGGCACTTCCTTGCTGCGGCCGTGGACCCAGCTGTCAGCCTCTCCACGTACAGTCCACGTCCGATGGAAGCCGTTCCTTGACCATGTTAACCACGCCGCGCCGAGAGCACCAGGGCGGTGGACGACGGCGAGGCCTAGGAAGGGGCGACGCGGAGCCGGGGAAGACGCGGCAGAGGATGCCCACGCGTAGAGGAGTACGAGGGTTCACTGGTTCGCTGCGGTGTGAGGCTGTCGTCACCGCAGAATAACAGGGGGTGTGGGTGAGTAGAGGGATGCCCTGGCCAATGGTGGTTGTAGTAGGCGGCGGTGAGGCCTCCGCCGCATCGCAGCCGGCCACGGGAGGCAGGAGCACGAGGCACGACTGACGCTGGTTTGGGCGGCTGGAGCAAGAAGACCAGAGGTTAAAGAAGCACTCCGGCCATTGGATGGACATTGTATGGTCACTGGAGCTAGAATCGTGCATATTGACTAAGTTGACAAAGCCCTCCGTCCCCGTCAACTTAGAAGGCCCACAACTCAGCCTGCCACTATACTGGGTCCCAGCTAACAGAGGGAGTATTCATTTTTTTTGTGCGTAATAAGGAGGCACTTCCTTGCATGCGAAGATATAGTTGGTCGGACCGAGCTGTCAGCGGCGGTAACGTTTTTTTCACGAAATACAGAGGCCCTTTCGGTGCGTCCCTGATGTCAGGTGGAGGAATCATTATTTTGCACGTAATAAGGAGGCATTTCCTTGTGTGCGGCCGTGGACCCAACTGTCGGCCTCTCAAGATACAGTCCACTTCAGATGCATGTCGGTCATTGACCACGTTGACCAGGCCGCGCTGAGAGCACCAGGGCGGTGGACGATGGCTAGGCCTAGGAAGGGAATGACACAAAGGCAGGGAAGACTCGACAATTGTTTCCCACACGGAGGGGAGTACGACTGTACGAGGGTTTCCTGGTTCGTCTGCCATCGCCGGAGAATAACAGCAGGTGTGGGTGAGTAGAGGGATGGCTAGGCCAGCGATGGGAGTACGGTGGGGCGGTGAGGCCTGCGCGGCAGCAGGGCCGGCCGCGGGGAGGAGGGAGCAGGCAGTCCCACCGGCGCTTGTTTGAGCGGCTGGAGCAGGAAGAGCAGAGATTGAAGAAGCACGACGGCGGTTGGATGGCCATCCAACAGTCACTGCTTGTGCGTCAACCTTTTTTTAGGAAAGCCTCAAATCTGTGGAAAACAGCATACAACCCATTTGCTAATTCTTAATGTTTTCTTGGAGCCCATATTCTTTTTGTTAGCATTACAGCCCATATTGTGGCCACGGTTAAAAAAGTATACAAAATTTTGCAAATTTCGGTGCGGTCCGAATTCTTTTTAATCCCGAAATTTTGACTCACATTCAAACTGATTTTAAAAATAAATGTATATCAATATAAAATCCAAAAAATTCTCAACGCATAAAAATTAATGTAATTTAAAATCTCGAAATGAAAAAAAAGATATTTGAAACTAATTGCCAGTTTGATGTGTTTTAAAAATGTACATCCCATTTCTCATTACTGATGGGCCATTTTCTCGGCTAGCCGAATGAAAGCTCTCATTGTCTTGAAAGATTTGCAGCCCAACAGACCTGACAAAGCGACTTACTTGGCAAATCACAAAAAAATTGGGTTGTGCGTGGACCCAGCTGTCAGCCTCTCCACGTACAGTACTCTTCCGATGGAATGTCGTTGACCACATTGACCACGCCGCGTCGAGAGCACCAAGGCGGTGGACGACGGTGAGGCCTAGGAAGGGGATGACGCGGAGCCGGGGAAGATGCGGCAGTGGATGCCCACGAGGAGAGGAGTACGAGGGTTCACTGGTTCGGCTGCGGTGTGAGGCTGTCATCACCGTACGGCCTGGCTAGCGGTGGGAGTAGTAGGGGGCGATGAGGCCTCAACGGCAGCACAGCCGGCCACTGGAGGCAGGAGCAGGCGGTCTCCCCGGCGCTGGTTTGGGCGGGTAGTGCAAGAAGAGCAGCGATTGAAGAAGCAGCAGGACCGTTTGATTCAAATCCAATGGTTACTGCTGCTAGAATCGTTTGTTGACTAAGTTGACAAGCCCTACGTACGCGTCAACTTAGTAGGCCCACAGGTCATCCTCCCAACCGGTGCACCCCAGATGTCAGTGGGAGGAATCATTTTTTTTTGCGTAATAAGGAGGCAGTTGATTGCGTGCGGCCAGGCCAGTGGAGGGAGTAGGGTGGGCCGGGGAAGTCGGCGCGGCATCACAGCGGGCCACAAGAGGAGGGAGCAGGCAGTCCCGCCGGCGCTAGTTTAGGCGGCTGGAGCAGGAAGATCAGAGATTGAAGAAGCACGTCGGCCGTTGGATGGACATCCAACAGTCACTGCTGCTAGAATCGTGTGTTCACTGACAAAGCCTTGCGTAAACAAGTCAGCCTCGAAATTTGTGGCGTGTACAACCCATTTTCTATTATTTTTATAATTATTACTTATTTGCTAATTCATATGGAATTTATTGCAGCCCGTTTTCCTTTTTTAGAATTGCTGGCCATTTTCTGGTCAGTACCAGGGTCAAAAAATTAACTAAATATGTGGGAAATTTTGAGAATTCGCAAATTTTTGCTGGGGAACAAAATATTCTTAATCCAAAAATTAATAGCCATACTAAAACAAATTTAAAAATAAATTAGTACTATGTCATGCTAAATCCAATGAAATAGGTATAAGATATCAGTGAAGAACAAAAACAAAAAAAGAAACTAATATCCCATTTGCTATAATTTTTTTGGAATTTTCAAACCCTTTTGATATTACTTTTAACAGACATTGACCATACTCTTTGGCCACGACGGAATGCATCCCTCCTCGTCTTGAAAGATTTGCAGCTCAGTAATTCGGAGAAAACAAATAGGCCTAGCTTGGGTATACTTCAAAAAGAAATACTGGGCTACCTATTTTCCCAAAGAACTAGTGCATGAGCATTTAGCTTTATTTATTTATTTACTTATTTTGTTTAGGGTACCATGAGCATGTACCTGGGCCGGATTCATGTAGAGCCTCCCTTCTAGTTAATTATGGGCTTCTCTATTGGGCCTTCATCAGTGGGTTGCATGTTATCAACAAGTGGAAAATGTGTTTCGTATGAAAAATAGTATGAGCTACGTACGGTACGGGGCACTAAAGGATCAAACCGTGCAACGACTTCCAAAATATTGTGTTTGTCATTCTAACAACACATTTATTCAACCAACAGACGAAATATACTACTGATTGTACATTGAAAACAGCAGCAGCAGCAACTAGGGTTGGGGGTGCAACAGAAGCAGTAAGCAGGCCAGAAGAGTGAAGATGCAGCTCTCTCTTCCAAACAAAACATCAGCCATCATTACAAAAGGGCTACCAAAAAAGAACAAGTGTATGCATCAAACCAAATAAAGATCCAACTACACAAGTGTACGCATCTAACTAACTGGCTCAGTTAGACGTTACTATTTAATAAGTTGTGGAGATTGGCTGACGGCTTGAACCAGATGGGTGCCTGACGGGGGAAACTCCAGCCAGTAGGTTGAAGTCTGATACTTGCGACCCTCTCTCCTACTTTGGGCTGCAGAGCGTGGCGGCACATATCAGGGTATGGTGCATGCAGAGACGCATGGTACGCTGTGTACACACAGTTTTGCCTGATGAATGAAACCGCGCTGCCATCATGATCCTTGCCGTCAGTTATCTCCTGGTTAATCGGATAATTCAGTCCGACAAACAGAGAGCATGTACCAAGGCTACTTACCAGCCTCCAGTCAAAAATTCCTGAAGGCCCAGAGAACTTGGGATCCTGCTCAAAGACCTTGCAGTGACTGTGATTGTATTCCGCGAAACAACACGTCCGATACGTGTGAACGATCATCAATCTTTCGTCGTCGTCTGATCGAGCCAGGAACCACCTGCAACTACCATGCCGCTTTTCTTTGAAAGGTTCGATGATTAGGAAGGGTAGGGACACCAAGCGGCCTACAACATCATATCAAGTTGGAGTCAAAAAAAAAAGGGCTCTTGATTTAGTCAATCTTAAGAACATCATGTTATGATCACGAATATTTTTTCAGTAAATGTTGACAGTAATATAAGCAAGCCATCATGATATCATAGGAAAGTAACATACTGCTGTAACAGCCATTTGTAGTGATGACTGGAGTAGGCCAGCAATACGTCTAGCCATAGAAGGAGTCGACAGCGTAAATGAAGCCGTTGTGTTCAATGGCATCAGAGAACCATGGAGAATGTATGATCCTACAATGGACGTGCAGATTTATCCACTTACCGCAGTGACCTGTCAGATAGGCGAGACCGCGGTTGAAGAACGCAATTAGCCTGAAGTCTTTATAATTCGCAGATCTTGTGGGCACTTGGCAGATTACAACCTTGAGCAAATCAAACTTGGTATCATGTTGGCTACTGTAAGATTCCCAGTATTCTGCGCCGCGGTGCCAAAGCAGTGCAGTGTTAATCGAAGGAAGGGGGATCAATCGCCGGGTGTAGACCCCCACGAGCATCCAGCTGCCGCGACCGTCGACGAGCACCATCTAAGACGTGTTCATGCCGACCCAGTACATACCGTTAATGTAGTGAGGCTGATGGGGATCGGATTGCAGTCAAGGGGGTTGATGCTCGCCAGCCTACGATCGTTATGCTGCGTGACATGCCGTTTATGAAGATCAGGCGGCATCAGCAAGCAAGGAGCTGTCTTAAAAAGCTCCGGCCTGAGGGCTTTGAGTAAACAGTACAACCCCGACGAGCACGCGGCGAGCGGCATGGTACTGAGATTGTCCACACGCGAAACAATGAGCTTGATTACCTTTGTGGGGAGCGAACTCCATCCACTCTTTCGGCGGACGCTGCTCGGTTCTGCCATTGTTAGTGCTTGGGTTTCGGATGAGGGAGGGAGGCGCCTTAGCGGGGATGGAAGATTGGATGAGATTATGTGCGGACAAAGATGGAGAAGCGAATATGTGCTGCGGGAAGTGGACAGGTGATGATGACTACAGCCCGCCGCTTGACTTACGAGACACATACCAGCAGCGTAGGGTCATGTCGATGCTAGACAACTTGCTTGAGTGATCACAGTACTGGTACTCCCTACAGTACCTACTACAGTACTATGCCCTAACTTGCTTGAGTAGAGTAGTAGAGTAGGACTCTGCTCTACTAATAGCACCGGAGGAGTAGTATATTCTAATCTAAAATAGTTACAAACTTCAATGCCCGAGCGTGGAACGACTACGAACCATGCTCAAAGACCGTGTCTACGTGGTGTTTGGACTTATATGCAAAAAAAAGCAAGATGCCCGTGCATTGCACGGCACACCATCATCACCAACTCGGTTTTTTCTCTACTCCTACTCCTATAAAAGACTCAGGGGCTGTTTGGATTGTGACTATCTTTGCCATGTATTACCACATGATTTTTGCCACACTTGCCTTAGTTGAGTTGCTCAAATTGTTAGCCACACTTTGACTTGCCTATGGGAATCTTGCCACACTTTTTGTGTCTATGACATGTGGGGCTCACTGCTCATAAATAAAAATCTTTGCCTTAGGTGTGGCTAGAACCAAACACCTATCTAACTTGGTCAAACTTGCCTAAGATTAGGTGTGGCAAAGTGTGGCTAGGAACCAAACAACCCCTCAGTTGGTGATGATGGAGGCGAGGAGGCGTGTTCAGCCGGGCGTGCAGCGGACGGTGCAGCACTATACGATTTGTTATAAAAAACAAAGAAGAGTAGTATTTATAGAGACATAGGGAGGAGGACGAGGTTGTGGGAGATAAGGATGAACGAGGCTAGGCCTTATTTGTAAATGTGGAGAGAGGTGCGGGTATCTTTTGTAAAATCGTCATAGTTAGCTTTCTATCCGTCAGATATAGATCGGACGGTCTATATTACAAGATGGCAGGCATACCATCATCACCAACTCGGTTTTCTATAAGAGTATAAATAAATATAAATATAAATATAAATCTGACGGATGCGTGGGATTCGCCAAGATTGAGCTCATGCCAAACAATCGCCAAATATCATTACTAAAAAAAGGTTAAAACACCCGGTGCTATAACTTGCACCGGCTGACCACTAACAATGATACTAACATAGTTGTAAAATGGTCAAAGACCGTGTCTACGTGGTGTTTGGAATTATATGCAAAAAAAATTAGCAAGATGCCCGTGCATTGCACGGCACACCATCTTCACCAACTCGGTTTTTTCTCTACTCCTACTCCTAAAAAAGACTCAGTTGGTGATGATGGAGGCGAGGAGGCGTGTTCAGCCGGGCGCTCAGCGGACGGCACAGTACTATTCGATTTGTTATAAAAAACAAAGAAGAGTAGTAGAGATAGATATAAGAGTAGAGATAGAGACTTAGGGAGGAGCACCATCTACTGCTTCGTGTGCTACTCCTGCGCTCCATTCGGCGTCCGCAACGTCCCCTACAGCCACTCCCTCCTGTGCTCCATTCGGCAGGCACTGTTGAAATTTGGGGAGCACACTCTCACGATTGCTGGCAGCCACGACTTCACCGACGACGACTTTTCCCCTGACCTCGGCAACCTCTTCCTCAACGACATGGGCGACAACCTCAACGCCAACGGTGCTGCTCCCGTTGCACCATATGTGTTTCTGTCCTTCCTGTTTGAAATCGTGGTAGAATTCATGTTTCTACTCTGTATCCTACTACTATGCTAGTCCACATGATTAGTTTCATCTCTGTTATAGCCGTCATGATTTATTTTGTGCTTATTCGGATTAAATCTCGTAGTAACTTGTTCATATATTCAACTGGCGCAACCTCCCCTACAGCCACTCCCGTTTCATGGACGGCCTGGTCGATGCCTCCAAGGAGCCCTTCGCCCGCTGCTACGAGTGCCCGATGCCGTTTTGTGGCTCGCCGACGGACATGGTGCATCACCTCACGGATGCGTGCAGCGGTCACTGCTGGCCCTTGGCGGAGAACATCAAGTACGAAACGTGCTACCCGTTCACCATGCCGGAGTTGCTGGAGGATCACCGCCGCCTGCTAGTCTCGGAGGAGGACAGCAGCGTCTTCCTCTTGATCATGGGCACCGGTGAGGCCCGCGCAGGCCACCGCCCCGTCTCTGTAATGTGCGTCAGAGGCGACGCTGCTGACGCTGACACTGACATGAGGCCGATGTACGGGTGCGTGGTCAGTGTCACTACCCCTCTGGGTCACGTGGGCGGCGACACCGGCCTCATTGAACGGACTTGGACTCTGGGGAGCTGGGACTATCCCGCCAATGTGGACTTGGAAAACCCATGGCATCCTTTACCCGCCGACGCGGTGCACGGGGACTCCAAGGAGGTTCACCTGGACATACGCATTATCAAGTTAAATGTTGATCATTAGTCTTCGCTCAATGTAATCCGCTGTCTAAGCATGTGGAGACTTCCATGCAGGATCTTGCTCTATTGGAGTATCGCGCATGAATAAAAGTGTATTCGTTTATGGTTTAGTCTAGAATCTTCCATCTATGAATTTTTACTACAGTACTGGTGAAAGACTTACGATGAACCATTTCTTACATATCCTCTGCCCCCTTGCAAGTCATCCTGATTTAATCCCTCCGTCTAGATGTATAAGGGCATGGTTAATAGAACTTAATAGTATAGCCAACTGTTGACTATAAGAAAGTGCCATGTCATCTGTAGCCAACATGTATCACAATCGATACTCAAAAACTAATTCTTAAAGATCATTTCTTGCAAAGCACAATAAGTGTTATTTCTTCACAAGTTTTGGATGCAGGTTGAACAGTTGAACGCTTTTGTTTGCAAAAGATACCTTTTTATCGATTTCACCTGGATGTTTGTGAGCTCTAGAGATGAAATAATATTCGAAGAAACCTATCGATACCCGTTACACATGAGATGACCCCTACATCCTTTGTCAAAATAAACAACTCCCCGATCAATGCATTTCACTCTTCGGTGCAACGCACGGGCACCTTACTACTATAGATTAGTACGAACAAAAATTGAACTAACATTATATATAGTATGATAAATGCTGATGCATGTCACCTAAAATTATATCATTCAAAACTATGTTCAAATACGAATCCAACGATATCATTTTTGTTGACATGCACCAACATTTTGTCAGTTAAATCTTCAGTCAAATACAATGGGGGACTAATAAACCACGACCGATGTAGGCCCTGTTTGGATCCATGGGTTAGAGTTAGTTTGTGTTAGTTTGGACTCAATTAACCCAAAAGTATCCAAACAGGAGGGTTAGTTTGGGTTAGATGCATCTAACTCATCCAAAAAATCTGACCCACCCAAGAGGTGCTTATTCGAGTTAGTTCTTCTCGGGGCCATTAAAAACACATATTTCTCTCGCTCTTCCTACAGCATATCCTTCCCCACTTCCTCGAAGCTTCTCGTCCTCTCCCTCCCTCCCTCTCACACCGCCCGTGAAGGCGCCTCGCCATATCCGTGCTCCATCTAACTCTGCCATCCAAACACCTCTTTGGTTAGAGTTAGTTCAGGGTTAGTACAAGTGTAGAGGGCAGCGCTGCACGGGAGTCTCACCTCTCACCCCGCTCATGGCGCGGCAGTAAAGCCGTCATATCACAAAACCCAACCACCCCTAGTAATAAGTGGCCTGGTAAAATAAACGGACAAGCAACCATCACATCCCTTCGTCTTTTTTGCATTTCATCTCTCTGCATTTACTTTCTCCGGTTCATCTCGCACACTCGATCCCTAGCTACTACTCCTAGGGACAGTTCTTTTGGCGGCTTCCCTAGATTTTCCCACAAGACTAGTCACAGTGGAGAGTAACAATAAGGTGCCTCACTCATTTATTTGGGCTTCTAAACTACTACTTCGTCCTGGTTTATTCCTCACCATTATAATTTGTGCTAAATTTTGACCAAAGATTTAACTGATAAAATGTTACTCCCTCCATCTAGGTGTGTAAGTCATCTTACAAAAACCAAATAATCCCAAAACACTTAGGCACGGTGCATTAACTTCTACCTCGTTTCTTGTTTCTTGACATATCAACCAATAAGAGATAAAGAGTTTGCATGCTTTTAATGACTTGAGATATCAAACACGACATGCAGTGGTTAGTTCATTGCATGTAATACTATTAATTAGCAAATAAACATTAACGTTTCTCGTTTTCTCCTCCTTGGTCACGGTGCACAGCCTAAGATGACTTACTCACCTAGACGGATGGAGTAGTGCATGTGACATGCACTAACATTTCATTAGTTTAAATTTATGATCAAAATTTGACACAGATTACAATGGGGAACAATAAACCAGGACGGAGGTAGTAGTTATGGGATTACTAATCTAGAACTGGCCCCTGGTACTCCTACTAGTAGTAGCTAGTACTCAAGTTGGAATTCCAATTGCACGGCACAACTTGTTAGGCAAAAAATTCGATACAGGGTGTAGGAAGCGGTTTGGGAATTTGCATGCCTTTCGAACCAGTGAGATACTCTGTACAAAGTACGACAGAGAAATAACCACAGAGAAGTAAGCTAAAAGTAAACAATCAAACGAGCATTCTTGCATTTGTTTTGCATTGAATCGTTTCACAAGCTTGACTAGTGTTGTTTTTCCACTTTTACAAAAACCGCATCGTAATGTTAAAACGTGCATTTGCACGTACATAAGTAATAGTAGTACTCCCTCTGTCTAGGTGTACAAGTCTTCCCTCCTTCTTGGTCACGGTGCACAACCAAAGATGACTTATTGACCTGGACGGAGGGAGTAGCACAGTCTGCAAGCATATATCGAGAGAGACGTGTAGTCCGATAGTATATAGTAAAGTTTGTGCTATATGCACGTACTTGCAAAATGCGTACGAATACACAAGGTTTCCAAACTTTCCATTTTACAAACTTAATTAAGGACACTAAAAATTCCTGAATGTTCGGGATTTATCACTTGCTTCCCAAAACTAATGAGATCGCCTTACGAAACAAAAATTATACTCCTCCTAAAAGCCACGGCGCTCGCAGGAGCGCTTGAGGCGCGCCACGAGTACCCTGGTGCGCGACCGTTTCCCAGCGCGCCGACACAATGCCTCTTCCTCAGCCTCGCAACTCGCGAGGTGCTGATTGGCGGCTTGCCGGTGGGCGAGCGCGATCTCACCGGTGTGGTGATCTGGCGCCACCAGGTACTCCTCCTCGCTGGAAGCGTGCACCTGGTCCACATACCGCCAAGCGTAGATGAGGCGATTGGGCCCAACTGCACTCAGGGCGTCGGCACGGGCGTCCTCCGCCACCCTCACGGCCCTCGCACGAGCCTTCTGCCAAAGAGCCAATTGCCTGACTCTCTCGGACGTGACATAGGCCTCCCAGGCAGCTTGTTCCGTGGTGCGCTTCTCTTCTTCGACCTTCTTCTCCGCCTCTATTTTGGCGCGCTCTGCTGGAGGCAAAGCCTCCCACAAGGTGACATCCATTCCTTTCCAAAGCTCCTCAAGAATGGGGGGCTCGGCGGGCGGCGTGGCGTTCTCCTCGTAGCAGGGAGCCGACACGTCCTCCGACGCGTGTGCTGGCGATATTGGGAACGCCGACGCGTCCACCTCGACACGTCGCGGCAAGGAGCGGAACACCGACGCATCCTCCTCGACTAGTGGCGGCGAGGAACGGAACGGCGACGCGTCGCGTCACGGCAAGGAGCGGAACGCGATGCGTCCTCCTCGACTAGTGGCAGCGAGGAATGGAACGGCGACGCGTCGCGTAGCGGCGAGGAGCGAAACACCGACGCGTCCTCCTCGACTAGTGGCGGCGAGGAACGGAACGGCGATGCGTGACCGTCCGCGCGGCGCAGCGAGGGTCTCCTAGGGCTTGGGAGGGGCGATGCCATGGTGGTCGACGTGAGAGGGAGGGGGAGGAGATAGCGATGAACGTGAACGTGAGGGGGACGAGATAGCGATGTCGTAGGAGGCACAATATTTATAGCGAACAATGGCACACCTACGTAGGATATGGACTGAGCTGCACTGACTTACCTGCAGGTCCAGTTGCGTCACTGACATGTGGGCCAGTCCCCTGTTGGGCCCATATGTCAATGACTCAATGCACCTGAAGTTAAGTAAAAGCTACGTGGGCATATTTGTTGGAGTAAATTACGGGGGAGCGAAAGGTGGAAATATTGCTGGTCACAACGGATTGGACGACCGTGGGGGGAGGAGAGTCATGCATGCAGATTTTTTCACACAGGGTGGAGTGGTGGGACCGCCGGAGGGATAAGGAGAGTTTGGCAGGCATATTATTTCCACACATGGAGAGGAAAAGATTTGGAGATGACCGGCTTCCTGCAGGTATGGGGAACGGTACATAATAAGTCATCTTGCATGTCGGGCTAGCTATAGTCTCAAGTCATTAAAAACATACACGCCCCACACATGTTCATATTTCAAGGTGCACTAAATTATTGCATGCGATGATTAAGGCTGGCCATAATGGTGGTATCTTAGCTGGTATCATGCACACGGGAATAGAAAACATGGTGATGTGGCAAAGAATTAAAGAAGAGAGGGGGGTTGGAGTAACTAGTGTTCATGCATGCATTGGTAAACACATTTTTTTTGTGAAGAACGACAGCATTAGTTGAGTACTTTCGCAGACTTCAAAAACTATTCCACCGCCTCTACTATCTTGCTAAGAGTAGGTGAAATTTTGAATCGGGCCCTTTAAACTAGAAGGGAGGTAGTGGTACTCTAATAGCTAACCTTGTTGTGATGACAAGATAGGACATGGCACGCACCTGGACGGAGGAACTAGTCTGCATTGTGCATTTAAGTTTTGTCTAAAGTCAATGTACCTCTACTTTCACCAGACTTATAGAAAAATGTACTAGTACTCATTATAATCAGCATACACAATGTCAACATTCACAATGTCAAATCAATATTTTACACTCATTATAAAACGTAGTTCTTATACTCATTATAATCAGTATTGTAGATATTGATATTTTTAGTATAAATTTGGTCGTGGGATTTCATTGATGCCTGTCAAAGCATGGAGGAAGCGGAGCTTAGGGCTTGCATTGCCGATATCTACATAGGTATTTCTCTTCATAATCCTGTAATTTTAGAGACTGATTGCACTTTTGTGGTAGCGTCTCTTACATCAGGGGACTATGACAGGTCTGCTATGCGTGACCTGAAGATGAAAGCGTTGAGCATCTCGAAGTTGATCAACAATCTTCAATTGTCAAAGATTAGTCGTTCGGCCAATAAGGTGGCACATAAGTATAGCTTTGACAATAGATTAGATGGTATTCTTTTAAATAATGTACCGCCCTGTGTGGTGAATATTGTATCGAATTAGTGTACTGGTGTGGCTGGTTAATTAATATAAGGTGGTGTTAAAAAAAGTATAAATTTGGTCAAACACTTTGCAAACGGTTGACGGGAGTAAAAAGCACCGGAGGGAGTATCATGCATGCGGAGTAGGCAAAAAAAATTGCTCATTTATAGTCGGTCGAAGTCTCAAAGGGCGCGACCGCACGAGGGAGGCGAAGGTCATGGGAGGCGCGACGGTTGACAGAATTAAGTCAAGTTACATCCACGCGCCGGCATGGCATGCGAACAGGCAGAAGCTATACCGTCAGGCCTATGATATGGGTCTATTAGACATGACATCTAGTGGGTCCCGCATAGTTCTCGAGAAATCTTTGGGGGCTTGTAGCCGTTTATCCACCGGGCAAGCCAGCAACCCCACGCCGTTCGCACGCCCTACTCGTACCCATCTTCTACCTCACAATAGTTCGCTCCCAGTCGTCCCGTCCTTTCACATTAGTTCGCTCCTAGTTTTTGCGGGCTACAACAGTTCAACTTCTCCTAACCCTCCTCCAAAATCCATGGCCTCCCAAATCTCCATGGTCGCCACTGAGTACCAGGTTAGAGCCATCACCGGCAATCAGTTCATCGTCATCTACACACGTGGATCCGCGACGGTGAAAGCATGGTTTGCTCGCTTTCTACGCATGTTCAACAGTTCAACGGATGAGTGGGTCGCTGGGCTAGATGTTGAGTACATCACAGTCCTGGGACGAGAGAAGGATCTAAAGGACGAAGAGAGGAAGAAGCCCGCCGTGATCCAGGTTTGCGTACATAACGTTTGCTTGGTCTACCACATATGCCATGCCGACATTGAGTGCCAGGATTTTAAGAACTTCCTCAAGGACAAAAGAGTGAAATTCATTACTGTAGACTTTAAGAACGACAGGGATGTCCTGCGTCGGATAGGTCTCGTTGTAGGCCAGCCCTTCGATCTCCAGAAGGCAAGCCTGGTGTCCTCCTCTCAACCTTCAATGCTAACCCTGGCAGCAGCCATGATTGATCCTTCGTACGCTAAACTGAAGAAACCTCATCACGAGTTTCATCATGCATGGGAGTCGAAGACATTAGATGAAGATCATCATGTACGCAGCAATGGATGCCTACCTTTGTTTAAATATCTACAAGGGTTGGATGAAGAAGCAGAGCCCAGTGTCTAGTTCAAGCAAAGAAGCGTCGGCGAAGAGGAAGAGGCAGAGGGACGAGGACGAAGTCGAGGACATGGACTCGGACTCCGAGTAGGTGGCAGTGTTGTCGCTCATGCTAGTTCTACTGCAGTGTCAAGCGGACTAGTTGCTTAGTTTATTTTCAAGGGTGTGTTGTGCTGAGGCCCCAGCAGAACTATGTTTATGTTCTTTCTCATTATTTGAACTCTTTAGTACGTACAGTAGTACTAGTACTATGTCTTACTACTGTTCTTCTTGTAGTTGGTACTACTGCTCGTATCTTCGTGTTCCTACTGTACTCAATACGTTCGTACTAGTAGTATAATTTGGGTCAGTCGATTTGTGAAAGAAGTTCGACGGAGTGAAGGAAGAAGACGGTAGAAGAGGTGGAAGAAGCCCTTCTAGCCATCCATGTTGCATCAAACGGCTCACATGAGTCGACTGACCCAAATTGCTCCTTCAGATTGCAGGATCCACGTGGCATTCAAGGTCTCGAAGGTAGATTCCGCGTTCGCTGCCGGTTTGCGGGCTTGACGCGCGCGCGACCGGCTTCCGCCGCAATAGCCACCATGCGTGCCTCCTCCACGTGGGCGGAGACGACAATGACATGCTAGTTCCTCCTCGCCGGCGTGCTGGAGCACGCGCTCGTCCTCCTCTTCGTACGCTTCGTGCATAGACGCGGCTCCACTAGCTGCTCGCGTGCTTGGCAGCGCGGCGGCATGTCGAGGAGGGACTACAGACGACGTGGGCGGGCGAGCCTTCGACTTCATGGCACAGGGATGGCGGCGAAACGGCGGTGATGGGTGAGAAATTGTTAGCCAGAGCAGGCGGGCGCCGGCATGCGCAACGGTGGCGCGACATATTGATGAGTGCGTGTGTGGGAGCTTACTTTAGTTTTATATAAGGTTGGTCAAACTTAAAAGAAAACCGTACAAGTACACGTAAACATTAGACTTAGGCAGCGCTTTTATTAGTTTTTTTTCGAAGTTAGTACCACAGCCACGATATGGAATCCTGTGCAAGCACGTGAACCGCGGCCGCGTGGTCGATCGAACGATGCGTCACCGTGTCGCGCTCGGAGGACATCCACTGAACCTTTTTGTGTTTGTGAAAACAATCCTTGAATATTACTCAACTTTTTTTTCCTGGGAAAGTTCTTGACAATGCAATATTTCCATATATTTGAATTTAGCTCCAGTTCGTGTTTATTTGGATTTGGACGTTTTAGGTGCGCCCTAGTTTTTTTAATACTTATTTTGTGTGTGTGACTGAGAGAGAACGTGTGTATGTGTCCATATGTGTGTTGTGGCAGAAGGGCAATGTGGAGACGGTGTGCGTGTGATACAGACATAGAGAGGTGTGAATGTGCAAATGATCATGCATGAGTGAGACATAGACAGATGCCGATACGTTGTGTATACATGAGAGAACGGTCTTCTAGTTTACTTGTGTGTGTGTGTGTGTGTGTGTGAGAGAGAGAGAGACACAGAGAGAGACAAAGAGAGAGACAAAGAGAGAGAGGAGCATCTGTAACACAACAACCATCTCTCTCAATTTGTCCGTCCCTCGCACGATCGCATGCAACACATGCATCAACGCGCACATTTTGACACCCTCACCCGGCACCTGCCCACCTCAAGGCCCGCACAATCTCTTCGTGGATACCCATTTATCTCCTTAGGTTTGTTTTCTCTCAATATCTGACACACACACACACGCGCGCACGCGCGCGCAGCACAACACTCACACACACACTCCCCTGAGCACACAATTCATCCCCATCCAAGGTTATACGGCGACCACTCTCGCTTGTGCTTCTTTGCACCCCAACATGCACAACACCTCAATCTTCAAAGAGAGCATCGAGCAGATCGAAGACGGCGACCACACCGCGCTAGAGAATGCGGGGTTATTTGGAAGCAGGATGATGTGACGACGGCTGACTGACTCCTCCCCCCACCCTCTCTCTCTCTTGCACAAAATTACCAATCCCTCTCTCCCCCGCACAAAATTGTCAATCCCTCAACCCACGAGATCCTTCCCCTCTCGTCCATGTTTTTCCAGCTCTCTCATCAAACATGTTGTCTCTTCTCCTTCCATGTATACAGAATCCGGATTCACACGCATCTCACGTATATTACATGTCTTCATCTTTCTCACAGACCTAAGTTCTTCCTCTCTCTTTCTCTTTCTATCTCTCTCTCTCTCTCTTTGTCTCGTTAGGTTTGTCACCTACTCTCTCGTCCACATACATACAATCTTTCCCGCCCTATCTGCTCCATCTTCAAAAGCTCTCTCTGCACGTTTCATTCACACATTGGGTTATGTCAAAATGTTGCTTCTATAATGGCTGATATAGAGTTATGGTTGTTTTTGTTGCATCCTACAAAGTAATAACTATGAAATGCATTTAGATTCTCATTTGACTGGGATTATGTGAGTTTGAGCATGTTGTGAAGTACTATAGACCTTGTATACATCTTGGGATTCGACAATCATTGTAACTATTGAATTGTATAGACCATTACATTCGAAGTCAATAGCCTAATATATTTATTTCACAATTTCAACAAATGATTAGTTCACTACAAACTAAGAAAACAAATGTGTACTGCCTCCGTTTTTATTTAAGTCCGTGTATTAGCATTGGTCAAAGTCAATTTTTGTAAACTCTCAGAAAGCTTATAACAAAAATATTAACATATACAATAACAAATAAATACCATTAGATTCATTATTGAATGTACTTTCACACCATACATATTTGTTATGGTAAATGTTTATATTTTTCTATAAACTTGGTCAAACTTTAGGAAGTTTGACTTCGGTCAAACCTAATATGCAGAGTTTACTACTACTACTCGCTAGTTGCTTAACCGAATCACTCAACACGCCACACGGGGGGTCCAGTGTCACAAAATTTTGAGGTCGGCGGGAAAATCTCCCGCGACCTTGATTCGAGCAGTGGGAAGTTACCATCATAGCCTTCGGAACAGGCCTACAGATGATGCTTGGTAGGGGGTTGTTTTCGTAACTTCAAGTTCACCCTACCCAGCCAACCCCACCCCGGCACCCAGAGTAGTACACTTGAATACTCCCCATTTTCTATCCCCACCGCAAAATAGACTTCTCCACGGCACCGCAGCCTTCATGCTCCTCCCCTTTACATTGGCGCACTCGTCCACCGCAGCGCATCTGCCTCATCGACGACCTCGTATGCCGCACTGGAGCAGGTCCACCGTCGTCGTCATACACGGAGCCTCTTCCCGGCATCGTCTTCCACGGTCTCGGATCTGCTTCCCGGAAGCCGACGCCAAGCGCAGAAGTACCACCGTCGTGGACAATGAACAGACTCCCGTTGCTGACCATGACTCACAGAGGCCGCCGCGACCATCGTTCTCCTCCTCGA
Source organism: Triticum dicoccoides (assembly GCF_002162155.2). NCBI lineage: Eukaryota > Viridiplantae > Streptophyta > Magnoliopsida > Poales > Poaceae > Triticum > Triticum dicoccoides. The sequence continues at coordinate 189,001,519 of NC_041393.1, read as the reverse complement.
TTGGTAATGTGTGTATTGAATCACTTAGCAGTACATGTGCAGTTCCAATTTTGTTCATACCTTCCCTTCAAATTTCCTGGGTGCTATTGTTCCCGTAAAAGTAATTGGTTATAGCCTCCATTGTCCAATAGAATATCAGCTTGTAATTGTGTGTCGCTCCTGTATCGCGCTGTGCTTGGGTAGGTTTTTCATCTGCAACCAGTAGTGTGGCAAATGATGGAAAGGTTTTTAGAACTAGCAAGATGCCCATGCATTGCATGCATCAAGATGCATTTGTATGAGTAGTTTATCTTGTGGGAGAAAATGATGAACGAGGGAAGGCCTTATTTGCAAATATGGAGAGGGGTATGGGTATCTTTTTGCAAAATTCCCATCTGTTTCCTTCCTATCTGTCAGATATAAATCGGACGGCCTATATTGCAAGAAAAAAAGTATAGGGCAAAAAAAGTAGACAGTAAAGGAAGTAGAGATAAATATTAAATATTAAATATTAAATAAATATAAAAGTAGAGAAGAGAGTAGAGATAGCAGAGACATCGGGAAAAGATCGCGCGCGCGCGGGAAAAAGCGGCCGCGCGTGCGCTAGTTTTGGCGCGTGGCGTGCGGCGCACTTTATAAAATCCAACGCCCTCCCACCGCTTTGTGCCTTGCCACCGCTCTCTCCCCGCTCTGTGCCTCGCCACCGCTCTCTCCCCGCTCTGTGCCTCGCCACCGCTCTGTCCCCGCTCTTTTTCGCCTCGCCACTGCCGCGCCACCATGCCGCCGCGTCGCCAGGAAACTTGGGAATACCGCGGCGTCCGCGCGGCGCCCCTCCGGTGGCTTCTCCACCGAGATCCGGTTCCGTGGGCTGCGCCTCGGCCTCGGCAATTTTGACACCACCAACGAGGCCGCCCGCGCGTATGACGCGGCGGCGTGGCGCCTCTAGTGGCCTCATAGAACATTGAACTTCCCCAATGTGCCGATGCGGGAGCGGGCGCAGGACCTCGTGCCTCTGCCGCGGCTTAGCACCGACGAGGATCGTCGCGACAACCGGAGGCGGGAGCACCGTCTCAGCATCGCCGAGATGGACGAGGAAGCCATGGCGTTGTGGCGCCAACACTTCCCGCAAGACATCATCAACGAGTGCGAGTTCTACGCGCAAAGGAGGGCGGAGAGGGATAAGAGGAGGGCGGAGCGAGCCGCCTATCACGAGGACAAGCGTAGGCGAAAAGCGGTCGCTCAGTTCAACATGAGCCTAGGAGCAGCGTCGCCCTGGGAATTCGACGACGATCGGTATCTTCACGCCTATAGTCAGACGTCGGAGGAGGACATCACCGAGGAGGAGTCGGACGACGAGGAGTAGTTGAATTATCTTTTTTTATCTATCTATGCTGAGAACTATCCTCTACTCTCTACTAGTATCTACTTCTCGATCTCAGCACTATAAACGCTTTTTTAAAGCTCCGCGCATTGTGATTCTGTTGGAGATGCTCTAACATGACAGACGAGTGCTTTAATGTTGCCCACAAGATGCGTGAGTATTACTAGTAGTATATTTTTCTTGCCATGTTGAGATTTTAAAACCATGAGTGCGAACATGCAGAGGAGCAATGAAGACCAAACACAGGATATTCGGGACATCTTCAAGGAGCATGGCAAGTTAAAGAGGAGCTGCACCGAACCTGTAAAACGAGCTTTGGTAAGTAACACCCTTTCAATTACTTTCGTTTAGCCTCGTGTTCTTCGATGTGTATATGTTGTAGTTCCTGTTTCTCTTAAGCGTGGTGTTCTTCGATGTGTAATAAGAAGAGTCTTAATCGTCCTAATGCTTTTGTTTTTAGCTTGATGTGGGAAGTGGGTGTTCTCACCTTGTAGTCTGTTTTTATATTTCTTTTCCTTTTGAATTCACTTCTCTGAGTTCTGTTTATCTGGCTTCTACTAAATGGATCTAGGTTGCTCTGAGTATTGATCTCAAAAAGAAGTAACTTCATGTCAGGATGCAGTTCCTGCGAGGAGGGAAGTATGGTCAACCTCAAGATCATGTTTCCAAAATGAGGCTGGATTACACACAAGGTGTCAGTTCCCTAATGATGCTAGATTAGACAGAAGGTGCAAATTCCCAGATGATGCTGGATTACACACAAGCCAGGTGGAGTAGTCAGTTGTTCGTGTCCTCGTGGCATTAGTAAAGGCTGAAAGAAAGCATGCAGTAGCCCTTGGGAATGTAGCTGAGTTCCTGAAGAAGCGAAAAGAGCAATCAGATGCTCTCTTCACCCAAGCCAAAGAAGAGATGGAAGAAGCCAGAAATAAGATAGCAGAGGCAGAGCAGGCTAGGCGTCTCCTGCTATCTAAAACTGTTGTCAATACAAAATTCCCTTCATAATAGCTAGGTTCAAATGTTTATCCAGTCAGCATGCCTGTTGTGATGTCTGTGCATCTACTGATGTGGCACAAAATGTTTTTTTTGTGTCATGTAATAACAGCAAAAATTACTTTCCAAACAATAACAGACGAAGCATTGGACATGGTATAGTTCACGCGCAAGCCCGACATTCCAAGTTCAACTTCCACATCAAACTCATGTTCACAGATATCTGTCCACAACCATGATTCACTTCAAAGCCAAAAAAATGTGAGGAGAGTTATAAATAAAGAAAAACCTCTACTAGTTCCTGCTACCAGTGCGAGCACAACAAGTCAAGACCATGCGTAAATTAATTATATTTTAGTCATTTTTTGTGTTCTAAAATGCCTGTCGGCTCGCAGAAAGACGTGTTGCCGGCACACGCGCGGATTCAATGAAGGCAGGCGGGGCAGTCTTAAGCTGGTTGCATGCGGCGAGGAGGCGTGCTCAGCCGGGCCTGCAGCGAGTGCGGCCCTCTTGGCCGGCGCGCCGGTTCAATGCCTGCGCTATGAGAGGTCGCGTCTATGTCAGAGCAATCACTCCCTCCAGCCCTTTTTTGTTTGGGTATAACAAAATCTCATTTTCCATTCACATTTTACAAGTAAAATTCATGGACAAACTTTGACCCAAAGTACGATGGGGACTAGTAAACCAGAATGGAGGTAGTAGTTTTTTTAATCAAAGAAGGGTTTCCCCTTCCGATTTTCATTACTGAAAACCAGCATCTAAATCTAAACCATAGTATTTGCCCTAGAACTACCAGGTTCAACATCTTGCAACATAAACCCATACAACCATACACCAAGGAGGTACATAGTACTATGAATTCCATTTTCGCTCCATACCAATCGTTCTAAAAGCTACTTACTACTTATAACGTGCCATTGAAAATCGGAACCCTTAACCCTGCTAAAAAACGATATTTTAAAGATGGCTACTCAATCTGTGGCAACTGGCGAGCCACCGCGCTCCAAGTCGTTCACCTGTGGTCCCGACCATCAACTCCTACGGATCAAATTATCACGCGAGCTGACTATTCCTACAAAGGTGCTCCACCACGTACCCGGTACCCGTGAATGCAGCAATCGTGCACCTAGGATTTTAGGGTATATTTTTTAATGTCGCCTTTACGTAACACTCATGTGTGCGAGACAACGAGAGTCCGACTGCGTGCGTGCGCCTCTTTTCTTCGTATATGTACTCCACCATTTGTCTGGTGTCCAAAAAATTATAATAACTACTAGCAATGTGCCAATGTGTTGCCACATGATCAAAGTAGATTAATACATATTCACCGATTTGATAGAAAAAAATGTCTAGTTTTGAAATACGTATATCACTAAAAATATTTTATGTTTCACTCAAAATATATTCCTTTGGCGGTTTTGATGAGATAAGGGAGGAATGTTGTTGGTTTCAAGATTCGAGAAGTGGTATATGTCTAGTTTCTACTCTTACTAGCAAGATGCCCATGCATTGCACGGAACATCATCTTGTGGGAGAAAAGGATGAACGAGGGAAGGCCTTATGTGCAAATGTGGTGAAGAGTGCGGGTAAATTGCCATATTTTCCTTCCTATTCGTCAGATATAAATCGGACGACCTACATTGCAAGATGGCAGGCCCACAATCATCACCAACTCTATTTTTTATCCCTACTCTTATAAAAAGCATTGTCGGTGATGATCGTGTGCCTGCCATCCTGCAATATAGGTCGTCCGATCTATATCTGACGGATAGGAAGGAAACTATGGCAATTTTGCAAAAAGATACCCACACCCCTCTCCACATTTGCAAATAAGGCCTTCCCGTGTTCATCCTTTTCCCCCACAAGATAAACTACTCATTCAAATGCATCTTGATGTTCCGTGCAACGCATGGGCATCTTTCTAGTTGTTGCAAAAATCCCATGTGTGTGGGAGAGAGAGGGAGAGTGGAGGAGGATGGAGTGCATGTGTGACAAAGACACAAGGAGTGTGTGTGCGATAGGTATCAGCTTAAAATGAGGCGATAGTGTGTGTGTGCATGATCTAGAGGGCGTGTCTCAAGAAGGGAAGAAAAAGCTACATAGATACAAGGAGCGGGAGAGAGCCATGTATGCGATGGTGGAAGCACGAGTGTGCGGGTGTATAAACCTATCTAGAGGCTAGCTAGTCGATAAATGTTTGTGAGAGAAATACAAGTCGGGGTGCAAAAGCGAGAGTTTTGTGTGAGAGGGAGAGAGACGGTAATCGGGAAGGGGAGTGGAAGCAGGAGTTGTGTGTGTGTGTGTGTCTGTGACAGAGATAGAGGAGACGGTAGTCGGGGTTGTCTGATCGGTAAACCAATGAATAATGTCAGTCTGGGATGGAGACGAAAAGGAGACCGCAACAAATGTTGTGTCTATAGGAGAGAGAGAGAGACAGAGAGAGAGTAATTTTAGTGGTATGAGTCATATGTAGAGGCGTATAGGGTGTGTGAGAGAATCCCATAGAGAGAAAGACAAAGTGAAAGACGAGTGGAGACTGTGTGTGTGGCGGTGAAAAAGAAAGCTTAGGTACCGAGTGATACCAAAGAACAGTAGAGACATGAGAGATGATGAAAACCGTGTAATGTATAATGACAGGGAGAGTGTGACACTTCTCAAGGGAGACGTCGAGAGACCATGTTTGCGAGGATAGGAGAAACATGAAGTGAGCATGCGGGTGAGCTGGAGAAAAGAGAGTGATAGCTACCTTAAGGAGCATGCATGCGAGAGAGATGGGCGTGAAAGGAGTAAACAAAAAAGGGATTCAAATATTTGAATTCGAGATGATGATACATGTAATCCATACTCGAACCAAAATTGATCTATCAAACATGCATACTCATATGAATTCGTGCACATCTATGTTATTTAATATGTAGATATTACTGATCCATACATTTTAAATATGTAGATATTACTGATCCATACATTTTAGTAGAACATAATTTGGTTAAAAAAATCGAATTCAACCTTAAGATTTTGAGATCGTTGTATTTGTAAATCATATTATACATATAAAGGAGAAGAATTCTTTGTTGTGCTTTTGAAAGTATATATAAAAAATGATGTATATAGAATGTAATTCCAATTGAAAATGGATCCCGCCCGGAAAAAAATAGAATACAAACGGGATTCGAATTGAGTTGGCACGAGCATAAACGTGCACTGTGCAAAATTTGAACGAATCGGGGAAAGTCGCAGTAACCGTCCGAAACCAAAATCTGCGAGATGGAAATTATTACTGCCTATCCCAGCCACGCAAAGCCTATCTGCTGGATTTCTATAGGTTTCGATAGGGGTAGGTTTGTAATTTCACCCAAATGTGACGTAACCGCCTCTCACCCAGATTCATACACAGTGGGGGCCAAAACACAGTGTCTCCTCGGCCGAAATCGACTCCCTCCCCGATTCATATTCATATACACGGTGGGCGCCAAAAACAAACTCTCGCCGGCAAATATTCGGTGTATGCGAGATTACCGTCCTATCCCCAACCGACCAATGTTGATGTGATGTAGTAGAAATTTGAAATGGGGGCTAAGTTTGTAAATTTCCTCACATTTGAGACAAGCGCACCCTGAATACATGTTTCCCCCCTTCCTCTCTACCTCCCTTTTCCCCATTCGTACTCCGTTGGCGCCAAAACACCCTCTCCACCCCACCCTCCTCCGTCCGCCGCCACCCGCCACCCCATCCACCGCCGCCCTCCTCCACCATGCGGGAGCTGATACGCCGCCGCCGCCGCCCATTACAAGAGATCGACCTCTCTCATCCACGGCTTCGGACCGGGATCCTTGCATCCCGTCCTCTCGCTTCATCCCCGCTGTCGTCCACCTTGCCGGTGCCGCTCCTACGACCGTCTCGTCCACCGCGCCCCGCTGCCGCCGTCTACCCTCCTAGATCTGGTTCCACGCCGCCGACAGCCATCGCTACCGCAGCACCGTCAAATTCTCAGCAGATGCGTACACGGCGCCGCACCAGAGGCGGTACTCTTTCGTATCTGCTCAACTTATTTATCGCAGCAAGAAAATAGATCGTCACTGCTTTACTCTGATTTCTTGTCTTGGTTGTGAAGTTGCATTTGTCCGGTTTGCACCTTCAGATCCGCCATGGCACGCTCAACACTATACTCCCAATGCTTATGGTTTTCCCCTTTTATATTCCACACTAGTTAAATCACAGTAGACTAAATTTTTCAGAGCTCGCCGGAGTTCGCCGGTGTGAACGAAGGGGCTCGGGTGGTTGTGGGGCCTCGCCGAATGAAGAAAGCTCGACGCGGGTGGGGGTTGGGGCGGGGGTGGGGGTGGGGGTGGTGGAGGAACACGGGCGGTGGGTGTCGGTGGTCCGGCCGGCGGCCCGTGCGGTGTTCTGTATGGGAAGAATCAGAGACGAAGAAGAAGATGGGTTAGGAGACGTAGGATCTTCATCCAACCGCCTGAAATGGTCGAGAGACAGCTGGGAGTTGCATTCTTAATGTGCTCTGGTTCATCATGTGTGGGCATTGCGCAACCAACATTTTATTATCCAAAATCTGCTTGCGCTTCTTTACCATGTTCCTCTTCCGTTCTTCTTTAATATGTACTCTCTTCGTTCCTAAATACAGCACACATGAGCTCTCTCATCAAAATCTAGTGATAGCACACAAGTGTTTACAGGGGCGCCCCTATATTAGAATATCATCTGCATTACAAAGATAATCCCACAACTATTTATGTTTTCATGGTTCTCAGATATTATACGCAATTACAGTGAGTATCAGAATCCGTGCATCAGAAGAATATTATGGAACACTGCAATGACTTACAAAATTGGCACCAAGGCATTGAGTGCCATTCTGGAAGCAATGAAACTCATACGCTCCCCACTTACTCCAGCAAGTAATGACTATTCTAACCTCGAGGAGTCAAAGGCAGATGGCATGTCCTGTTCACCCATCAAGGTGCATGTTCTAATTTGGCAAGGTTTTATTGATTGCGCGTATCTTGCATATGTTGTCTTGCATTTCTTCTACTTTGTTGCACCGCCATCTGCTTAGTTTACTCATCATATAACTCGATATGCCATGTCCATCCATTATCAATACATATTCCATCTGTCATCATACCATGTTTTTCCACTCAAATGTTGCTCTTGTGCATCAGACATCAAAAAGGAAGAGGGTGATTGCCGAACCTGAACGAGCACCAGCAAAGTCCTTGAAAAACGTGGTGGTGCCGGAGAAATCAGACAGCGCCCCACTTATATTGGTTGTACAACCAGTGACACAAAACATAGGACCGACTCTAGCAGACTGTACCCATACTTCACTGGCCACACCACTAGCCCCACCACACAGGACCTGCACTCCAGCAAAAGGTATACCGATTTCATTTGCCATAGCACCAGCCGTACCACAGAAAAATCCCACTCCAGCAAAAAGTACAGCAAGTCCACCGGCCGAAGACCTATCCCAACTGCAGACACGGCCAATTCCTGCAGATTGGAAACCCATTCCATTTATTCCCAGTTTAAAAGACAATGCTTTCAATGTTGTTAGGGACTACGTGCATATATTCCCATCATGGGAAGATCATAGTGAAGACAAACACCATTTTCACATCTTCCTGTCCAACTTACGTGTAAGTGCTATTATTCATGGTTATTATTTTCCTATTTTCTGCTAATCGAACACATCAATGATTTACATTACATTGTTGTAACTAGGCGAGGGTCAATCTGGATAGTCATGACGAGCAAAGCTTGCTTGTGCTTTTCAAGGAAGCATTGCAGCAGTATCGGTGTTATCTGAGGAAATCACACTTTGATGGCAAGTCTATAAACGAATTTCCGGTGAAGTCTCCTGTGCTAAATTTAGAAGAATTGAATGGAAAAACCTTGTTATGCACTGGTCTCATTCCCAGGATGAGGTATTGTCTATGAAATCACATGACAATTTACTTTTCCGCATGTGCCTTACGGATCTTTTTGGCAGGAAATCTGCTCGAAGAAGAATTCCGGTTTGAAAAGAATGATAGGATATTGCAAATATGTTGCCCGCTGGTTTGCTCTTGTTAGTACATATTGTCCTGTATCACTGTACTTGCATACATACCTGGTTCATTATGTGACAGCAGTATGCATGATAGCTTGCTTATCAATTGTTCGCTCCAAATTATCTGATATGTATGAATGGTTACATTAGTGTAGAATATATCCAATGCCAATGAATTTTTTAGCTCTGCATTGTTCTTCTAAGTACATGTTGTCCTTTATCAGTGTACTTATATTGACAGGTAGTTGTTCATGTACCATCACTCTGCAACTTATTTTCCTTTGCCCTCCATTTTCTACACATCAGATCTATATTTACTCTTACCATAAGGTTGGTACTAAAGAAGTTTAGATGTGCATTGCTCTTGGTTGTGCCTTTTGCCTGTATCGCTGCACATACATTTATAGTTACTTGGTTATGTAGCATTACTCTTCATCTTATCTTAAATATTCTCCATTTTTTCATATA
>NC_041393.1:188961018-188992206 GCF_002162155.2 Triticum dicoccoides | reverse complement strand
TATTTGGTTAGGCATGACTGCAACAGCTGTTTATTTTTGGTGTTTGCATCAAATTGCATGTTTAAAGTTTATTATGTAGTTCATAAACAAAAGTTTGTCCTTCTCAATTTAAGTTTTCAATTGTACAACCAAGTTCCTTCTTCATACCATGTAAATTAAACTATACAGAGCAAGTGATCTTCTTTTGCACTACATGTATGCTTATGTTCTTCATCTGTAATCCAGTGGTGTGGTGAACCTACCCACTACAGCACAATGTCATATTCTGCAATGTCTTAACTATGAACAATGTCATATGATTCTACTATTATTTAAACCGTCTCTTTATTTGCCAATTTGAAATGGGATAAATTGACAGCACACTAACAATTGATACTTATGAGTTCTTGATCTGTAATCCAGTGGTGTCGTGAAGCTGCCAACTCCTTCACAATGTCATTTCCTGCCATGTCTTGACCTGGACAATACCATATTGTGTTAATGCATTTTTAAATTGTGTCACTTTATTCGCCAGTAAGAAATGTGGTGAATTGTCAGCACTGCTACTTTTATGTGCAAAACCTGACATCTGTCTGCTTGTTTATCTTTCAGAGTGAGGAAGATATAAGTGTTGAACAAGCGCAGTCTCATCATCTTGCTCAGGTGCTTGCGCTGCAGCTCGCCGGCAGGGCTAACCTTTCTTGAACTCTATTGAAGTGCTGTCGGTTTTGTATATTATTTTATCGGTGTGTTTATTTGCACTGGTGGCGATCTTTGATGCCCAGTGTATGTAATCTGCTGTCTGCTTTTGCTTTATTATCATAGTGGCGAACTTTGATGCCCAGTGGATGTAATATGCCGTAATTTCTTTATTGTATAGTTTAGGTTTTTTCTTATCCACGATGCTGCAGTTATTTTACTGTATATATATCCTGTCTTCGCAGTAAAGCGACCAAACCGTAAACTTACAGTACATAATCGGGCCGTCATGCAATCACGATGTATGATCCGCATCATGGGCCCCGTCAAACTGGCCCACTAGTAGATTCGGGCCTTTAATAGGCCGAGTAACTCCTGGCCCTCTTTTCGCAAGAAAACTCACTGGGCTTTTAGGAGGCGGAGAAGTAGGTTGGGCCTGAAACGTGTCGAATAGGTCACGGGCCGGCAGTAGCCCAAAATGGACCCCAGCCCATGATTGTCCGAATCAAATCACGGGCTTTTAACAGGCCCAAATTGTCTCGGTCCTTATTTGTCCCAATCTGATATCGGCTGCGAGCAGGCCGGATGCAAACCGGGCCGTAGTTAGGCCCAACTATATGACGGGCTTTTAACAGGCCAAAATTAATATAGGGACGAAATGTTAAACGGGCCCTTAACAGGCCGAAACTAATATCAGGCCGAATTACTAAATGGGCCTTTTGCAAGTGGGCCCAAAAGAATCGCGTTCAGTTAACGGGCCGAGTCTGATATGGGCCATAATTGAGGCCAAAGCCTCTTAAAGGGCCGGACCTGATCTGGGCCGTGATTTGGCCCAGAACCTGGGAGACTTTTAACGGGCCAGATCTCATACGGGCCATTATTAGGCCCGGAACATGGCAGGCCATTAATGGACCGGATCAACTATGGGTCGACATTTGGCCCAAAACATGGCAGCCAGTTAATGGGCCGGCCTACTAGGGTCCTCAAAATCTTGTGGGCCTACAGCTGGGCCGGCCCATTAGTGTCGGCGAAATCTTGTGGGCCTTTAGCCGGGCCGGCCCATTATGATCCGCAAGAATGTTGTGGACCTTTACCTAGGTCGCCCATTATGGCACACAAAAATCTTGTGGGCCTTTACCTGGGCCGGCCCATTACGGCCTGCGAAATCTTGTAGGCCTTTAGCTGGGCCAGCCCATTATGGTCCACAAAATCTCGTGGGCCTTTAGCTGGGCCGGCCCATTATGGTCCGCAAAATCTTGTGGGCCTTTAGTTGGGTTGGCCCATTTAAACTTGATGGGCTGTGCCATGTGTCGACGTATCATAGGTGCCTTCTGTCCAATGAGTGGATGACATCTGTCCCAATGATGAGCCGACACGTGTTTCCTCTAGCCAATGATGATTTTACGCGTGGAAAATCCCCATTGGTCGGGGTTGTTAACGGGTTATCGGATCCAAAACCCGACCCGGTAGCTTAACGGTGTTCCGTTACAGTGGATGCCACGTGTCGGTCACCCTTGACGAAAGCACTTCTGTGATGCGTGATTTATCGTCGTGGAAGTGGACACTTCCGTGATGATAATTTTGGTAATGTCATGGAACACTTCTACGACAGCACAGGTATGACTATCTTGATTCTGTCATAAATTTGTCATGGATGTACATGCATGACAAAAAACGCGACCTACTGTGACAAACACGTATCATCACGGAAATGTATTTTTTAGTGTTAAATTGTTTCCTTTCTCATTAAAGGGTGATGCTAAAATATGGTTTAATTCTCTTGCTCTTGGTTGTGTGTGTAGTCCCCGTGATATGATTTATTACTTCTCTGCAAAATATTTCCCCGCTCATAAGAAACAAGCTACCTTAAGGGAAATATTTAATTTTGTGCAAATTAAAGAAGAGAGTCTCCCACAAACTTGGGGGCGGGTTCTCTGATTACTTAATGCTTTGCCTGATCATCCTCTCAAGAAAAATGAAATACTTGATATCTTTTATAATGGACTAACCGGTGCTTCCAGAGACCACCTAGATAGTTGTGCTGGTTGTGTTTTCAGGGAAAGAACTGTTGAGCAAGCTGAAGTGCTATTGAATAATATATTGAGTAATGATAATGATTGGACACTTCCTGAACCAACTCCTAAGCCAACTCCGAAGAAAGTGGGTATTCTATTTCTCAGTCCCGAGGATATGCGAGAGGCAAAGAAATCTATGAAAGAAAAAGGTATTAAACCTAGAGATGTTAAGAATTTACCGCCTATTGAAGAGATACATGGTCTTGATAACCCGACGCAGGTAGTAAAGGTAAATTCTCTCTATAGATTTGATAAGTGTGAAATCCCATCTACTGAGTTTGCTAGTCAATGCTTGGATGAGTTTGATAATTTCATTGTTAAACAAGAAAACTTCAATGCTTATGTTCGTAGACAATTGAAATGTAATGCTTATATGGTTGAACACTTGAGTGATTATATGTCTAGAGTTAAAGGTGACCTTAATCTTATTAGTAAACATGCATCCATGGTTACCACTCAAGTAGAACAAGTACTTAAGGCACAAGATGATTTGCTCAATGGATTAAATAATAAGAACAATGATAATGTTGTTAGAGTTATGACTAGAGGTGGTAAAATGGCCCAGGAACCTTTGTATCCTGAGGGCCATCCTAAGACAGTTGAGCAAGATTCTCAGAGAACTAATGTTGATGCACCTAGTACTTCTAAGAAAAAGAAAAGTGTCGGTGGGAAACGACACCTATGGGATCACTGGAATCCCTTCTACGATTGCGAGGCGCGGGGATCGTGAGGAGAGCGGGACTAGTAGACAACACAAGGGGGATTTACCCAGGTTCGGGCCGCAAAGATGCGTAAAACCCTACGATCCTGCTTTGGTGGATGTATTCAGTGCTCCTGAGCTCTTGAATTAGATATAGGTGCTGCGAGGTTTCAGAGAGCCGAATCCTTTCTTAGTGTGCCATGGGCCTCCTTTTATAGAAGAAAGGGGCTGCCACAGTGGCACATAGGAGGTGGAAAGTGCTACAGCGTTGCGAGCTTATCGCTCGTATTATAGGACAAGACGCATTTAATGCGAGGCTTAGGTGTCCCTTCGCTTTATTGGGAATGGGAGCAAGGCCCGTCCCGTCCGTCGCTGCTCTTCCTTGCTTTGACATGTGCCCTGGCCAGTGATGCATGCGGTGCCATGTAGGTAGGCAGGCAGCTGAGGTGGCGCGGTGGTGGAGCCTCCATGAAGACCTGCATGTTGCCATGCAGGTGCCTGCCCAGTTGGTTGGGTCGACAGCAGCATGCGAACGGTGGTGAAGACTTGGCTAGCGCGGGCCTGGCAGTGGCCCTGCCGGTGCGCTTGGCAAGGGTCTTGCCAGGTGGCCCGGCAAGGGTCTTGCCAGGTGGCCTGGCAAGGGTCTCGCCGTGGCGCGCTAGCTTCCCCGGCAAGGATCTTGCCGGGGGTCTTGTGGGTTTCTTCGGTGAGGATAGTTGCTATCCTCATTTGATCTTGAGCATTTTATGTCTTCACAAAGATCGGCATACCACCACAGAGGTGCCTCCTGAGCCCTGTCTGACGCATTTGTTTAGCATTGGTGGGCTCGAGGGTGGCTCACTTCGGCTGGCGTGGGTGAGCCGCCCCAGCAAGGGTCTTGCCGGGGCTGCTGAGGCTGCCCCGGCAGGGGTCCTTGCCGGGGAAACCTGCTACGCCTATCTGATCTTTGTGGCCTTGGTTCTTGTCGTTGCTCTGTTTGCCTTGTGGCCTCAGCCTCTCTCCGGCTTCCCTTTCCCGCCATGTCTATGCGTGGCCGTGGCGGGAGGCTCTGACTGCTCGTGCACAAGTAAAGGGTTCAAAAGGAGAGCCCCTACTTTTGTACACCAACAGGAGCCCCCGGGCCTGGGCCATACATAAGTGCAGCACGTTGTTGGGCCAGGCCCAGAATGGTGCGCGGGCAGTTGGGGCGGATTTTTACCGTGGCCACTGTTCTGTCCGCTGCGCTTCCCCACGACCCGCGTTGAACGTGCGACGTGGGGGTCGTGCGCGCGCATGACGTGGGCATGCTGGTGTCACCTTTTGGTAGACAGTAAAGAGGCGGCTTGCGTGTCTCTTCGAGACCGCAGGGCCGCCTCCCATTTACTGCCTTTGCTCGGGAACCGTTGTTCCACGCGTCCCACTGTGCCCACCCCTTGCGCCATGTTCATTGCATGCATAACACAGAGCGAAAAATGACAGGCGCAGAGGACGTGGGTAGTCGCGCGCGTGCGGGTCGATTCCCACGTGCCTTCAATGGAGCAGGGAGGGCGGTCGACGGCCCCGCTTGCTGTCACTTTGAGAAGCCGGATTGGTCGAGAGGGGGCGGCCGAGCCTTGCCCCCGCCTCTTTATGAAGAGGGGAGTGGGAGGAACAGTGCCCCTCATCCTTCCGCCATCTGCCTCTCCCCATTCCTACTTTCTTTCTTCTTCTGTCATGGCGAGCGGGCGTGGCAACGCTTCATCGGTGGCGGCGAGGGTTTCGGCCAGGCAGCGCATCGCTCATCCCCAAGAGCTCATAGCCATGGAGCCGGCTGCTAGAGGAAGGGGGAGGGGGCAAGGTCGAGGCCGTCGTGGTGCCCAAGGGAGAGGAGGACGGGGCGATAGGTCAGCCTCGCCTCCTCCAGCTGCCCCTCCTCCGATGGAGGGTCATGTCGGGGACAACCCCTGCGAATTCTTCGGCAGGCCGCGCCATCCACCGCACCGTCTCCTTCGCCTCCCAACTCCATTTGCACGGGAGATGGAGCTGGACCCGCCACAGGCGCTATGGCTGCACATGAGGGGTTGCGGGAACAGTGGCACCTGGGTCGATGTCGAGCTCCCCGCCCCTCACGTCATGTACCTTCACCGAGGGTGGAAGACTTTCGCTCGCCTCCACAGCTTTGACGGATGGGCTCGCCCTCCACTTCAAACTAATGGAGGGTGGCCTCCTCTCCGTCAAGATCTTCGGGCACTTCGGGACCCGCGTGAGGTGCTGCGTGGAGAGCTCCTCCGATGATGAAGATTTCTCCTCAAGCGAGAGTGGTGAGGAAGACAACGACAGCGGCGACGAGGGCAGTGGGCAGCAGGATGACGGGTCCGACTAGGTGTCGGGCGCCGCTCCGGGTGGCACCGGCGACCCCATCATCCGCGTTGCCGTCTCCTTGAACTTCTCGTGGTCGTCTCCTTGGGCGGCTGGCGTAGGGAGGCTGTGGAAGAGGAAGAGGGCGGGCGGCAAGGCCATCAAGTCGGAGTACGTGGGCACCGATGCTTCATCGGGTGCTGACGTCCTGCCGCCTCATCTTCAAGCTCTGCCTCCGGCATCGCCATCACCATCCAGCCCTTGGACGGCCACCGAGACGTCCTCTCGGTGTCTTCTGCCACTCGTAGCTCGCCTAGGCGCCCCTTTTGCCCTCCTGCTTTCTTGTTCCATTTCCTGAGGAGAGGGACAAGAAAGGGATTACGGACACCTTATATCTTTTTAGTCTTGTAAGCCTTTGGGCCTTTGCTAATTTTAGAACTTGTAATCCTCATTTTTCATGTTTTTCATTTCGTATGGACTGTACCTGTACGGGGTGTTTTTTAATGAAAAAGGGATGTTCGCCGGGATTTTCGTTCGCGGAAGGGATCCGCGACAAGGAGTGAATCCTTGTTGTCTTCAAGACAAACGTTTTTTTCCCAGCAACAGGCCTTGCCGTTTCCCCACCTTGCTCGACCTTTCTCGCGCTCTCGGCGGAGGCAGGGATGAGTTGGGCTTAGGCTTCTCGCCCCTTTTCCTTGCTGCTGCGGCTACAACCAAATTCAGACCCAGGGGATAGCCCTTGGGTGTCGAAAAGGGGGAGCATAGTAGCTCAGGGATAGAACAAGGTTTCACGCATCCCAGTCCATAATGAAATGCATTATGGGGGATAGAGAACTGATCTGCAGCCCCCGGTGACCTTGGCTTTCCGCGGAGGGATCCTTGTTCTTGTAGCCCCCGGCAATTTAGGCTTGCCGGGGCTCGAACGCCGGTCTGTTCCCTTCTTCCAGAATAGCTCGACAAGAATGCTTATGTGCCCAGCGAACCAAAGAAGACAGAGAAGAACAGAAAGACACGCACTCGACCTCTAAGCTAGGGGTTAGCCGCTGCTAAGCACTATCAACCCTAACCGAGGAAGAGACTCGACCTAGCATGCATGTTATAACTTAGGGCGCCAGCGCTTCGTTTATTTATGCTCAGGCTCTGCGCCTGGCTTTGTACAAAGGGTTACATGCCTTGTCGACAAGGCTTGTACAAAAGGGTGGCTTGTCGGGAGGCCCGGCAGCCGCACCTTATGGGTAAACTTGCGAAGATGCTCGATGTTCCATGAGTTGCTCACTGGAATGGCATCTTCGGCCTCCAGCCGGACTGCATGGGGCCTGGTGACTCGCGTTACCCGATAAGGGCCTTCCCACTTTGGCGTCAACTTGTTGGAGTTCTTGGCCGACTGAACGCGCCGAAGAACAAGGTCGCCTTCCTCAAGGCTCCGGGCATGAACCTTGCGGCTATGGTAGCGGCGCAAAGCTTGCTGGTAGCATGCTGCTCTCACAGCCGCCCAGAGACGATCTTCCTCAAGGAGCGTTGCGTCATCTTGCCGCAATTGCTCTTTCTCAAGCTCATCATAAGCGAGCACTCGAGGTGACCCGTATATGGGTTCCGTGGGGAGAACTGCCTCTGCCCTGTAGACCAGGGCAAAGGGTGTCTGGCAGCTGGCTCGATTTGGCGTTGTTCTCATCGACCAAAGAACCGTCGGCAACTCATCAATCCAGCACCTTCCACTCTTGCGCAGCCTGTCAAAAGTCTTCGTCCTTAAGCCTCACAGGACTTCAGCATTCGCCCTCTCCGCTTGGCCGTGTCTCCGTGGATGTGATATGGAAGCAAAACAGACCCTGCTGCCAAGATCCTCAATATATTGCATGAAGGCATGGCTCGTGAACTGTGTGTCGTTGTCGGTGATGATCCTGTTGGGTACCCCAAAATGGCACACTAGTCCCTTGAAAAACTTGATGGCTGACTGCGTTGTCACCTTCCTCACTGCTTCCACTTCCGGCCACTTTGTGAACTTGTCGATTGCGACATACAAGTACTCAAAGCCCCCGGATGCACGGGGGAAAGGGCCCAAGATCTCGATCCCCCAGACCGAGAAGGGCCAGGAGAGAGGGATAGTTTGAAGGGCTTGAGCTGGTTGATGAAGCTTCTTCGAATGGAACTGGCACGCTTCACACTTGGTTAGTAGTGCCGTTGCATCCTGGAGGGCGGTGGGCCAGAAGAAACCTTGCCGGAAAGCCTTGCCAGCAAGGGCCCTCGACCCTATGTGGGAGCCACATATGCCTCCATGTATCTCTGCCAACAGCTTTAGTCCTTCCTCCCGGGAGATGCACATCAATTTCACCCTGTTCGGTCTTCTTCTGTACAATACGTTATCAATGAATTGGTACAGAGCAGACCGACGGGCTACTCTTTCTGCCTCTTCCTGCTCCTTAGGAAGCTCCCCTTTTTGAAGGAATCGGACGGTATGTTGTGCCCATGCCGGAGCCTGTGGCTCGACGGCAAGGACCAAAGGCATCTCTTCTGCCACGGGAGTGGCCGTCTCCACAGCCATGACCTTAGGTCCTGCCGGAGTCGGTTGTCCCGCGACAGGGTCGGCATCCATGGAAACATCTTCGCCGGCGGCTCCGGGGAGCTCGGTGGGGAAGTACTTGCCAGGGCCTAGCTTCCTCCGCTTGCTCTGCCCGGTCGACGTCTCAACGGATGGCTGGGTTAACTGAAGCACAAAGGTACCTGGTTCCACAGGTAGCTTGTGGGCAGCGTGTTTTGACAGGTAGTCGGCAATGCTGTTCTCCGCTCGAGGGACATGCTCCGCTTGTATACTGTCAAAGCACTCCTCCAGTTTCCTCACCTCATCAACGTAAGCTTCCATCAACAAGCTTTGATAATCTTTGTTGAACTGCCTGATGACGAGTTGTGAGTCGCCCCTAACGATGAGCTTCTTAACTCCGAGGTCTGCCGCGATCCTTAAACCGGTAAGAAAACCCTCGTACTCGGTGGTGTTGTTGGTCGACATCTCCCGGGGAAAGTGCATCTGGACCACATACTTGAGGTGCTCTCCGGTGGGTGCGACAAGCAGCACACCAGCACCGGCGCCTTGCAGTGAGAAGGCACCATCAAAGTACATGATCCAGTTGCGGCTCATTTCCCTGCCCGAAAGAGTGGTCTCTTGCACCTCTTCGTCGGGCGTCGAGGTCCATTCCGCAACAAACTCCGCCAAGACTCTGCTCTGAATCGTCAAAGTACTTTCAAACTTTAAGCCGAAACTTGACAGCTCCAGGGCCCATTCCACGATCCTCCCTGTTGCATCTGGGTTGTGTAGTATCCGTTGCAATGGGAGGCGGGTGACCACCGTGATCTCGTGCTCTTGGAAGCCATAAGGAGGCTGAAGAGCAGCTTTTGCACACCTGAGTACCTCGACCTAGCCCCCTGCAAGAGGGAGCTGACGAAGTACACCGGGTGCTACACCATCTTCTTTTTTTGCGCCTCTTCACCCGGTCGTGTGGGTCCTATCGTGCTGGCGCTGGCCCCTGCCAGGGACTTGATCTTGCCGGGATCGAGCCCTGCCGGAGAGGGTTTTGGTTTGCCTTCTGTTGGCTCTGCCGCTGTTGCTGCCTTCTCGTCGACCTCTCTCTGCGCCACTAGTGCCGCGCTAACCACTTGATTTGTTGCCGCTAGGTAAAGCAGCAATGGTTCTTGCGGTTTGGGCGCAACCAGCACTGGGGTAGAGGAGAGGTATTTTTTCAAATCCTGTAGCGCTGCCTCGGCTTATGGGGTCCACTCCACTGGCCCTGCCTTCTTCAAGATCTTGAAAAAAGGAAGGGCATGCTCCGCGGACTTGGAGATGAACCGGCTCATGGCGGCAACGCAACCAGTGAGCCAGTGCACGTCCTTGATCTGTTTGGGTGCCTCAATTTGCTCGATGGCCTTGATCTTATCTGGGTTTGCTTCAATCCCGCGCTGGGACACAAAGAACCCGAGAAGCTTGCTGGATGGGACGCCGAAGACACACTTCTCAGGGTTCAATTTGAGGTTGATCTTGCACAGGTTCCCGAATGTTTCCTCCAGATCTCGCACAAGCGTTGCTTTGTCCTTGGTTTTGACCACTATGTCATCCATATAAGCTTCCATATTTCTATGTAGCTGGGGTTCAAAACCAATTTGGACTGCTCTTGCAAAGGTCGAGCCAGCACTCTTCAGCCCGAAAGGCATCTGTAAAAAGCAATACGTACCACATGGGGTGATGAATGTTGTCTTTTCCTCGTCTTCCCTTGTCATGAAGATTTGGTGGTATCCTAAGTAGGCGTCAAGGAATGATAGGAGGTCACACCCGGCCGTGGATTCAACAATCTGGCCAATGCACGGTAATGGGAAAGGATCCTTTGGACAGGCCTTATTGATGTCTGTGTAGTCAATACACAGCCTCCATTTCCCATTTGCCTTGCGCACCACTACCGGATTGGCCAACCACGTTGGATGGAGTACTCCTCTCACCAAGCCTGCCGCCTCTAGTTTTCTGATTTCCTCCGTGATGAACTCCTGCCTCTCCAGAGCTTGCTTCCTGACCTTCTGCTTGACGGGCCGCGCATGAGGACAGACAACAAGGTGGTGCTCAATCACCTCCCTTGGAACGCCAGGGATGTCGGAGGCTTGCCATGCAAACACATTGACATTCGCCCGCAGGAAGGTGACGAGCTTGCTTTCCTATTTGCCGTCAAGGGTGGAGCTTATGGTGAACGCTCCCCCCGTGCCGTCCTCCTTGACGGGCACCTTCTTGGTCTCTGGTGGTGTAGCTCTGGACCTCTTGCTCTTGTCGGTGGATCTCTCTAGCATGTTCTCGATGGAAGCACAACACCCCGAAGAGGTGTGCTTGCCGGAGTGGGTGCGAGGGGTCTCGCTGGTCTTCTTCTCCACCAGGACTTTGTCGGCAGGAGCAGGTGCTTTAGTGGCAGCTGTTGCGACCACGTCCCGGTAGAGTTGGTCGGCACAGATTAACGCATCTTTCTTGTCGGAGGGGATGGTGATGATGTTCATCGGCCCGGGCATCTTCAGCATGTTGTAGGCGTAGTGTGAAGCTGCCATGAACTTGGCTAGCGCCAGGCGGTCGAGGATCCCGTTGTAAGGAAAGGGGTTCTCGGCTACATCGAAAACGATCCTCTCCGTCCTGTGCTTCAGCTCGCCTCCGAACGTCACGGGCAGCATGATCTTTCCCTTTGGCTGGCTCCTCCCCGGGTTAACCCCTTGGAACGTTCCTGTCTCCTCGAGGTCTCCATTGGGGATTTGCATCCTTCTGACCACAACAGTCGAGATTAAGTTCAGGCCAGCCCCACCGTCAACCAACATCTTCGTCACCTTGAGGTTACAGATTGTTGGTGAAACTAACAACGGCAAGCACCCCGACCGCAGTGGTGCGGTCAGGGTGGTCCTCGGTGTCGAAGATGATATGCGTGCTGGACCATTTCAGCACCTTCCGTGCGTCAAACGATGGCTCCACCGTTGTGATCTCACGTGCCCACTGCTTGAGTTGGCGCTGGGATGTGTGCAGCGAGGCGCCACCATCGATGCACATGGCCTCGGTGGCTTTCTGAAACTCGTGGTCACCGGACTCGTGGTCCTCGTCATGATCATCGTCTTCCTGCTTCTTGTCGCGGCCCCGGGCGGGCCTCTCTTGCTAATTATCCTTGCCGCCGCGGCCTCCTTGGCCGCCAAGTTTCTTGCCGGATCCCTCGGCACCATCCGGGCCTTTTTCCTTGTCCCACCACTCATACTCGGCTCTCTGCTTCTCGGCGAGCAGCTCTACCTGCCGGCAGTTTTGGAGATCATGGCCCTTGGTGCGATGGATCTTGCAATACTGCTTGTCGGAGCCTCCTGGCTTATCGGCAGCCGCCACGGCCCGGCAAGCGGCACACCCGGCAACCTCCTTGCCGGGGTCACTTGCCTTGGGTTTCTTGGTGGCGCCGGTATCATCGGAGCCCTCGACGGCAAGCACGATCTTGCTCCCGCGCTTCCTCTTACGGCGCCGACCCTTCTTTGCAGGGGTGGTGGTTCCATCTGTGGAGTCAGTTTCCGTGCCGGCGTCCTTGCCGGGGTACTTCCTTCCCTCCTCAGTGCGAGCGCATCGATCGGCCAGAAATAGAGCTCGGCCACATCCTTAACCTTGTTCATCACCAGCTCTTCTTGCATCTTGCGATTGCGCATGTTCTGATGGAACACACTGATCACGGCGGCTGGGTGAACGTCAGGGATGTTGTACTGCACTCGGCTGAACCTCTAGATGTACTTGCGCAGGTTTTCTTCTTCCTTCTGGGGGATGGTGTGTAAATCACTCGCCTGGCCATGAGTTTAGTGACCTCCGGTAAAGGCGCCCACAAACTCATGGCATAGATCCGCCCAAGAAGAGATGGAATCCACCGGCAAGTGCATTAACCATGACATAACGTTAGGCTTGAGCGCCAATGGGAAGTAGTTGGCAAGCACCTTATCATCGCGGGCCCCAGCAGCTTGCATCGCGATGGTGTAGATGCTGAGGAACTCTGACGGGTGAGTCTTGCCATTGTACTTCTCGCCAATGTCGGGTTTGAACGTGTGGTGGGAGGGCCACTGGAACTGCCGCGGCTCACGGGTGAAAGCCGGACAGCCCACCTCGTAAGGTAGGCCGCCGTAGCCCCCCGATGATGGGTGGTCCGTAGCGGGCCCTGCCCGCCTGTCCGACTGGTGACGCGCGTCGCGTCGGCACTCGATCGTAGTTTGAGCGTCCTCATGAGCCCGCTCCCAAAGGACTTGGCGCTGATCGCGGTTGATTTGCGGGTCGGACAACGCGATGGAGATATCATCATGAGCGTTGTCGCGACGGGCCGATGCCCGGGGCAGTCGTGACGGACGAGGGGAATGCACCGTGGCCGCATCACCTCCGGCATGGTCTCCGTTGGCATGCGGTGGGCCGGCAGAGCGACGGCCCACGGGTCCCGTCGGCCGCAACTCATCATTGTTGGCGATGTCGACGAGGCTCTGGATGGTGGCCCTCCATTCATCAAGCTTCTCCACGGCGGGAGGAAAATCGAGGAGCAGCTGCGCGCGCGCTAGGGCTTCCGCCGGCATGGATGGCGGTGAAGGCTGGGTGGACCGCGATGCACCGCGACTCCTAACCATGTTAGAAGGAGTTGCGTCACGGCTCCGCAGCCGTTCACCACCTCCGTCAGCACCTCGGCGCGCATGCTGGCCCTCTTCTTCATGTGATGGACGCACAGGGCCCTTCCCAGGGCGGCGCGCATGGTCACCGGCAGGGTGACGCTGCTCATCACGCACAACCTGAGAGGAGCACGCCGTAGACGCCGGTGTCGGCGTCTTGGAGGTCGCCGTGCTGCCGCCTGGTGGGACGGCGGCACCCCTGGAGGGCCCCGCGCCGCCTGTGGGGGGGCCGACTCCACCTCCGGAGCCCGCGACTGGTGGCTCGTCGCCAGGCGTGTGAACGACGCTCCTCGCCAGGCCGGGACCAGCGGGATGATGTAGATGTTCACGGGCCGCGCCACGGGTTCTCTCCGCGACTG
Organism: Triticum dicoccoides; assembly: GCF_002162155.2. Taxonomy (NCBI): domain Eukaryota; kingdom Viridiplantae; phylum Streptophyta; class Magnoliopsida; order Poales; family Poaceae; genus Triticum; species Triticum dicoccoides. The sequence goes on along the minus strand of NC_041393.1, from coordinate 188,978,905 downwards.
GCCCGCTGCTGGTCCGCATCGGAACCAACCCGGTCCCGGACAAACTAGTCACTGTGGTCGTCTTCTTCTTTGGAGCCATGGTGATGAAGAACAGCTAGGTCGACTGCTAGCACTACAAAAAAAATACACTTCCGTGATGATACGTGTTTGTCACAGTAGGTCGCGTTTTTTGTCATGCATGTACATCCATGACGATTTTATGACAGAATCATGATAGTCATACATGTGCTGTCGTAGAAGTGTTCCATGACATTACCAAAATTATCATCACGGAAGTGTCCACTTCTGTGACGATAAATCGTGCGTCATAGAAGTGCTTTCGTCAAGGGTGACCGACACGTGGCATCCACCGTAACGGAACGCCGTTAAGCTATCGGGTCGGGTTTTGGATCCAATAACCCATTAAGAGCCCTGACCAATGGGGATTTTCCATGTGTAAAATCATCATTGGCTGGAGGAAACACGTGTCGGCTCATCGTTGGGACAGATGTCATCCACTCATTGGACAGAAGGCACCTATGATACGTTGACACGTGGCACGGCCCATCAAGTTTAAATGGGCCGGCCTAACTAAAGGCCCACAAGATTTTGCGGACCATAATGGGCCGGCCGAGCTAAAGGCCAACGAGTGCGGACCATAATGGGCTGGCCCAGCTAAAGGCCCACAAGATTTCACGGGCCATAATGGGCCGGCCCAGGTAAAGGCCCACAAGATTTTTGTGTGCCATAATGGGCCGGCCCAGGTAAAGGCCCACAAAATTCTTGCGGATCATAATGGGCCGGCCCAGCTAAAGGCCCACGAGATTTCGCTGACACTAATGGGCCGGCCCAGCTGTAGGCCCAAAAGATTTTGAGGTCCCTAGTAGGCCGGCCCATTAACTGGCTGCCATGTTTTGGGCCAAATGCCGGGCCATATTTGATCTGGTCCATTAATGGCCTGCCACGTTCCGAGCCTAATAATGGCCCATATGAAATCCGGCCCGTAAAAGCCTCCCACATTTTGGGCCAAATTACGGCCTAGATCAGGTTCGGCCCTTTAAGAGGCTTTGGCCTCAATTATGGCCCATATCAGATTCGGCCTGTTAACTGGAGGCTATGCTTTTGGGCCCACTTGCAAAAGGCCCATTTAGTAAATCGGCCTGATATTAGTTTCGGCCTGTTAAGGGCCTGTTTAACATGTCGGCTGATGTAAGGCGGAACCCTATGTGGACGATCTTTCACGTTTGGAGTGGATCCTGCGGGGAATCACGAAGAACACGCGGAACACAAAGGGGGAAACACGGGGAAAACGAGAGAGAATCACGAAACTGGCATAGAATCAATCACACGAGTGCTAGATCACCAAACACAAAGAGATACATATGATCCACAATCAACAAAGGTAAGGATACAAAGGTAACCGATCTTCTCCGTGAGGAGGTCTTGAATCCACGAGGGGGATCTTCCCACGAGGGGGTCTTGAATCCGATTGGATCTTCTCCGAGGAGGCCGCGGTCTCTCACGAGGAGGAGATCCGATGGATGAGCGAAGCTCTATCTCTAATCTGAGCTAAATCAACGCTAACCCTAAAATGTACGGGCAGAGGGAGTATATATAGTCAAGGGGCAAAGGGATACACGGGCTCTGCCCAAAGAGGCTGCGCGCAGGCAGGGGCGCCAGATGTCCGGGCGTCGGGCCGGATGTCCGGTGGTTCACGAGGGACCGGATGTCCGGGCTGGAGGTGCCGGATGTCCGGTGCTTCCGGAGAGGCCAGATGTCCGGTGCTGAGGGCGGATGTCTGGGCTGTTGGGGTGACCTTCTGAGCATTCGGGACGCCTGGGCCGGATATCCGGGCGGGAGGCCGGATTTCCGGTGGAAGGCCGGATGTCCGGGATTGATGCCGGATGTCCGGCCACTGTAGCCTTCTTCTGTAGAGTCTAGACGTGTCTATCTCCAGGGGTCGGATGTCTGGTGACCTGGCCGGATGTCCGGTGCCTGGAGGCTGCTTTTGCCTTCTTCCATGGGTTCACTTCGTCCGTGGACTTGGGGTCTTGTCCATCTTCATGTGCATCCTCGGGAGGGTCCTCCTGGTACCTAATTATGCACAACATTCCGGATTGAGGTAGTAGCCATGTCTCGAGAGGGTCATATGATATTTCACTAAGGAGAGAAGTCACCTCGGTCTCGAGAGCTCGAGCTCGTGCTCTAGTCATGGGTCCTTTTGGCTCTTGGTGAGGCGATGGAAGGTCCATGGGGATGACCGAAGGATGCTCCACATCATCTCCCCCCCCCCTTGTGAAAGATCCGACCTCGGATCGAAATCCTCATCACCATGGTACGGGGAGAGATCAGAGATGTTGAAGATGTCGCTCACGTTGTACTTGTCGCATGGGAGATCTATCTTGTAAGCATTGTTGTTGTAGCGTGCTAGCACCTTGAAGGGCCCGTCGGCTCGAGGGAGAAGCTTGGACTTGCGTTCGTTGGGGAAGCGGTCCTTGCGAAGGTGTAGCCACACGAGTTCTCCAATGTTGAATATCATGGGATGCTTATTGACATTGAGCTTGGTCGCTAGTTGTTGTACTTGGCGCTCGATGGTGTGCCTTGTATCTTCATGCATCTTCTTGATGTAGCTTGCACAGGCACTTGCGTCAAGGTTGGTGCACTCTTGTAGAGGAAGAGGTAGAATGTCCAATGGGGACAACAGGTTGAAGCCGTAGACGACCTCGAAGGGGGACTTGCCGGTCGTCGAATGTCTTGCACGGTTGTAGGCGTATTCGGCGATGGGTAGACACGCCTCCCACTCCTTGATGTTCCTATTGATCAACACGCGAAGTAGAGTGGAGAGTGCATGGTTCGTCAACTCCGTTTGGCCCTCAGTTTGAGGATGGTATGCCGAAGAGAACAATAGCTTGATTCCGAGCTTGGCACATAGGGTCTTCCAAAAGTAACTCAAGAACTTGACGTCGCGGTCGGAGACGGTTGTCTTTGGGACTCCATGGAGACGCAAGATTTCCCTACAAAAGAGATTTGCAAGGTGTGAAGCATCGTCTATCTTGTTGCAAGGAATGAAATGTGCCATCTTATAAAATCGGTCCACAACAACAAAGACGGAATCCTTGCCATTTTGAGTCCTAGGCAAACCAAGTACAAAACCCATACTAATGTCTTCCCACAGTTGATAAGGAATAGGAAGTGGCATGTAAAGACCATGGGATTGTGCTTTAGACTTAGCTTTGCGACATGTAGAGCAACGGTTGGTGAAGCATGAGACGTCAAGGGAACATCTTGGGCCAAAATTAGTTCTTGGAGAGCGTGGCGAATGTCTTGTCACGTCCAAAGTGTCCCATGAGTCCGCCTCCATGAGCCTCTTGCAAAAGGAGCAAACGAAGAGAAGACTCGGGAATGCAAAGTTTGTTAGCTCTCATAAGATAATCATCCTTTATGTAGTATCGTTCCCAAGACGTGTGTGTCAAACACTTAGCATAAGGACTAGCAAAAGAAGGACCATGCTCATACAAGTCTTTTATATGCTCAAAACCAATAACATTCAACTCAAGTTTAGTGACAAGCATGCAAATGCGTGAAAGTGCATCCGCAACAACATTTTCTTTGCCCTTAATGTACTTGATCACATAAGGAAAAGATTAAATAAATTCACTCCATTTGGCATGACGCTTGTTCAACTTAGTTTGACCTTTTAAGTACTTAAGCGTTTCATGATCGGTATGGATGACAAATTCATGAGGTCAAAGGTAATGTTCCCAAACATGTAGCACATGCACTAAAGCATACAATTCTTTGTCATAGATGGGATAATTAAGTTGAGCACCGGAGAGTTTTTCACTAAAATATGCAATGGCTCGTTTTTCTTGCATCAAAACTCCGCCAATTCCGGTACCACTTGCATCACAATGAACCTCAAAAGTTTTGTCAAAGTTGGGCAAAGCAAGAATCGGAGCATGAGTAAGCGAAGACTTGAGCTCATCAAAACGGTGGATTGCAAAGATCCCCAAACAAAAAGGAGCATTCTTCTTACTCAAGGCATGCAAAGGAACGGCAATTGTGCTAAAGTTTTTCACAAAGCGGCGATAAAATCCTGTAAGACCAAGAAAACTACGCACTTATTGCAAATTGGTGGGTTGGGGCCAAGTTTTAATTGCCTTAATCTTAGTTTCATCAACATGGACACCCTTGGAAGAGACAACAAAACCCAAGAAAACCACTTTGTCAACGCCAAAAGTGCATTTTTTCAAGTTCGCATAAAGGCTTTCCTTGCGGAGGGTTTGCAACACAGATTTAACATGATTAATGTGCTCTTTCATGGTTTTGCTAAACACAAGGATATCATCAAAGTAAACCACAACAAAGATTCCAATGTAAGGTCTAAGCACATGATGCATAAGACGCACGAAAGTACCTGGTGCTTCCAACAAACCCATAGGCATCACTAACCACTCATATAAGCCAAATTTGGTTTTCAAAGCGGTTTTCCATTCATCACCTTCTTGAATGCGGGTGTGATAATAGCCACTTTTAAGATCATTTTTGGAGAAAAAGTTGGCTCCACTAAGTTCATCAAGCATGTCATCTAAGCGAGGAATGGGATGCCTATAGCGAACGGTAATAGCATTTATAGGTCTACAATCGGAACACAAGCGGAAACTTCCATCGGGCTTAGGCACAAGTATAACGGGAACGACACATGGGCTTAAGCTTTCACGTACATGACCGTTGTCGATGAGTTTTTGTACTTGCCGTTGAATCTCCTTGGTTTCTTCGGGGTTGACACGGTAAGGAGCTTTGTTTGGAAGTGGCGCTCCGGGGATGAGGTCAATTCGATGCTCAATGCCTCATAGTGGAGGTAGACCCGGAGGTAGCTCATCGGGGAAAACATCTTGGAATTCCTGCAAAAGAGATTGAAACACTAAAGGTAGCTCATGAGAGGTGTTAGTTGTTGGCTCTCCATCTTTGCACACAAGGACGAAGTGCATTACACTCGATGGATTCTCACATACTTCTCTCATCTCACTTTTGGTGGCAAATAGGATGAGGTTTTTCTCTCTAGACGAAGAGGCGCTCAAATTTGGCTTGTGGCTCTCACTCACTTTTGGGTGGGTCACTTTTTAACTCTTCTCTCCATGATTGGTGGCTTGCTTGTCGGCTATCACTTGACTAGGAGACATAGGTCGTAGCACATATTCTTTCCCTTTCATTTTGAAGCTATAGTGATTGGTGCGCCCATTGTGGATGACACCACGGTTGAACTGCCATGGTCGACCAAGAAGGAGGTGGCAAACGGTCATTGGGACCACATCACACTCCAAAGTGTCCTCATAAGCACCAATTTTGAAGGAGACTTGGACCGTATGCTCGACTCGTATAGTGCCGGAGTCACTTAGCCATTGAACCTTGTAGGGGTGCAGGTGCTTCCTCTTGACCAATTGGAGCTTGGAACATAGTTCTTCACTTGCTAAGTTGTGGCAACTACCTCCATCGATGATGACCTTGACGGACCTTCCATTGATGTCGGCCTTAGTATGGAAGATGTGGCATCGTTGGTCTTCTTCTTGTTGATGTTGAAGCGTCAAGACTTTGGAGACAACGAGAGCGGGGCTCGAATCCTCATCACAAAAAACTTGATCATCTTCATCCTCATTCACGCACCGGTGCATGGCCACTTGCTCAAGGGATTCCATCTCCTCTTCACTCATTGAGTCATATGTGCCATCGTCGTTGAGGATCATGGTGTGCTTGTTCATGCATTGGAAGGACTTGTGGCCTCGGCCGCCGCAAGTGAAACACTTGAAGGAGCTTGTTTTGACGGTCTCATTGGTTTGAGTAGATCATGAAGCACACAGCTTGAAGTTGCTTGTAGTAGGAGGAAGACGACTTGAACTTGACGAAGTTTTCTTGTAACTTGACTTGTCGTCATTGCTTGGAGAAGGCTTGTTTGATGTAGACGTTGGAGAAGTTGTTGAGGCTTGGATGTTGGAGAAACCGTAGATCTTGGACGAGTACTTGGCGTACCTGAGGTCATCTTGCACTTGACGTTTGGCCTTGGTAGCTTGATGTACGAGCTCAATGAGGTTGGAGTAGGGTTGGAAGTCGGCAATCTTCTTGATGGGATGATCGAGTCCATTCAAGAAATGTGCCATTGTTTGCTCATCATCTTCCGTGACATTGGCTCGAATCATGGCTATCTCCATTTCCTTGTAGTATTCTTTAACACTCTTTGTTCCTTGCTTGAGGAGTTGTAGCTTCTTGAAAAGATCGCGGTTGTAGTATGTTGGTACAAAGCGTGCTCGCATGACATCCTTCATTTGAGCCCAAGTGGTGATGGGTGGTTCACCTATTGCTTCACGTAGTTCAAGTACTTGTTCTCACCATATGAGCACATAGTCTTGGAACTCAAGTGATGCCATAGCGATCTTCTTCTCTTCCTCATAGTTGTGCAAGCGGAAAATTTTGTCGACCTTCAATGTCCATGAGAGGTACTCTTCCGGATCATTGCTTCCATTGAACTTGGGCATTGTGAACTTGAGCTTGCCATAGCGTTGCTCTTCATTGTGTTGTTGGCGATGGTGATGATGACGCCCTTGACGTGGAGGGTAATCATCCTCATGTTGCTCTTGGCGTGGAGGAAGTCCATTATCAACTTGCTCTTGTTGAACTTGAGGTTGAGGTGGAGCTTGACGAGCTTGTGGGGGAGCTTGTGGAGCTTGATGTTCCACACGCGGTTGGTAGTTCCTCTCTTGGATTTCTTCGTGAAGAGCTTCTTCTTGATTGCGCTGCTCGCGATTGCAGTTGGCGATGGCTCGACTTGATTCTTGAAGGGCACGTTGTGCCTCAAGAGCTTGCGCTTCACGTAGTTGTTGTTGAAGACGTTGAGCCTCGGCGTCTTGCTCCTCTTGGTGTAGACGCGCTCGTTCTTCTTCTTGGCGTTGTAGTCGTTGTCGTTCTTGAGCTTGCGCAAAAGCGATTTGGTTTGATTGAGGGCGAGGGAATTGCTCGTCGACTTGCTCTTGTGTATGCTTGTCATGTAGCGGGTTCTGAGATGCATGCCGGTCTTGACGTGCAGCTCGTCGAAGAGTGTTTGATGACGGTGTACTTGAGTCGGAGAAGGTGTCGTCGGAGTGTCTACTCGAACGGCTCCGTCTTGAGGATGAAGAAGTGGAAGGACGCCGGTTCCTCATGAAGGCGCGGATCTCGTCCATTCTTGCATCATTCTCTTGCTTCTGAGCGTCGAATTTGTTGTCGAAGTAATCCCTCATTGCTTGTTGTTCTTGGTGCAATGCCCTTTGAGCTCCAAATAGGTGGCTTTTGGTGACAAATGATGTCATGTCGTCGTCGTTCTCGATGAGAGGTGGAGTGGTAGAAGAACTTGGCCTATCCAGCATTCCAAGCAAAATGTAAGTGGTAGAAGGAAAAGAACGTATACCAAATGTACCTTGACCGAAGTTGAAGATGAATCAAGTTCACTCAAATGCGGACAATGAAATAGCACTGTTAGTACCAATTCTTGTCGGTTCTCACACCTACACACGTAAAAGCTTATGGTGGAGCTTGGTTAGGATGGTGGCACAAAATTTGATGCAATAGTAAGTGAGCTTCAATAATGTTGGAAAAGATTCACAAATTTGCAAATGCAACAAGTAGACCAAGCAAGTATGGGTACACGGAAACACACACGCAAAATAGATAAATGGGATTGTGCAATCCAAAAGTGAGCCAAAATGTGGAAACCACAAAAATGCTCTTGTTGCACAATACTAGAGAGACGCTAGCACGATTGCACAATAGGCAGATACGCAAACTTGTGCACGAACTACTAGGCAAAAATGCAACGATCTCTATCCCAAGTATGCTATATGTATGATATTTCGGTGCTATGATCCAAGATGATTGGATATGACAATCTTAATGTTGTATGATGCTATGGTTCTTGCTTATAAGCTCTTTGCTTATCCTTCCTCTTTGCTTAAAAGCTTTGGTGGCTCTTTCACTTTTGAGCTCTTTTCTTATGCAAACTTCACGAACCAAGATAGCAATTGTCTATGCTATGACAACTTTGTGACACACAAGTTGATCTCAAGATATGCACCACTATTGTATGGTATGTATGCTATGGAGTATGACCACTAATGTGCACAAGTCACGTTGCCTGCAATACTCAACGGCTAGTCTCAATGGGTAAGCTACGAAAAAGATGGCTTTGATGGCTATCAATGCAATTGCAAGGTATGACAAAGATGTCGTCGATGTTACCATCCTTGGCGATGATGAGTAGTCGGTGGAGATGAGCGGTGGTGATGAAGAAGCCGAACCGTACCTATATAGCCGAAACACAATAGGAAACGGGAAACCACAACCCAAACTCTCAAAGACCAAAACGTTTCGAAATCGACATAGGAGGTAGAGGTGATCGGTGGTGGTGTTTGTGGTAAGTGGTATGGGTATGCGGAAGTAGCCGTGGGCTCCGGGCAAAATTGGACGAAATTATGGTGGTAAATGGGCTTGGGGGTGGAGTTGCAGCTGCCAGGGGCCGGATGTCCGGGCCAGCTGCCGGATGTCCGGTACGCCGGATGTCCGGTGGACACGGCGGATGTCCGGGCTCCTGGATCAGGGACGAACTCGATGAACTCCACGGGAAAATCGCAACTCTGGGGCAAAATTCAGACGGATCGGTGGATGGAAAAGGGTGGGGAGGGTGGGGAAAGCTAGATCCACACGCAGAAACACAAATCCATGGATCAAATCCAACAAAATCTCAACTCACCAACAAATCACAAAAAAATTGGGGCTATTTTTGGTGGGGATTTTCGGATTTAGGACGAAAAAAACAAAATCAAGCTAGAAAACACGGGGTAGGGGCTCCAAAAACGTGATCAACATGGCTCATGATACCAAGATGATGTAGGGCGGAACCCTATGTGGACGATCTTTCACGTTTGGAGTGGATCCTACGGGGAATCACGAAGAACACGCGGAAGCACAAAGGGGGAAACACAGGGAAAACGAGAGAGAATCACGAAACCGACATAAAATCAATCACACGAGTGCTAGATCACCGAACACAAAGAGATACATATGATCCACAATCAACAAAGGTAAGGATACAAAGGTAACCGATCTTCTCCGTGAGGAGGTCTTCAATCCACGAGGGGGATCTTCCCACGAGGGGGTCTTGAATCCGATTAGATCTTCTCCGAGGAGGCCGCGATCTCTCACGAGGAGGAGATCCGATGGATGAGCAAAGCTCTATCTCTAATCTGAGCTAAATCAACGCTAACCCTAAAACGTATGGGCGAAGGGAGTATATATAGTCAAGGGGCGAAGGGATACACGGGCTCTGCCCAAAGAGGCTGCATGCAGGCAGGGGCGTCGGATGTCCGGGCGTCGGGCCGGATGTCCGGTGGTTCACGAGGGACCGGATGTCTGGGCTGGAGGTGCCGGATGTCTGGTGCTTCCGGAGAGGCCAGATGTCCGATGCTGAGGGCGGATGTCTGGACTGTTGGGGTGACCTTCTAAGAATTCGGGACGCCTGGGCCGGATATCCGGGCGGGAGGCCGGATTTCCGGTGGAAGGCCGGATGTCCAGGATTGATGCCGGATGTCCGGCCGCTGTAGCCTTCTTCTGTAGAGTCTGGACGTGTATATCTCCAAGGGTCGGATGTCCGGTGCCTGGAGGCTGCTTTTGCCTTCTTCCATGGGTTCACTTCGTCCATGGACTTGGGGTCTTGTCCATCTTCATGTGCATCCTCGGGAGGGTCCTCTAGGTACCTAATCATGCACAACATTCCGGATTGAGGTAGTAGCCATGTCTCGAGAGGGTCATATGATATTTCACTAAGGAGAGAAGTCACCTCGGTCTCGAGAGCTCGAGCTCTTGCTCTAGTCATGGGTCCTTTTGGTTCTTGGTGAGGCGACGGAAGGTCCATGGGGATGACCGAAGGATGCTCCGCATCATTGGCCCTATATTAATTTCGGCCTGTTAAAAGCCCGTCATATAGTTGGGCCTAACTACGGCCCGGTTAGCATCCGGCCTGCTCGCAGCCGATATGATTGGGCCAAACAAGGACCGAGACAATTTTGGCCTGTTAAAAGCCCGTGATTTGATTCGCACAATCATGGGTCGGGGTCCATTTTGGGCTGTTGCCGGCCCGTGAGCTGTTCAACACGTTTCAGGCCCAACCTACTTATCAGCCTCCTAAAAGCCCATTGAGTTTTCTTGCGAAAATAGGGTCGGGGGTTACTCGGCCTATTAAAGGCCCGAATCTACTAGTGGGCCAGTTTGACGGGGCCCATGATGCGGATCATACAGCGTGATTGCATGACGGCCCGATTATGTATTGTAATTTTACGGTTTGGCCGCTTTACTGTGAAGACAAGATATATATACAGTAAAATAACTGCAGCATCGTGAATAAGAAAAAACCTAGATTATACAATAAAGAAATTACGGCATATTACATCCATTGGGCATCAAAGTTCGCCACTATGATAATAAAGCACAAGCAGACAGCAGATTACATACACTGGGCATCAAAGATCGCCACCAGTGCAAATAAACACGCCGACAAAATAATATAGAAAAACGACAACACTTCAATAGAGTTCAAGAAAGGTTAGCCCTGCTGGCGACCTGCAGCGCAAGCACCTGAGCAAGATGATGAGACTGCGCTTGTTCAACACTTATATCTTCCTCACTCTGAAAGATAAACAAGCAGACAGATGACAGGTTTTCCACATAAAAGTATCAGTGCTGACAATTCATCACATTTCTTACTGACGAATAAAGTGACACAGTTTAAAAATGCATTAACACAATATGGTATTGTTCAGGTCAAGACATGGCAGGAAATGACATTGTGAAGGAGTTGGCAGCTTCACGACACCATTGGATTACAGATCAAGAACTCATAAGTATCAATGGTTAGTGTGCTGTCAATTTATCCCATTTCAGATTGGCAAATAAAGAGACGGTTTAAATAATAGTAGTAGTAGAATGATATGACTTTGTTCATAGTTAAGACATTGCTGAATATGACATCGTGCTGTAGTGGGTAGGTTCACCACACCACTGGATTACGGATGAAGAACAGAATCATACATGCAGTGCAAAATAAGATCACTTGCTCTATACAGTTTAATTTACATGGTATGAAGAAGGAACTTGGTTGTACAACTGAAAACTTAAATTGAGAAGGACAAACTTTTGTTTATGGTAAAACATAACCAAGTAGCTATAAATGTATGTGCAGCAATACAGGCAAAAGGCACAGCCAAGAGCAATGCACAACTAAACTTCTTCAGTACCAATCTTACGGTAAGAGTAAATATAGATCTGATGTGTAGAAAATGGAGGGCACAGGAAAATAAGCTGCAGAGTCATGGTACATGAACAACTACCTGTCAATATAAGTACACTGATAAAGGAAAGCATGTACTTACAAGAACAATGCAGAGCTAAAAAATTCATTGGCATTGGATATATTCTACACTAATGTAACCATTCATACAGATCAGATAATTTGGAGCGAACAATTGATAAGCAAGCTATCATGCATACTGCTGTCACATAATGAACCAGGTATGTAAGCAAGTATAGTGATACAGGACAACAGGTACTAACAAGAGCAAAGCAGCGGGCAACATATTTGCGATATCCTTTTCAAACCGGAATTCTTCTTCGAGCAGATTTCCTGCAAAAAAGATCCATAAAGCACATGCAGAAAAGTAGAAGTTCAAATTGTCATGTGATTTCATAGACAGTACCTCATCCTGGGAACGAGACCAGTGCATAACAAGGTTTTTCCATTCAATGTCTTCTAAATTTAGCATAGGAGACTTCACCGGAAATTCGTTTATAGACTTGCCATCAAAGTGTGATTCCCTCAGGTAACACCGATACTGCTGCAATACTTCCTTGAAAAGCACAAGCAAGCTTTGCTCGTCATGACTATCCATATTGACCCTCGCCTAGTTACAACAATGTAATGTAAATCATTGATGTGTTCGATCAGCAGAAAACAGGAAAATAATAACCATGAATGATAGCACTTACACGTAAGTTGGACAGGAAGATGTGAAAATGGTGTTTGTCTTCACTATAATCTTCCCATGATGGGAATCTATGCACGTAGTCCCTAACAACATTGAAAGCATTGTCTTTTAAACTGGGAATAAATGGAATGGGGTTCCAATCTATAGGAATTGGCTGTCTCTACAGTTGAGATAGGTCTTCAGTCGGTGGACTTGCTATACTTTTTGCCGGAGTGGGATTTTCTGTGGTATTGCTGGTGCTATGGCAAATGAAATCGTGCTATGGCAAATGAAATCGGTATACCTTTTGCTGGAGTGCAGGTCCTGTGTGGTGGGGCTAGTGGTGTGGCCAGTGAAGTATGGGTACAGTCTACTGGAGTTGGTCCTACATTTTGTGTCATTGGTTGTACAGTCAATATAAGTGGGGCGTTGTCTGATTTCTCCGGCACCACCACGTTTTCCAAGGACTTTGTTGGTGCTCCTTCGGGTTCGGCAATCACCCTCTTCCTTTTTTATGTCTGATGCACAAGAACAACATTTGAGTGGAAAAACATGGTATGATGACAGATGGAATATGTATTGATAATGGATGGGCATGGCATCTCGAGTTATATGATGAGTAAACTAAGCAGATGGCAGTGCAACAAAGTAGAAGAAATGCAAGACAACATATGCAAGATACGCGCAATCAATAAAACCTTGCCAAATTAGAACAGGCACCTTGATGGGTGAACAGGACAGGCCATTTGCCTTTGACTCCTCGAGGTTAGAATAGTCATTAGGATGATATTCTGAACAAGAATCAATAGGTGGGGAACGTATGAGTTTCATTGCTTCCAGAATGGCACTCAATGCCTTGGTGCCAATTTTGTAAGTCATTGCAGTGTTCCACAATATTCTTCTGATGCGCGGATTCTGATATTCACTATAATTGCGTATAATATCTGAGAACCATGAAAACATAAATAGTTGTGAGATTATCTTTGTAATGCAGATGATATTCTAATATAGGGGCACCCCTATAAACACTTGTGTGATATCACTGGATTCTGATGAGAGAGCTCATGTGTGCTATAATATGGTGTGTGCATTTATATAATCTGTCACAAGTACACAAAAAATAGGCTCTAGAAGTAAGGATAGCTGGCAGATGACAGGTTCATAATATACTGTATAGAGAGTTTATTGCCAAACCATGATAATAAGAGCACACAGCAACTAGGCAGATCATAGTGTACATAACAGGGGTACACCATAACCACGATATATAAATCGGGAGAGTGGAACTGGCTTGAGAATACGGCGTTGTATTGCCGCTAGTAATTGAAAGCCTATCGATCACGTACAGGCCAGCTCTATCAGCTATTGACTGCAGATGTCCCTGCGCCCCTTCCTGACAAGGAACATACTGTACGTACTAAATACAGAATAAACAAAGAGGAACATGTTAAAGAACAGAAGAGGAAGCATATTCTTGAGGTTCCGCTTCATTGCATATAATGTTGGTTGCCCACTCATGATGAATCACATCGCCCAAAGAAATGCAATTCCATGATGTCTCTCTATATGTGGCAATTTTGAACAAGAGTCATTAGGATCATATTCTGAACAAGAGTCAACAGGTGCGGAGCATATGAGTTTCATTGCATCCAGAATGGTACCCAATGCCTTGGTGCCAATTTTGTGAGTCATTGCAGTGTTTAGCTTCAAGAGTGGACTGTTGCTAGTGCGACACAAAGCAGCTACACAAATCATAGTGTAGATATAACGGGAAAACCTTAAGCATCAGAGTAAAATCAGCAAAGTGGAACTTGCTGGAATATATGTGCTAGTTTACCGATACGGCTAGAAAGGCTTCGGATACCAGCTCTCTTCAAGTGAAGGTGCAGTACTGTTAATATCAGTGTAACTCTCAAAGGCGACACAGCTCCCCGCATTTCCTTGCTGTTCTTATAGGATTCAAGTGGGCAGGCCACTACAAATCCTATTCCTATGTTTACAAGATCCTACGAATCAAAGAGGCTCAAAGTGTCCATCACAACCGACCGTATAGACCTCTACACTGCAAATGTCCCTGCTCATCTTCAGTACAAGGAACATACTGTACTACTATCAAACTCCCTCCGTTCCAAAATATAAGTCTTGGTAGAGATTTCCACTATGGTTCACATACAGATGTATCCAGATACATTTTAGAGTGTAGATTCACTCATTTTGCTCCATATGTAGTCCATGGTGGAATCTATACAAAGACTTGTATTTAGGAACGGAGAGAGTACATATTAAAGAAGAACGGAAGAGGAACATGGTAAAGAAGAGCAAGCAGATTTTGGATAATAAAATGTTGGTTGCGCAGTGCCCACACATGATGAACCAAAGCGCATTAAGAATGCAACTCCCAGCTGTCTCTCGACCATTTCAGGTGGTTGGATGAAGATCCTACGTCTCCTAACCCATCTTCTTCCTCGTCTCTGATTCTTCCCATACAGAACACCACACGGGCCACCGGCCGGACCACCGGCCCCCACCGCCTGTGTTCCTCTGCCACCCCCGCCCCCCCACCCCCGCCCCAACCCCCACCCGCGTCGAGTTTTCTTCATTCAGCGAGGCCCCACAACCACCCAAGCCCCTTCGTTCGCACCGGCGAACTCCCGCGAGCTCTGAAAAATTTAGTCTACTGTGATTTAACTAGTGTGGAATATAAAAGGGGAAAACCATAAGCATTGGGAGTATAGTGTTGAGCGTGCCATGGCGGATCTGAAGGTGCAAACCAGACAAAGGCAACTTCGCAACCAAGACAAGAAATCATAGTAAAGCAGTGGCGATCTATTTTCTTGTTGTGATAAATAAGTTGAGCTGATACGAAAGAGTACCGCCTCTGGTGCGGCGCCGTGTACGCATCTGCTGAGAATTTGACGGTGCTGCGGTAGCGATGGCTGTCGGCGGCGTGGAACCAGATCTAGGAGGGTAGACGGTGGTGGCGGGGCGCGGTGGACGAGACGGTCGTAGGAGCAGCGCCGGCACGGTGGACGATGGCGGGGATGAAGCGAGAGGACGGGATGCAAGGATCCTGGTCCGAAGCCGTGGATGAGAGAGGTCGATCTCTTGTAATGGACGGAGGCGTCGGCATATCAGCTCTGGCATGGTGGAGGAGGATGACGGTGGATGGGGTGGCGGGCGGCAGCGGACGAAGGAGGGTGGGTGGAGAGGGTGTTTTGGCGCCCATGAAGTACGGATGGGGAAAAGGGAGGTAGAGAGGAAGGGGGAAACATGTATTCAGGGCGCGCTTGTCTCAAATGCAAGGAAATTTACAAACTTAGCCCCCGTTTCAAATTTCTACTACATCACAGCAACATTAGTCGGTTGGGGATAGGACGGTAAACTCGCATACACCGAACATTTGCCGACAAGAGTTTGTTTTTGGCGCCCACCGTGTATATGAATATGAATCAGGGAGAGAGTCGATTTCAGCCAAGGACACACTGTGTTTTGGCACCCACCATGTATGAATCCGGGTGAGAGGCGGTTACGTCACATTTGGGTGAAATTACAAACCTACCCCTATCGAAACCTATAGAAATCCAGCACATAGGCTTTGCTTGGCAGGGATAGGAAGTAGTAATTTCCATCTCGCAGATTTTGGTTTCGGGCGGTTATTGCGACTTTCCCCGCTTCGTTCAAATTTTGCACAGTGCGTGTTTACGCTCGTGCCAACTCAATTCGAATCCCGTTTGTATTCTATTTTTTTGGGCGGGATCCATTTTCAATTGGAATTACATTCTATATACATCATTTTTTATATATACTTTCAAAAGCACAACACCATTTATACATAAATATGGTTTACAAATGGCATGATCTCAGATTCATAAGGTTGTATCCATCAATTTGGATTTTCAAATATTTGAAACCACTTTATGTTGAAATCCAATGTATGCATTCCTCGCTAACTGTCTCCAATTAATGTGTGTTTCATGCGGGGTTTTTTTTACTTCTCAAACATGTATAATGTGTTTCACACACACAACATATAGTGTGATCCCGTTTAGACAGTAATTGCATATAAACCATGCATTGTTTGTAATTAAAGAATCTATGGATCACCAATATTGATAAACTATATAACATTACACGTGTGCCCAAATTCAAATGAATATGCATGTTTGATACACCAATTTGCGTTATGATATTATTGATGTTGTGATCTCCATTTTAAATATTTGAATCCCCTTTAATCAAGATATTCGTCTCATATAGCTATCACTCATGCTTATATAGGACTATCTCTCTGGACCTATACATGTTCATCGTCTCTCAGGTATCTCTCGTGCTACCTGTATGTCGACAATGATCTTTTATCTTCGTAACACACTGACGGTACTCTCTCCCTCGACCTTCATCACTCTATCTCTCTCTAAGTATATCTCGCTCCCTGTTGTGTGTCTCTAACTATGATTCTCCTTGTGGAATCTCTTTCTCTCACACAAACACAAAACATTGTCTCCCGGGGTCTCATTTCTCTCTACTATTCCCATGTGTGCCACTCGCACACCCCTCATACAGAGATGCCTTTCGCTCCTTAGATATGAGAACCTACGACTCTTCCTCTTAAATATCTCTTTCTCGCACACAAACACAAACTCTGTCTCCCAGGGTCTCATATTTCTCCATTGTTCTCTTGTATGCCGCTCACACATACTCTCTCTCTCCCTAGATATATCTTGCGTTCCCTCATATGTCTCTCTAGCTATCACTCTCATTGTGAAATATCTTTCTCTCTCGCAGACACAAAACTCCGTCTCTAGGGATCTCATTTCTCTCTGATATCTGTTTGTATGTGACTCACATGCACCCTCTCTATATCTCTCTCACACCCACACACATAACTCAGGCTTCTGATCCACTCGACTCCTATCTCTAATGCACACTAGCTAGCATCTTTATCTTTCTATTTATCTGTTTCTCCATCAACCTTCTTTCTCGCCCTCACTCTTGATTCCTATCACGCACACTACATATGTTTCTCTCTACATGCAGTCAAGTGCCCTCTCACACACATATATAACATCACCCTCTGAACCACCCGGCAGTCATCTCCAACACCCAAACTAGCGGATTTCCCTCTAGCTAGCATCTCCATCTCTGTATCTATCTGTAGTTTCTCCGTCAACATTTCTTTCTCGCATGGAGTCTTGCTTCCTATCACCCACACTATATATGTCTCTCCATACATATACATTTATAGGTTGATCTCTTTTGCACAATCGTTGTGCCTCACTCCCTCTGCTTGCCATAGATGCATGTTCCAGCCCACGCCACTGTCTCTTAAAGACAAAAACACATGCTCAATTGTCAGGCCTTCTTCCCTGCATTCTCACATGCATGCATATTGTCATACCGATCCGTCTCTCCCATGTCGTTGATCTTATGACTTATGCATTCTTTCTTTTATCTCGATCATGCGCGCGCGCACATACACACACATCCCACGTATACATGTATACCTCCCACACATGCACATTCAAGGTCTCTATGTCTCCATACGTAGTTAATTACCCTCAATCCTAACGCCACATTGAATCGTTCTCCTCTTTTGTGCACATAACTTCCGCCTGGATGGGTAAAACACACACTCACACTTAACAATCTCCTTCTAGCTACCCCCCCCCCCTCTCACTCTTCCCCTATATCCCCGAAATCAATAAGACCATCCCTTTGTTTAATTCCCGCCTACATGCACCATCGATATATAGTAGTCTTCCTCGGTGTCTCTCGAACAAACACGTTCTCTAGATATCGACTCCTCTCACGCGCACACACCTTCTCTTCCCTCTCTATGGGCATTTTCTCTCTCGCACCCCATCGTC
>NC_041393.1:188946487-188960702 GCF_002162155.2 Triticum dicoccoides | reverse complement strand
CTCTCTCACTCACACACACACAGACATACACACACACACTAAGACACGCATTCCGACCACCAGTCACCACCACGCTCCACTCCTCCTTGCCTTATCTCTCATCTTTCATTTTTTTTGATGACATTCTCGAGATACCAGTTTTCCGATAAAATTCTAGAGATATCATTAGTTTTTACACATGGGATTACTCCTGTATGGGTCAATCACAACAGGTGTTTTGTAAAAAAAATGCATATTGATGTTCCATGCAATGCACGAGAATCTTGCTTGTAATTATATAACGCAAATCACGAGCAGGAAGTGACATTTTTTTGACACAACCATGTTAACATGGCCACGTAAATCACTAGCTAAAGTAAATACCATTATACTTATATCCCGATGCAAAAGGTTGAGTACATGTCCGAAGAGTAGAGTCGCACACACACACTCCGTCTCTCAGAATCTCACACACACACACACACCAGTTACGTGATGCCCACTTAAGCAGACACGTACGTTACTATTTGTGCACCCGTGGGTACACGTGATGCTGCGCATTTATTTAAGCTGGAAGGCAAACCCAAACAGTAGCTGCATTCATTCCCCTCCCACTGCCTCTTCTCTGGTCGCCGTCGCCCGGTAGCCATGGCCCGGCCGAAGGTAACAACATACGCCATACTCCCGCCAGAGCGGCGCTTTAATATGGAAATTTTAGTGGTCATGCATGCATCTTTTTGTGCTAGCACTCCTATATAAGGGTTAACTGGTCGCTTCCCGCGGACGTGCGCGGGTGGTGGACGAGGAAGGAGAAGGGAAGCGGGATGTGGAGTAATGTTTTTTACCACAATTTCTTAGGAAACTGAGTGCAATAATTGAGTAGTTTTGCAAACTACCAGTACTACACCTGAAACGGTTCAAAACCTATACTCCCTTGCTAGCGTGCGCTTCCCGCGTGAAACAGTAAGCGTCCCCCTGGAGCATCAGTGCCGCATTAATGCCCGACCAGAGCGGAGGCGACCTCTCACTAGCGCCGGCTTTGAAGTGGCGCGACGGCCGAGAGAGTGCCGCTTCCTGGTGCACGCGACTGCTCCGTGTCGAGACTGGCCATAGGCCCTGTTTGGATCCATGGGTTAGAGTTAGTTTGAGCTAGTTGGGGCTCAAATAGCCCTAAAGTAATGAGGGTTTAAATTGGAGCAAGTTGCACCGAACCCACCAAAAAAAAACTATCCCACACAAGAGGTGCTAACTGGCGATAGTTCTCATTGGGACCACTGAAAAATCACTTTTCTCCCTCCATCAAGTGCATTTATTGTCAATCTAACCCTGTCACCCAAACACCTCTTTGGCTACAGTTAGTTCAGGGTTAGTCATGAGTTAGTCTAACCTCTAGCTAAGTTAGAGTATCGAGCAGTATAGGACATGCAAGTTTCTCAAAGCATACAGGCAAATTTGTACGTGAAAGGATTTTTTTTCTTTTTGAAAATGGAACGTGAAAGGATTTTTTTTTAGAATGCTCTTGGCATGTCGCTAACATGTGATGAGTTAACCGACCTCAATAGATGGCAAAAACGCCAGCCCGCCGCACTTTGATAGAGACGAGGAGGGAGAAGCGATACAGGCTGCTGGATTACTAGAGATAGGTGTCACACAGAAGCCAAGAAATATGGTGATAGCGTGGGTTAGCCATGTACTAGTGTGATGTAACTACACTAGGTTGTCTTGTTTCGTACTCTTCCAGTCCACTTGGAGATGATTGGTTAATTTTATATCACTGAATAATATTAAATATTATGAGTGCAGATGCTCCACCACGAGGTTCCTTGCTCCTTCTCGGTCATCCGGAATCTATGTTCTTCCACTCTGTTTTTTTACGTGAGCTTTGTTCATCCTTTTGCCAACACGCGAGACATCTAGCATCAAGGTGCATGTGTTATGCAAGGATCGTTCCATCTATATGAAGAACACGTGAGACTGGAACTACGAGACGGACATGTACCCGGGAGTGGACGTACGAACCTGAGTAATGTAGCAGAGTAAGTGAAGTAGAAAGGCACAAATGGTATGAACATGCGTGGCATATAGGGTGTGTTTGGTTGCATTCTCGTCTCAGCATAGTTGTCCCCTCTTCATGCATGCTCAACTCAACACCCCTCTTCATGCATGCTCAACTCAACACCCCTCTTCATGCATGCTCTCTTCATGCATGCTTCTAGTGTATTTGTGCTAAACTAGTGTGGACTCATGCACCCTCCATACACTCTACCAAACACCCAAAAGTGGGTCGAGAAGGGAACTCTTGGGCGGCATTTGTCTCTTACTACGTACTACCACTAAATGTTGTACGTGCAATGCATGGTGATGTTATGGAGTGTGTGGCTAAGTACTCTACTACTACTATATTAGTTGTAGGCACATATTAACTTTTATATTTGTTTAAGTGTATGCCCCGAGACCTTCCAACTAGACGTGTCTTTCTCTCCAGGTCACACTTTGTATTGTTCATATCACTAGTACTACTATGTGTGGTCTCCGATCCACAAGTGGAAGAAGTGGAGACGCTCTAGCACGCTGTTTTTTACGCTGGGCTCTACCACGCTGTTCATGTCCCACTCCTTTCGCTGACGTGTGGGACATCCAGCACGTGCCGTGTTTGGCACCCTTCGTCGTAAGAGTTGAAACACTAGCATTCATCAGAAATAAAAAATAATTATAAATCAGTAGTGATACTATTTTTTTTGCGAACCAATCAGCAGTGATACTATACCACGCGGTTTCCTTGCTCCTCGATATCGGAAAGAATACTTCTGTTCGCCAACATGTGGGACGTCGACCATCCTGGTCCACTTGCCATGCACGCAGAACTCCAAGGGAGAGTCACCCAGGTCATCGCACCGCAGTAACAATGACTAATGAGCCGTCAAATCACAGTCCCACTTCCCACTTTGAAGTTGCTCAGACGAAGGAACCATCATGACTTCGTTGAATTCCGCTTCTTGAAGAAAACTACTGTACCAGCAGTACAACTAGCTACAGTAGTTACTCCAACAGAGGCCTCCTTTTGTTCATAGGATAGGAATTTTATAGGAATATGAAAATCATAGGAAGTGAGATGACATGCATCTCAATTCCTATAGAGAAAGAGATGCCATTTGATACATAGGATGGGAATTTTTCCATTTAGTCTAGGCTAATGTACTGGTAATTTGCTCTAAAAACTACAGTAATAACTAGTACTACTACTTCTCACATGCTGGTACTGGTACATGCTCGTACTCAGACACAGACACACACACTAACTACTAGTACTACTACTTCTCACATGCTGGCCAGATGTTGTCATTCTCCTTCCCGGCTTTGTCAGCGACACCCCACCGTGCTTGGATCTCCGCCGACCTCTCCGCAGTAGCGCGTGCGTCCTTTTCTTTCTTGCGGTGGCGGGCCTCTCTTTTCTTGAGTGCTTTCTAACTTTTCCGCTCGCTCTGTGCGGCTTTGGCCGCCTCTTTCTCTACCGCCCATTCGGCCTTGGCATCTTCAAATTCCTCCCACATAGTTGTGAGGTCGCAAGCGGCGATGAACTCGGCATGGCGGGATGCCATCGCTTCCCTACCATTTTGTGTGCGGTCATGGGCGGCGAGGAACTCGACGCGGTGGGATGCCATCGCTACCTTACTGGTTAGTGTGCAGCACGGTGGCATGAACGACGCTTGGTGAGAGCTCTGGGGTGGAGTGGTCGGACAACCGTATAGTGCATTGGTTTGTCAAGAGCTCAAGGACAGAAGACGAAGCAAATTTGGATTCCCCTTTGTCGGCGTTCTGGGAACGGGGTACCCAGACTTGCCTGCCTGCGGTGTGGCTCAAATAGGGGGCCCAGTGCGGCCCATAGTCGTCAACACAAGCTCAAGACCCTCGCGAGGGGCCAAGCCTCGTGGGGCGGACGACAGAAAGCTTCCTCAGGCACAGCCTCGTCAAGCTGGCTCGCGAGGAGGCGGAGAGATCAAGGCAGGGTACCTCACGAGGTGCCCGTGACGCAAGCCATGGCGACCGAAGCCAAGCGGGCGCCAGGCGGGCGTCCGCCTGGGCAGTGTCCTTGTTTCCCCTTCGGTGCAAAGGGGGCAAGCACAGGCCAAGGCATCAGGCAAAGGTTACCATTTCGGTGCAACAGACCAAGACCAGCAGAACGGCAGGATGGAGGTCATCGTGGAGCCCAGGAAGGCGTCATCGTCAGAGCCTTTGGCAGGCGAGGACCAACTTTAGTCAGGATAAGTGTACTAGATGTTCCCCTTCAAAATGGCCAATTGTTGGCGCCCTTCCCGCTCAATATTTGGGAAGAGGACCAAGGACTTGCTCTATAAATAGGACTAGCCACCATAGCATAGAGGCATCTCAAATCGACCCCTCCGAAGGGACAACACCACCACAAGAACACCCCTCGCGAGTCTGTTCTTCCTTTGTACTGTTCATCATCAGCCCCTGAGGCAATCCACCACACCACAAATTAGAGTAGGGTATTACACCACAATGGTGGCCCGAACTAGTATAAACCTTGCGTCCCTTTGTTCTTTGTGTAGCTTAGAGCTCTTGCGAGGCGACGAGACGTGAGACGGTAGGGGGAGTGATCTTCGTGCGCACCCCAGAGTTCGAACCTCAAGGGTCTGTCGGAACCCGAAATCTGACATTTGGCACGCCAGGTAGGGGTGTGCTGGAATCACGCCTTACGCCATCTTGCGTTTCGCCACCGTCGCATCCATGTCCGACGCTCGTCGAGCCCGCGCCGAGCGCCGGGCTGCCCTCGCCACCCGCGTCGCCCAGACGGCGCCCGTCGGCAGATGCCCCCGTCGCTCCCCGTCGTCTGCCGCCAACGCCGCCACCGGCTCGGCGGGGAACGAGCAGCAGGCCTCATCCCTGCATCCTTCGGTGCGGCGAGAGGGCCGCACCGCCACCCCGTCGCTGACTCCAGCCGTTTCATCGTCCCACGCCCGTCGCGCCCCCGCGGACGCGCACGCCGCGCTGCTCCTGGCGCGAGAGCTCCTGCACTACCGTCCCGTCGATGACCTCTACGAGGACTGGCTCGCCCGCATCACCGAGCTCGTCAGCGCTGCAGGAGGCTCTCATGTGCCCTCTCTCTCGCTGCCTCGCCCTCCATCCTGCGCAGGAGGCGCGGATCAGGAGGTGCCTCCACCGCCTCCTCCCCAAGAAGGCGCCCTAGCTCCACGGCGCGCGGCTCTGGCACGAGACCCACCGCGTCCGGTGCCCGCGCGACAAGAAAGGAGCTGCCAAGATATCCCTCGTCCCCAAGAAGCTGCCCGCGTGCTCCATGCACCGGCACGTCATGACCGTGCTCCTGCTCCAGCACGACAAGACCCCGCGATGCTCCTGGCGGCAGCGCGTGGAGACCTCCAAGATCAAGCCCTTCGTCACCAAAGGCCTCATGAGGCCACTCCGGGCTGTCGTGCCTTCACCGCCGAGCTGCGCAGCGTAGCTTGGCCAAGCAACTTCAAGCCCGATCTGCCTCCATGCTACGACGGCACGGCTGACCCTGCGGAGTTCCTCCAGCTCTATGAGCTGGGCATCGAAGCCGCCAACAGGGACGAGAAGGTCATGGCGAACTGGTTTCCCATGGCGCTCAAGGACGATGCCTGCACCTGGCTCTTGAACCTGGCTCCTGGCATGATTTCCTCTTGGGACGAGATGCGCACCCGCTTCATCGCCAACTTCCAAGGCACTCGCGACCGGCCCCCGGCCATGAGCGACCTTCACCGCATCAAGCAACAGCCAGGAGAGACCCTGCAGAAGTACATCCCAGCGTTTCAACAACGCTCGCCTCAAGATCCCCAGGGTGACTGAGGAGGCCATCATCTCAGCTTTCTCTGACGGCGTGCGTGACATCAAGATGAAGGAGGAGCTAGCAATCCATGAAGACTTATGCACATCCCTGGAGCTGTTCAACTTGGCGACCAAGTGCGCCAGAGCTGAGGAAGGGCGTCCCTCCTTCCTCGAGCTTCCGGCTGCCGATCCAGAAGAGAAGAAGCCCAAGGCCAAGGACGTGAAGCGCAAGGGGGCTGATGTGCTTGCAGTAGAGCCAGACACCAAGCGAGGTAGGGATCAGCCTGAGTCATCCAAGGGCAGCCGATACTGCGTGTACCACGACCTCCACACCCACAACACCAACGAATGCCAAGAGCTCAGGGCCGTGCGAGATGGGCGTATCGGTCGATGCCCCGAGCGCAACGACCGGGGCTATGGCCGAGGAGGAGGAAGAGGTGGAGTACGATGGGAAGACCGTGGCCCTCGCCAAGGGTGGCGCGGCCAACCTCGCGAGGACCGCTGGCAGGACCAGCCTCGTGAGGGAGGCTGGAGGGATCAACCTCGTGAGGATCGCCCTCAGGGCAACGCAGGCCTCCCTCCTCTGCCACCACCACCGAGGAGGAATGAAGACCATCATCAGGACGAAGGGGCTGGGGGCTACCAGGAGCCGTGCGCAATCGCTTGCATCCTGGGCGGTGCTCAGGCCCCAGCCTCTCAGCGCATCTTCAAACAGTTTGCTCGCAAGGTGAATGCAGTCCTCCCCAAGCTTGAAGCCACACGCCCTCTCAGGTGGTCAGCGTGCGCTATCACGTTCAGCTCAGCGGATCAGCTCAAGTGCGCAGCCACGGCCGGAATCCTCCTGATGCTTTGCTCCCCAATCATCAGCAATGTGCAAGTCATCAAGACCCTCATTGATGGCGGAGCAGGACTCAACGTCCTGTCTGTTGAGACGTTCAACAATCTCCAAGTGCCATATGATCAGCTTCAGCCAACCAAGCCTTTCTTAGGAGTTACTGATGGTTCCACCGTTCCAATAGGGCAAGTTCGCCTTCCTGTCACCTTTGGGCAGCGCAACAACTACCGCACCGAGCTCATTGACTTCGATGTCGCCCACATTCTCCTGCCATACAATGCCATCCTCGGGTACCCAGCTCTGGCCAAGTTCATGGCAGTGACTCATCACGGCTACAATGTCCTCAAGATGCCAGGAAGCGGTGGAGTCATCACGGTGCCTTGTGAGGAAAGGGATGCGGTGTGTTCTCTTGAGCGTGCTTTTCAAGCCGCAGCAATCAAAGACCCAGATCACAGGAGCGGAAGACCTCCCGAGGCAGTCTCTAAGAAGAAGAAGGCATCACCCGGTCCGAACCCTCGGGAGGCAGGGCCCTCTAGTGGCATTGTGTCAGGATCCGCGCCCGTTCAAGGGGCGCCTCCTTCTGTCGCATAGGAAGGCGCGCCCGGCGCCCTCCTCGGGCAAGGCTCGGGGGCTCTCTCCTGGAGGGCCACCGACTTTACCAAGGTCACGAGGGAGGCGCTCGGGCACCACTTGGAGGCGTGTTTCAAAGCACGTTTCCCTCGGGAAGGAACAAGGCAAGGAGGGCCAAGCCCTCGGGAGTTCATCGCGAGAAGCATTCAGGAGCTGCAGGACTCAAGAGTCATGAGTGGAAACCGCCGCTTACCCGCCGTAGCTCCCTATCCAGGCGAGGATGGTGGGCTGCGCGTCTGCATCGATGTACCAGGGATCAACCGAGCCGCATCTCAAGAGCACCTCTGGCCTTCGCGCGTGGGGTGTTGTGAGGGACCACCTCACAGCTACGTTCGCATGCCTTTTGGCTTGCCAAACGCAGTTGCCACTCACCAGCGCCTGCTGAGGAGCATTCTGGAGGCTCGGGAGGTTAGGCATTCCGCAGTCCTGGCAGAGATGGAGATGGCCCTTGAAGAGCCACCTGCGCCCCCGGAGCCTCCTGAGGCTCCTGGGCCTGGGGGCTCGTAAGGGTCGGTTTCCGCATCGCACGTCGTCCGCTACTTCAACATTCCTTCATCTCCAACATCATCAGGTGACATCCTTTGAGTTTCATTTTCAGCTGTGAGCGTCCCCAGGGTTGCATCATTCCTAGGCCGCGTGGGTCCGTCCCTGCGGCATGTATCTCTTTTGTTCAAGCCTTTAGGTTACTTCGTTGGGGGCGCCCCTCGGGCTTCATTATCCCCAAGCCGCTCGGGCCTGACCCAGCGGCATGTATCTTTCTCGCATCTATTTAGGTCGTGCATTTGACCCGCTATGATTATTGCTTGATGCCTGGGACAGCGCCCTTCTTCCCTCATGTCAACCGCTTGCACGTTAAAAGGGGGTACCTGAGCATCGCGACTCATGGACTCTTACTGGCTCTCCAGCCCTCACCTCCTGGCCTTGTCCACGACATCGCGACCTGGCATACCAGCAATGGCTGAGCTCGCCCGAGGGCCGGGATCTGAGGACGTAGAGCGTTGGCATCTAACCAATTTTTCAGGAGCACATTACAAATAAAGGCCCAGAGCCAGGCGCAACACGCCTTGAGGTAGGGCCCCGTGAGTCCCGCGCTGGCTCACGGGTGCCTAGATACACCTCGTCAAGCCCTACCGTGCCAGCCACGTGTCAGGGCGGGGCTGTACACGCCCCGAGGGCTCCTCCCGGAGGGGAGCCCCCTCCCATGCACCAGTGGAAGCACCATGCTCCGTGCTGGCTGACGACACTGCCGAGGAGCGGCTATGCCCGTACACATACGGAAGCACTATGCTCCGCGCTGGTGATAAACAACTGAGGGTGGTCCACGGCCGCATCAACCTCAGGGAGCCCAAAGCTCAGTGTCCGGCCCTATCGTAACGCCTCCCCTCGGGAGTGCCACGCGAGGGGGCTAGGCACGGGGGCTACACCCGCGCCACGCCCGGGCGCATGCCACCCAGCCAGGCCCCTCGGGCCTGGTTCGTCGCGCGCCCCTCCCCGAGCGGAGCCAAGGTACGAAGGCCATTTGAACGTCAAGGGGGACTCCTGAGCATTGTGACTCAGGAGCCTAACTGGTCACGTAACCCCTCACTCCTTGGTCCCGTCCTGGTTTCCGGTCGGGGCTAATGGCGGTTGAGGTATGCGCGGGGCCGGGCCCTGCCAACGTAGAACGGTACTTTCACTCCTATGCCTCCCCTCCCTACTTGTTGTTTGCGCGTCAAGGGGGACTCCTGAGCATCACGACTCAGGAGCCTAACTGGTCACGTAGCCCTCACTCCTTGGTCCCGTCCTAGTTTCTGGTCGGGGCTAACGGCGGCTGAGGTATGCGCGGGGCCGGGCCCTGCCGACGTAGAACACAGGAAAGTAGGAAGGAAAAGCACAAATCTCAAGGAATTCAAAAGCAAATATTACAGTCCATAGGTTGTTTTCACAACGCCAAACACAAGTTTAAACGCCTCCACGAGGCATGATGCATGTTGCAGGAACTAAAATAGGACAGAAGCCACGGAGGGGTCACTTTCCGGCGGTGCCATCGCTGGTGGTGGAGTTGCGCTGGGCAGCTCCACCTCCTGAAGCCCCAGGGTTGGCAGCATCTCGCCTTGGCTTGGTGTTGAACGCGCGGAACCTTGCCAGCAGGGCTTTCGCTCGAGCCTTAACTGCCTTAGCAGCGGCAGCGGCAAGCTCGCCGCTCGCAGGCTCCATCAGGCTGTCAAGATTGACGTTGGGGTCGCGAAGATAGACGTGGGTAAAGACATGCACCAGCGCTGCAGAAGAAAGGACACGCGCCTCGGCCTCGGCCATGGGGCCAAGGCCGTCCGTGACATCTTCAAGTGCGCGGACCAGGAAGGGAAGCAACTTGGCGGGGCCATCCTCGGTGCCAGCTAGCGGCTTTTCCAGGCCGCCATCATAGAGTGTCTTCAGCGAGGCGTGAGCCCTCTCCTCCAGCTGCGCGAAGGCCACACGGTCCTCGGCCAGGACCCTCGCCTTGCTGTTCCGCTTGATCCTCTCCGCCTCCAACGCCTGCTCCCGCGTCTCCAACCGACCATGACGTTCATCAAGCTCGGCGTCCCGGTCCTTGACAGCAGCTTCTCAAGTCTTCATCTCCTCCTTCTCCTGGCGGTCGTGGACCTCCTTGGCGAGCTCGACGCGCAGGACTTGCAGCTCTCTCTCCAGCTCCTTGTAGCAGCCTCGGACATCCTCAGCCTCACCCAAGGCGGCATCGCGAGCGGCCTTGGCTTGGAGGATGGCCCGCTTCTCCTCGTCGCAGGCCATGACGGCCTGGCTCATCGCCGCTCGAACGGAGGCATCGGAGTGGACCTAGCCAGAGGCCAACTCCAGGCGCCCGGCCACCAGGCGGGGGTCGGCGCCCTGGAGATCTTCTCGCAGCCGGTCCAGCTCAGCAACAGCATGATCCAAGATAGTGGAAGGAGTCGGGGAAATGGCGGTTGGTGGAGTAGGAGGTGAAGACGGCAGCGTGATCACAGCATTAGGCGTCGGGACCTTCTGAGCCCCGGCGGGCGCAACAGTGGCGTCGAGCATGGACGCCTCGGGAGTCGTCTGGGCCACGGGGGCTGGGCTCGCGCCGGTGCGCCCCGCCTGGCCTCGCGAGGATGACCGGGCATGGGAGGCTCGAGCCTCGCCGCCTCCTTCCCCTGCGTACGGAGGCATTGCCCCAAGCGAGGCCTCTAAGGCCCCTTTCAGCCTTTTCGCTGCAGGCACCGGCCTAGACGAAGGATGCGGACGTCAAGCCTCAGCAACTGAAGCAGGAAGAAAAACAAAAATCAAGCACTTAGTGGTCATCGTTCGCGGAGTCAAGCAACCTCCGACCGAACTTGAAGCCCGAGAGCCGACTGCTGGGGTCAGCCTCAGGAGACCCGGAAGCAGGGGCACGTCAGAGGAGTTGAAGCCGGCTTCGAGCTGGAGCAGACCCGCGGGGAACCAGCCCCGTCCTGTCCTTCCTCAGGACCGGGGGCGAGCTCTCCCCGCCTCGCTCATCGCCACCCTCGTCGTCGTCTGGCATGAGGCGGAGGGCGCGGGACCTGCACCGAGGGAACGACTTCCCCGACTCTCCATCGGTCGCCTCAGGGTCAGGCTCTTCTTCCTCCTCCTCTTCCTCCTCCTCACTCCCGCTGGAGTTGTCGGAGGACACGTTCACCGTCGCCTGGGCCGCCAGGTCCTCGGGAACTTCCGCAGGCACTAGCTCCTCCCCGTTGAAGGTGGGCATGGAGTTCACCACCTACTCCCAGTCACCATGAAGGAACAGGGGTACAGGAGCACCCTCCAGTCTCACCACATCTTCACCAACCAAGGAATGAAGGACCGAGGCCAGATCTTCGTCGGCCAGGGCTGCGGAGCTCAGGCGGAGGTCGGCATCGGCTTCCCCGAGCCTCCATAGTGGGAGCGAGTGTTCCTGAAGCAGAGCCACCCGGTGCTCCAGGAACTCCCTCAGGAGCGTCGCCCCGGTCAGCTTCATAGCCGCCAGGTTGCCTGGCCTCAGGTCCACGTCCATCCTCTTCAGCACCGGCTTCGCGCGGGGATCGACGAGCTCTATGCAGGACCAAGCATCTATGGCCTTAGGCTGCCCCGTAGGCAGCACCAGCCGAGGGTGGATGCGCCCAACATTCACCATGACCCACTTGCTCCGGAAGCCTTCGATCCTCTTCCCGGGCTTCGAGATGGCATTGGAGCTGGAGTATGCGACAAAGCTCGCGCACGCGGAGATGGGGCCGCGAGAAACCCGAAGGTAAAAGTAATGGTGCAGCAAGGCCACCGAGGGCTTTACCCCAACATGAGCCTCACAATAATAGGCAAAAATCGCCAGAAGGAGAGCAGAATCGGGGTGGAGGTGTAGAGCCTGCAAGTTGTATTGGTGGAGAACAACAAGAAAGAATTCGGAAAAAGGAGGCACCAGCTCGGCGATGATGGCACTCACGAAGAGTGGGTAGAAGGTGCTCCCCTTGTCTTCAGGCAGGTCGGAGCCGACCTTGAGCACGGCCGCCCCCTCGTTGCCCTGCGCCGCCGTCATCTCGCGCGTGAGGGCGAGGTTCTTCTCCGACACGTTCGGAGGATCCAGAGCGGGTGAGTACCAGGCCTCGGCCGGAGTCTGGCGAGGCGCCATGGCTTGCCGAAGGTGCGGGATTGAAGCAGATCTGGAGGATTTCAGAAGCAAGAAGGAGGAGAGCGAGAAAGGGGATCTGGGACAAATGACTGGTGAAGGCAAAGAAGGTAAGCCTGGCCCGGGGCCGCTCTCTTGTCAAGTCGCACAGTTGCCGAGGTGTCATGGGGAAGCGAGGACGCCCACGTCCAATCAACCTCCACGCGGTGCCCAAGGGCGCAGGCTGTTGGGGCCCACGGCGCTTTGCACTTGCCCCTTCGCTTCGCTGCTAAGCCAAGTCCGGGCGCGCCTTGGGCCCGGGGGCTACTATCGGTGTTCTGGGAACGGGGGTACCCAGACTTGCCTGCCTGTGGCGTGGCTCAAGTAGGGGGGGCAGTGCGGCCCATCTTTGTCAACACAAGCTCAAGACCCTCGCGAGGGGCCAAGCCTCACGGGGAGGACGACAGGAAGCTTCCTCAGGCACAGCCTCGTCAGGCTGGCTCGCGAGGAGGCGGAGAGATCAAGGAAGGGTACCTCACGAGGTGCCCGTGATGCAAGCCATGACGACCGAAGCCAGGCGGGCGCCAGGCGGGCCCTGGCCTGGGCGGTGTCCTTGTTTCCCCTTCGGTGCAAAGGGGGAAAAGCACAGGCCAAGGCATCAGGCAAAGGTTACCATTTCGGTGCAACAAGACCAAGACCAGCAGAATGGCAGGATGGAGGTCATCGTGGAGCCCAGGAAGGCATCATCGTCAGAGCCTTTGGCAGCCGAGGACCAACCTTAGTCAGGATAAGTGTACTAGATGTTCCCCTTCAAAATGGCCAATTGTTGGCGCCCTTCCCGCTCAATATTTGGGAAGAGGGCCAGGGCCTTGCTCTATAAATAGGACTAGCCACCATAGCATAGAGGCATCTCGAATCGACCCCTCCGAAGGGACAACACCACCACAAGAACACCCCTCGCGAGGCTGTTCTTCCTTTGTACTGTTCATCATTAGCCCCTGAGGCAATCCACCACACCACAAACTAGAGTAGGGTATTACACCACAATGGTGGCCCAAACTAGTATAAACCTTGTGTCCCTTGTGTTGTTCTTCGTGTAGCTTAGATCTCTTGCGAGGCGACGAGACGTGAGCCGGTAGGGGAGTGATCTCCATGCGCACCCCAGAGTTCGAACCTCAAGGGTCTGCCGAAACCCGAAATCCGACACCCTTCAATCCTGGTCATTTATTACGGAGTAAAATGCATTGGCGGTCATCGAACTTGTCTTGATAGCTCACTTTGATCATTGTATACGAGATATGGTGATTATACGGTCACTGGCTCAGCGTATAGCTCCGTACTTGTCTGGTTGACCGGTCAAATAGTTTGCATGCGCCTCATCAGCTCGTGTTCTTTATCTATCTACGCGGGCCTACCTGTCAATGGAGAAAGAAATACTATAAAAACCAACATTATGCGTATGTGAGGAATCAAACCACGGACTCGTCGCTGCAACGCACCCTCGTCAGCTAAATGAAAATGAAATACTTCGCGTTAGACACTCATGCTCACGCTGTCAAAGCATGCTAATGCATGCACGTCGCCCTCTAAATCAAAGTCCTGCTCATGGCGCAACGCAAACGGCGAGCCCATCACCTGCGCTCCCCGGCAGTGCCTGACATTACTGTTTAGACGTTTGATGGAGGCCTACGCGAACGCCGAGCATGTATTCACCTGGCTCAACACCAACGGTCATACTCGGACCGCCTCGCTCATGTATATCGTCCATCACAACGACAATCTATAAAACAACCTAGCTAGAGAGGGTAGTATGGTAGTATGGTACAGAGTATGTACTATCGTGAGCGACCGATCTTAGTGACACTGCACACCGAAACCCCTTCCATCGCTAGTGCGCGCTTCCCGCCTGAAACGGTCACCGTCTCTCTAGAATGTCAATGCCGCATTCACCGGACTTAACTGCAGGTGCAATTGGTGTGTCACTGACATGCGGGCCAGATGCCCGTTGGGCCCACATGTCAGTAACCCAACGCATCTGCAGTTAAGTCACTGAAGCAGCGTCCGCATTCACGCCTGACGAACCTACTCCGGCGCCAGTTGTCCATCCGTCTGCCGCGGCTCATTGCCATTCGCCCGCTATATTAACTTGAGCCCCAGCTCCCAGCCATAGCCAAAGACCCACACTTATTCTCCTCCGGTCCCTTCCTTCTTTCGGCACCACTCCAACCATGGCCTCCTGGCGCTCCGAAGCTCTCTTGGATGTACTGTCGCAGGAGCAGACGAGGGACATTGGCGGCTCCGCTCCGGGCACGCTCCAAAGCTCTCTTCGACGTACTGTCGCAGGAGCAAACGAAGGA